>NC_134154.1:32410000-32710000 GCF_033958435.1 Carettochelys insculpta
GCGGCACCGACCCCGGGGAACCGGCAGTGCAGAGCGCGCAGGCACGCAGCCTGCAGGCACCGGAGGACGCCGCCCATGTGGCACCGCCTGTAAGCGTGCTGAGCACGGTGCGGACGGGGCCGAGGTCCCCTACACGTCAGGGGGCGGAGCTACCCCCTCAAGGGAAGGGGAAGGCTGCACACAAAACAAGGCACTGCAGCCCCTCTCCAGACAGGGCTGCAGAGTTGCTTTCTCTCAGCCCTCCGCTCATGCTGCAGACTCCAACTAGGAGGCAGGGGTCCCCCCTAGCCTACCCGGAGCCCCCGTCTCCATTTTTACAACCAGCCTCGCCCTGGCTGGGACCACCTTCACCCTTCCTGGGGTTTGAGCCGCTGGAGTACTATCACAAATCGCTTTCTCCAGTGTCCCAGGTCTCTCGACGATCTCGCTCCCCCAGACGCAGAGGGTATGCACCAAGGGAGTGGTCTAGGTCACCTTCCCAAGAGCAGTGCCCATGCTGCCATGGTTGCCCGTATCATGCGGGGCAGACACACCACTGGCAGTTTACCAGGGAAAGATCCCCACAGAGGGTCCCGTATCCCCGAGGGCAATCGCGAACAGGGACAGAGACTCAAGTATCTCGGGGGAACTGGTTATGGAACCCCGAGATTTTTCCCTTGCAAGCTTCCAGCGAGCGGATGTACCATCACCAACAGGAACCGGAAGGGTCCAGAGAGGCGTACCCTAGTGGTTCCTCACTCTCCTCCCCGGACGAGGCTATGGCCCCGGGGGGATGTCCATCCTCCGGACGATCTCAAACAGTTCCAAGAGCTGTTTTAAGAGGGTGGCCTTCATGCAAGGCATCCAGACTGCAAAGGTGCAAGAGAAACACCATAAGCTCCTCAAAAATCTGAGACCTCTGGCCTCCTCCAAAATAGCAATACCGCTTGATGACGCAATCTTGGAGTCCGCCACTATGATATGGCAGACCCCTGCGACTATTCCGCCTGTCCACAAGAGAGCGGATTAAAAAAAAAAAAAATACTTTGTGCCGGCGAAGGGCATGGAGTTCCTGTTCAGCCACCCACAACCAAATTCCTTGGTGGTGGAGTCGTCGCAACAAAGATCAAAGACATCTCAATTCAAGACGGGGGAACAGACAAAGATGCCAAGAAGCTAGAGCTGTTCGGCAGAAAGGTCTACTCCTTCTGCACTCTACTGTTGTGAATGGCAAATTACGCAGCGCATCTAGCGAACCATAATTTCGACAACCACACTAGGTTAACCTCCCTCATGGACTCGCTTCCAGAGGGCAAGAAACCGGTGCTCAAGGCCATCGTGCAAGAAGGCTACGTGGCCTCGAGGACGGGAGTTCAGATCGCCCTGGAGGTTGCGGACACAGCAGCACGCTCCACAGCTACGGCAGTGGTGATGCGAAGGGAGTACTGGCTCCAGACTTTGGGTATACCGAGGGACCTGCAGACAAAGATAGTCGATCTTCCCTTCGATTCGCAGAAGCTGTTTGCTGAATCAACTGAATCGGTCCTTCATTCCAGTAAAGATTCAGGAGCCACACTTAGGACCCTGGGGATTTACACCCCTCCATACAGAAAGAAAAAGTACTACCCTCAACAAAGACGGTACCAGTACCAGCAACAGCGTCCCCAGTACCACAGGGGTTACGAGCAAGGGCGACATCACCAGCACCAGCAGTACAGAACTCCCAGGCGACATTCCCAACAGAGCCGTGCGTCCTCGGGGCAGGGCCAAAGGCCACAAGTTTGACACACAGATGCAGGGCTGCGCCATCACTACCATTGCACAAGATCATCCGAAGCGGTTATTCCACCATCGCCTCCGACGATTCTATAACCAGTGGTGGAGGATCACCACAGACAAATGGATGCTGGAGATCATAGCCACGGGGTACGCCATCCCCTTCCAGTCGCTCCCACCGCCACGACCTCCACCCAGGCCCCACCTCCAGGAGGCCTCCCACATAGCGAGGCTCAAGCAGGAGGTAGACCATCTCATGCTCATAGGGGCAGTGGAAAGAGTGCCGGAGCAACTGCAAGGGAGAGGGTTCTACTCGAGGTACTTCCTCACGGAGAAAAAGACAGGAGGCTGGAGGCCCATCTGAGATCTTTGAGGCCTCAACCGGTATCTGCGCAAGCAACACTTTCGGATGATCACAATCGCCTCCATCCTCACGGCACTAGACGATGGAGATTGGTTCGCAGCCCTCGACTTACAAGACGCGTATTTTCACATAACTATCCATCCAGCTCACCGACAATTCCTCCGGTTTCATGGTAGGCAAAGAACATTTTCAATACAAGGTCCTACCGTTTGGCCTCTCCTCGGCCCCCAGAGTCTTCACCAAGACCTTGGCAGTGGTGTCAGCCTACCTGCACAGACAGGGGGTATTTATATTCCAGTATCTGGACTACTGCCTACTCAAAGGGGCCTCGAAGGAGGCGGTACTACGCATGATACGCGTCACAGCAGGCACGTTCTCTTCGCTCGGTCTGGTTATCAATCTGACAAAATCAAAGATAGACCCCACACAGGACATAGAGTTCATAGGGGCACGCATAAATTCTATTACAGCAAGAGTGTATCTACCAGAGACTTGCTTTCGGGCCATCAGCTCCCTTGTGCAAGTCATCACCTTCAGCCCTACGGTGCCGGTTCTGACGTGCTTACAGCTGCTGGGCCACATGGTAGCAGCGACGTTCATAGTACAGAACGCCAGGTTACACATGCGCATCATGCAGCACTGGCTGGTGAGCGTATACAAACCGGCAGCACACACCGTTCACAGGGTGGCGTCACCCGCAACAGAGGTGCGCAAATCCCTACAATGGTGGGTAAACCCCAAGAACCTGCTAACAGGGGTACCCTTCCACCAACCACACATATCGGTTTTTCTTACTACAGATGCCTCCCCCATAGGGTGGGGAGCACACATGGGCGAATAGGTAACGCAAGGGCTGTGGTCCTCCACGGAGCAGTCACTGCACATAAATATACAGGAGCTCAGAGCAGTGTTCAACGCCTGCAGACACTTTCGAGACCATATACAAGGCAAAGTAGTCGGGATCAGTACAGACAATACCTCCACCATGTTTTATATAAATCGGCAAGGAGGAGCTCGGTCCCGTGCCTTATGTGCGGAAGCAGTCTGGTTGTGGAACTGCTGCATCGCCAACAATATAACCTTGAAAGCCTCGTACTTACCAGGCGCTCACAATGTGAAGGCAGACCAGCTGAGCAGGCGTTTCGCACTCACGCACGAGTGGCAGATCCGTCCCGATCTGCTGCGACCGATTTTTCACGCATGGGGTTTTTCCCCAGATAGACCTGTCTGCTACTCAACACAACAAGAAGTGCCCACGATTCTGCTCCAGGGCAGGACTGGGACGGGGGTCCCTGGGGGACGCATTCGCGATCTCCTGGAGGGGCCCCCTGCTTTACGCTTTCCCTCCCACAGTGCTCATCCACGAAGTGTTGCAGAAAGCCAGGAGGGAAGGAGCCCAAATGATCCTGATAGTCCCAAGGTGGGATCGACAGCAATGGTTCCCCCTACTCCTGCGCATGTCGGACCGGCCACCGATGCCCCTTCCGGTGGCGCCGGATCTGCTCACGCAAGCCCAGGGGTCCATAGTGCATCCGCACCCCCAAGGCCTGCAACTACAAGCGTGGTTAATCCATGGCTCAGCTCCCTAGAGAGCACATGTACGGAGGAAGTGCAGCAAGTCCTAGAAAGTAGCAGGAGGGCTTCCACCAGGAAGACCTACAAGCAGAAGTGGACTCGCTCCACGGCATGGTGTTCTACCAAACAGCTAGCCCCCCTTTCGGTGCCTATACCTGTGATATTGGAGTATTTACTGGACCTCAAGAGAGGAGGACTCTCACTATCCTCGTTAAAGGTCCACCTTGCCGCCATTTCGGCGTTCAGACACGAAGAGGAAGGGCACACGGTGTTCGCCCATCCCATGGTTACCAGGTTCCTCAAAGGGTTGGTAAACCTATACCCCCCTCGGAAACCGCTTCCACCTTCGTGGAACTTGGACCTGGTGCTTAATGCGAAAACGGGACCACTGTTCGAGCCTTTGGCCACGGTTTCCCTCCGCCTCCTTACGATAAAGACGACCTTTCTTCTCGCAATCGTGTCAGCTCGCAGGGTGAGCGAGCTTGCGGCAGTTATGGCAACGCCACCCTGCGCTGTTTTTCCAAGGAGGCGGTAACCATACGGCTGCATCCAGCCTTTGTTCCTAAAGTTTCTTCTGCGTTTCATATTAACGAACCTATCGTTTTACCCTCGTTTTATCCAAAGCCTCATAACTCTAACAAAGAGGCGCGCCTACACCTCCTGGACGTGAGGAGGGCGCTAGCCTTCTATATAGACAGGACCAAGTCCTTCCGGAAAACGGATAGACTCCTAGTCTCTATCGCTGCCAAATCAAAAGGAGAATGTCTCTCTTCGCAGAGAATCTCGAAGCACATCGTATCTTGCATAAAAATGTGCTACGAACTCAAAGAGACTCCTTTACTGGCCACGCCCAGGGCTCATTCCACAAGGGCGGTGGCGGCATCAACAGCCTTTTTCAAGGGCGTTGCGCTAAAAGACATTTGCAGAGCGGCGACCTGGTCATCCTATGACACCTTCGCCAAACATTATGCCCTTCACAGGGTATTCCAAGAGGACACCCGTCTCTTGACAGCGGTCCTCTCGGGGACAAGCTGCACATAATCCGATTACCCACCTCCTATCTTGGGTTACTGCTGGGTAGTCACCTAATGTGGAGCACCCACGGGGACACTCGAAGAAGAAAGAAAGGTTACTCACCGTAGTAACGGTGGTTCTTCGAGATGTGTCCCCGTGGGTGCTCCACTACCCGCCCATCCTCCCCGCTTCGGATCTCTGTTTAGTGTTTTGCAGGAGCATCCAAGGCGGTTGGTCAAGGAACTGGCGGGGACCGGATCGCGCACGTGGCCAGGAGCGCGCAAGGGAGCAGCGCGCACCGGCGCATGCGCGGTCCGGCAGAAACTGCTTGGAAGATCCGATCTGTGGCGCCGGGCAAGCCCGACACCTAATGTGGAGCACCCACAGGGACATATCTCGAAGAACCACCGTTACTACAGTGAGTAACCTTTCTTTACCTCATCATAGAAACTAATCAGATTGGTCAGGCATAACTTGCCCTTGGTGAATCCATGTTGACTACTCTTTCCCTTCTTCCAAGTGCTTCAAAATGGAGTCCATGATTTTTCCAGGGACAGAGGTAAGGCTGACAAGTCTATAGTTCCCTGGATTGTCCTTCTTTCCTTTTTTTAAGATGGGCACTATGTTTGCCTTTGTCCAATCATCCAGGACCTTTCCCAATCTCCACAGGTTTTCAAAGATAATGGTCAAAGGCTCTACAATGGCATTTGCCAATTCCCTCAGTACCCTGGGATGCATTAAATCTGGACCTGTGGATTTGTGTGCATCTAGCTCTTAACCTGTTCTTTGCACATTGCCTAGTGCCATAGTCTGAGAACTGACCTTGTCCGTGAAGACTGAGGCAAAAAAATATTGAGTACTTCAGCCTTTCCCACATCATCTGTCATCAGGTTACCTCACTCATCCTGTGTCTACACGTGCCCCTTCCTTTCAAAAGGGGCATGTTAATGAGTGGGTTTGAAATATGCTAATGAGGCGCTGCAACAAATATGCAGCGCCTTATTAGCATAATGGCAGCCACAGCGATTTGAAAGTGCGGCTTTCTGAATCACACACCGCCCATGGAGACGGGACCTTCCAAAAGGACCCCCTCTCAGTTTTCAAAAGCCCTTCTTCCTATCTGGTGATCAGAAGAAGGGCTTTCGAAAACTGGGGAGGGTCCTTTCGGAAGGTCCCATCTCCACAGGCGGCGCACAATTAGAAGAGCCACACTTTCAAATCGCTGCAGCCACCATTATGCTAATGAGGCACTGCAATGAAGATGGGACCTTCCACCATTATGCTAATGAGGCACTGCATATTCATTGCAGTGCCTCATTAGCATCTTTCAAACCCGCTCATTAACATGCCCCTTTTGAAGGGAAGGGGCACACGTAGACCCAGCCAGCCAGTAACAGCCCCACACCCTTCCTGATAGCCCTCTTACTGTTAACATGCCTGTAAAAGCCCTTGTTGTTGCCCTTCACATTCCTTGTTAGCTGCAATTCCTACTGTGCTTTTGCTTTCCTGATTACTCCCTGGCATTCTCCAGCCATATATTTATACTCCTTATTATTCATCTCTCCAAGTTTCCACATCTTATAAATGTCCTTTTTGATGTTCAGTTCACCAAGGATTCCCTGGTAAGCCAAGCTTGTTGCCTACCAGATTTGCTTTTCTTATGGCACATCGGGATGGTTTGTTCCTATACCTTCAATAAGACTTCTTTAAAATACTGCCAGTTCTCCTGAACCCCTTTTCCCCTTCATATATTAGCTTCCCAGGGGATCTTGCCCTTCAGGTATCTCAAGAAGTCGAAGTCTGCTCTTCTGAAATCCAGGATCTATATTTTACTGCTCACCTTTCTTCCTTTTGTCAGAATTCTGAAATCTGCCATCTCATGATTGATGCAGCCCAGGTTGCCAGCCGCTTGTATTTCTCCTACTAGTTCTTCCCTGTTTGTGAGCAGCAGGTTGAGCTGCACATGGTTTTCTGCTAGTTCCTAACCCATTCCCCAGGCAATGTTCAACCCTGCTGAAGGGGACAGGGGCATATGTTCAATGGTCAGGATATAGGCCCAAAGAAACTAGCATGGAGCTCAGATGGAAACTATTTTATAGCCAGGCAGTTGGGAGCCATCAGAGGAGGTCTGATAAACCAGCAGTGTTAGACCTGTGAGCCTGCTGGGAAAGGACATGGGCTGTAGGGTTTTAGAGCTCTGTTGAAAGAGGGAAGGGAAGTGGGGCTTGTGCAGGGGAGACAAAGAGAACAGAAAGGAGTCAAACATATTCATCTTGTGGTTTCAGAGGGATGGGAAGAGAGAGTAAGTGTTGTGATTTACCCTTGGTGCATTTCATCTCATCCTGTCTGTCAATAAAGAGATACCTGGGACTTTCAGGAAACCATGGGAGAAAGACCAGTTGGGCTAATGCTGGGAAACAGCTGCTGGAGAGCAAAAGAGGCCAATACTTTTCTCCACCAAGTAATTCCCTGAGTGAAAAACAAAAATAAAGTAAGTGTCTCTAGGTGGTGGCTTTCAGTGCTCTGCTGGAAATGAGATTCTGATCCTATGAAAAATAGTCCAGTTCCTATGTGAAAGGTCTCCCTATTACAAAAGCTGCTTATTTCTTGTCAGCTTCAACAGAGAGACAACAGAATTAATTGTGTAGCTAGCTTAACTGCCTTTTCACCCTAGAGGTGAAAGTAACTTAAGTTTCTTATAGGTACTGTTGTGATACTACAGTACCTATAAGAACTATAAGTGTTGGGTGGAGTGTGGAGGCTCAGGGCAGGGGACTGGGAGTGGATGGGTTGCCAGATTCAGGGCTGGGGTATGTGAGGAAGGGCTCAGGGCAAGGGGCTGGAGTATGTGTGAATGCAGAGATTGGAGAGGGGCAAACGTGCTATTTAGGGAGAGGGGTCAAGCACCCCCAAGATGCATACTAGGAGGCTGCCTGCTGTTCCCTTTTATTTCACTCTCAGGGAGCAAAGAGGGAAGCTCGAGAGTAGGCCACTCACTCCTCCGCCCCCTCACCCCCTTTTGCCATCCAGTAAGAATCAGAATGCACACACGCTGTAAGCTTTGCTCTTGTTCCTTGAGGGGAAGGAGAGCAACAAGCAGCCTGTCTGTTTGAATCTTTGTGAGTTGGGGGTGTTCCACCCTCCACCCTCCCAAAATGGCTCCCAGTGGGGGCTTGAGGGTAGGGCAGTCCTGGACCGGCAGAAGAGCATGCCCCCAGCAAGCATCTTTAATCAGGCTTGCTGCTGCTGTGGAGCCCAGCTGGAAGCACACCACCTCATCCTGCAGCCAAGCACACCAGCCAGCTGGCCAGAGCAGCACATCAGACACCCTGGCTTACTTACACCTCTGCTTTACCTCTAAACTAGGGATCACCCACTAACCATTGGGACACATCAACAAGGAAAACTTGCCCCACTGTTGTCTGTGCTATACTGGTTCTGAGGAGCTCAGCCTCCAGGGCTGCCAAGCCAGGACTTTCCAATAATGGGAAATTAAATTTAAAAAAAGGAAAAACTTCAGGAATTCATTCAACATTATGCTGGGACCTACGGCATGATGTATTCTGGGCAATGTAAACTTGTTAAAAATGCAGTGGAATTTAAAATAGTGATAGCTGCTTTAAATGTGTTAACACACTAAGGCTACGTCTACACGTGCAGCCAACATCGAAATAGCTTATTTCGATGTTGCGACATCGAAATAGACTATTTCGATGAATAACGTCTACACGTCCTCCAGGGCCGGCAACGTCGATGTTCAACTTCGACGTTGCTCAGCCCAACATCGAAATAGGCGCAGCGAGGGAACGTCTACACGTCAAAGTAGCACACATCGAAATAGGGATGCCAGGCACAGCTGCAGACAGGGTCACAGGGCGGACTCAACAGCAAGCCGCTCCCTTAAAGGGCCCCTCCCAGACACAGTTGCACTAAACAACACAAGATACACAGAGCTGACAACTGGTTGCAGACCCTGTGCCTGCAGCATAGATCCCCAGCTGCCGCAGAAGCAGCCAGAAGCCCTGGGCTAAGGGCTGCTGCCCACGGTGACCATAGAGCCCCGCAGGGGCTGGAGAGAGAGCATCTCTCAACCCCCCAGCTGATGGCCGCCATGGAGGACCCAGCAATTTCGACGTTGCGGGACGCGGATCGTCTACACTGTCCCTACTTCGACGTTGAACGTCGAAGTAGGGCGCTATTCCTATCTCCTCATGAGGTTAGCGACTTCGACGTCTCGCCGCCTAACGTCGAAGTTAACTTCGAAATAGCGCCCGACGCGTGTAGACACGACGGGCACTATTTCGAAGTTGGTGCCACTACTTCGAAGTAGCGTGCACGTGTAGACGCAGCTTAAGTGACAGAACAAATTCTTAAAAGTGGTCACTTTTCCCTTCCTTTTAATTGTGGGAACCGTAATGCCATTCCATACTTCCAGTGGCCAGTGAGAGAAGAGGCCAAGAAATGGGAATAAGGTAAAAGAAAGATGTCAGTGGGTTCTGAGCGTGAGAAGGGAGAAGCAGACACTGTGCTGTTACTCAGAGTATAGGAGTCAGCAGAGGTTGATATGACCACTGGAAGCTTTTGGTAAACTTCATGAAAAAAAGTTAATTTTGTTATCCTCACATCAAGCTCTATGTTTATGCGCGCAGGTCCTGATGGTTCTGTCAGTATATCATATAAATAAATATTGCTTTGCTCTCAATTCCACCCTTCTAAATTGCATGTTACAGCTGACTTGTCTTGTTTGCCACTAATGCTCCAACTAGACACTTGCAGAATACCATCTCAGCATGTAAATTTATCTAACTTAGAGCTGTTGCTATTTCTGACTCAGGTAAACAGAATGATTCCACATGGAAACTATTCAGCTAGACAAATCCATGATGTAAATTCCCTTGTAATTAGCTGATCAAAGTGAGTATGGGAGGGATTTTACCCCTCCCCTGTTTCAGAGACAGCCACTAGAAAGAAGTTGGATGACTAATGCAGGTGCCAGCTGAGGTTCGTTCCCTCATAGAAGCTGGTAGTTTCAAGGCACTAACAGACTATATCTCTAACCTTAGACCAATTATTTGTCCTGTCAGAATTCCTCCAGTCAAAAATATGGAACTGCCCATGGCCATAGTGCCTCGGAGATGCTTCGGGGCAACCTCCCCAGTATAGAGTGGTTGCACACAGAGGCCAATACCTATAAATACAAAAGGAAATATTTTCCTGTTATAAATTAAACCTCATTGGTTTTTGACTTGGTAAATGACATTGTGTATGGACTTATGTCCAAGACCCTTTGTCCTATTGCCATCTTTTGCTTGGACAGTGGCTATCAGGGACATGTATGCAGCTCTGAGACCTCCTTAGTAGAACATTAGCTTGTACTCAGAGAATTAGCCATATTAGTCTGTATCTTCACAAAAAAAATGCAGCCTTGTGTCACCTTAAAAACTAACAATATTGTTTATTGGGTGATGAGCTTTAAGTTCATCAACTAAAATATATTGTTAGTCTGTAAGGTGCTACAGGACTGTTTTTATTTACTCTTTATTAGCTTGTGCTGCCCTCTTGACATTTTGTAATTGCCCTTTTAGTCATGTCTAAAACTTCAAAGGGCCTGTGAATCACTTAAAGCATTCTGACCAATTTTACTGTTGAATATGTATAGCTAAATTCATTGCAGCCAAAACAGTGAACACACATTAGCAGGAGTATCTCATGGTTCCTAGGATGACTACAGATATATTGTCCTGCTATGATCTCTCTTTTCCACCAGGGCTCTAACATATGGGGCTTGTCTATACTAGCTCCCTACTTCGAAGGGAGCATGGTAAGTAAGGTGTCGGGAGATTATTAAAGAAGTGCTGCGCTGCATAAGCAGCACTTCATTAAGCTAATTCTCCCCCGCATCAACTCCAAAGTGTTAAACTTCAAAGTGCCAGCTCGTGTTTAGCCACGGCTAACCCACCGGAACTTCAAAGTGCCTAGGCAACTTCAAAGTCCCTTTACCCCTCAACAGTATTTGTTTCTGTGACCTTTGTTATTCTTTTAGAAAAGGAGCAATTCTGATGAACAATTTTTTGAGGAGTAAAAGGACTTCAAAATTGCCCAGGCACTTTGAAGTACTGGTGGGTTATCCGTGGCTACAGGTGAGCCGGCACTTCAAAGTTTAATATTTCAGAGTTGCCACAGGGCAGAATTAGCTTAATGAAGTTCTGCATATGCAGTGCAGCACTTCATTAATAATCTCCTGACACCTTACGTACCATGCTCCCTTTGAAGTAGGGAACTAGTGTAGACAAGCCCAGAATGAGGTATTTTGCTCATTGCACTGTTTCCTATTTGTAGCGTTGTGTGTGTCAATCCCAGGACATGGGAGACACCAGGTGGGTTAATCTTATATTGGATGTCATCTCACCTCAGGCTTGCCTACACTAAAGTTGATGTAAATTATCTCTCAGGGGTGTGAAAATGATGCACACCCTTTCTCTCCTGAGCAACATAACTTACATCAGCTTAAAGTGGTGTCCACACTGCACTATGTCACCGGGAGACTCTCTCCCATCAACATAACTTCTAGTTCTGCTTCTCCTTGAGATGGAGTAAGTATGCCAATGCGAGAGTACTCTCCCATCTGCTTAACATGTCTTCCTCTGATGTGCTACAGAGGAACAGCTGCATCAGTAACTAGTCCCGTAATTCTCACAGTCATTTATGACAGAGGTACCTTGCCCTGATCTTATCTGTTTTTACGTCTCCTTGTTCCTCTACCTCTACCTTATTGCCATAAGAATCTACCTAGCATGATTTAGTCTTTTCTCAGCAGCCCTTGCATCTGCCTTTTCTTCTCATTATCGATTGCTGTTTTTGTTTTTTTTTTTAATCTAGGGTCCCACTGCCAAAACTATTGTAAAGCATCATTCCCTGTATATCAGAGCAGAAGTGGTTCTTGTGACAGTTCAGGGCAACTGCACCCATACTTCTCTCTGGTTCAACAATGGCCCTGCTCTTAGGTTGCTGACTCTGCTGGCTGTCATCTTCCTGTGTGGAGACACAGACTCTCTCTCTTCCTACTGGGATGTCTCTATACTGGTCAGTTCCTTGCCTGCACTGTTATTCACAGCAGAGGCTGGCTGCCCATGCAGCCCTGCTTGCTTTCTCTTCAGAAATGGTTAATAGTGGGATTGCCCAGATATAGTCATCACAGAGCTCTTTTACATACAAGCCTCTTTTATACTTAAAGTGAGAGCACTGCAGAGAGAACATATTAAAAACAATAAAAGAACCTACGTGCATGCTAATAAGCTTACCAGAGATGACCTGAACCCTAGCAAGGGCTCTGGCAGGATACGTCTCTCAACACCTACCCAAAGGTTTCCTTGTCATTCCAGGTTCAATCAGGGCTGTCCTGAGGGGGAGGCAGGGCCTGGGGCAACCCCCACCAATGCCCCAGACACAGCGCCCTGGGCAACTCCCCATCCCGCAACACAGACCCTGCCCCTCTCTGCCCCCACCTTGATCTGTGGCCCCCTCCCCTGGAACGGGAGGGAGGATTACCTGGCAGACTGCATCAGCAGCCACAGAAGGTCACCTCTCCCCTGGTTTCCCCACCCCTCATTCACCATGTGACACAATGCCACAGCCTCCCAGCCCATTAAGTCCTTCTTCTCCAGCTGCCCATGCAGAAATGGGGCTCAGTGGGCAGGGAAGCAGCAGCAAAATGCTATGTGGTGAGTAGCAGTAGGGAGACGATCCCCTGCAACAGCTGCTGCGGCCGCTTCCTTCACCAAGCAACCATGGCCTGCCCCAGGTAATCACCTTCCCTCTCCTCCCAACCATAAGAAGGGTTTGGTAGCCACCGCTTGGCCCTTAAAAGTGTGGGGCCTGGGGCAGCTTCCTCACCTCATCCTAGGGATGGTATCATTCAGAACAAGAGCTCAGTTTTAGGGGGTTTTAGGAGACCAATCCTTCCAAATCTTCTGCAAAATTGGGGCCCTCCATGCACCAGGAGTCCTATACATTTGCTAGAACAGGAAGAAAGCCCTGAGCCAGTTTAAAGCCAGGATGTTTATCCAAATACTCTTTCTTTGGTTGTTGGTCCTTGAAGAATCCAGTCTGAAGTATTATCTGCGAACCTCTCCAGGAGGTGGCTTCAAAGGGGCGGATAACCAGAGGAATTAGTCTGGCACCTCCCTCTCTCCAGAGTAGCTGCATACAATTCCACAGTACCATACACACAATGGCACTTTTAATCCAATGGACCCCAAAGGTGTTATGTTAAACCTTACTGGGTTACATTTAATTCAGTAATGTTTATCTTAAATCCATAAACCCTGACTGGAATGATTTAATTGAGATTGGTTCTGCTTTTAGCTGGGGGTTGGACTCAATGACTTCTAATGTCTCTTCCAACCCTCTGACTCTATAATTCTATAAGAGCTGTTCAAGATATTCTCAGTTGGACAAGTTCTTTTTGTCATTATTGCAAATATAGTGAGTTCCTATTACAACCAGGCCAATACCATAGTATAGGATTGTGGTAGGTACTGGATTTTACTGTACAAAAAAGTCTGAAAGGCTAGAAACAAGTTTGTAGTAGTGATGCTCTATATCATTCTAATTAGTTGTGTTTACATTACAATTGTAGGTAAACACCCCTGTCTCCAAGTCTCTAAAACAACATGTAAATTTACAACAGTAGCTGAACAATTATCATAAATAATAACAATAAAATTATATATTCTAGTACCAGTCACCATTGTTTATTAAAGGCAAGGACAGAAATGCACTTACCTGTATTTACACCAATAAAAAATCTTCCAACTATTAATAACTCAAACACTCCTGTTGGAGAACTGATTCCCATTAAAATGGAGGCCAGTATTGCTATGAAATTGTTCATCAGAAGAGCCCCTTTTCTAAAAGTAAAAATAGCAAAGGTCACAGAAACAAATACTGTTATAAAAATGTCTTAAAAGAGAAAGGAGAAAAGTCATTTCAGCAATACAAGTACTCTCTTGAAACTGAGATATCTGCTGCCTACCGGATGAATAACAAGCAGTTCAGTGGCACCTTAGAGACTAATACATTTATTAGGTCATGAGCTTTTGTGGGCAAAATCTACTTTGCTAGTAGGACCAATTAATGAATCACATTAAGTAGGATGTGTTTCATTCCTGCGAATATCCAAGGTAGAGAAATTGCCCTTGTAATGCACAAGATAATTTAGATCTCTATTTCAGCCAAGGTTAAAGGTGTCAAATTTGTAAATGAATTCCAATTCAGATTTCTCCCTCTGCAATTTCGTAATAAACTTATTTTGTAGAAGAATGGCTACTTTTAAATTCACTATTGAATGTTCAGGAAGGCTAAAGTTTTCACCTACAGATTTATATGTGTTCACATTCCCAGTGTCAGATATATGTCCATTCATCCTTTGGTGCAGCGACTGTCCAGTTTGTCCAACGTACGTGGTAGAGGGGCATTACTAGCACAAGATGGCATATATTGTATTATTGGATGGGCAGGTGTATTAGCCCCTTAGAGAGTGGTTATATTTAAAAACAAACATGCCTAATAATGTATGTATGGGATCTCACTCATGCACCTGGAGTGTATTTCTTTATTTGCATTCAAGGTGCATATGGAATACCTGTGAAGTGTATGCACTCTGTGCAGGGCTGTCCCCAGGGAAGGCGCAGAGCTTGGAACAACCCACTCCACACCATCCCTTCTCCCAAACTCCCATCCCTTCTCTGCTCTTGCTCTTCTCCCATTCCACCCCTTCCCCCAGGCCCCTTTCCACAAGCAGCGTGGCCTGTAGGACTAGCAGGGATCCTGGTGCTGGCAGCAAGGGCTTGGCCTATCCCTGCACTCATTGGCAATGATAGTGGCAGGAAGTGGAGTGACCCAGTCCCAGGCCACTACACTCCCCTAGCTTCCCAACGGCATCACTCCACTTCCCCTCACTACTGGTGCATGCCTGAGGTGGTTCCACCTCTCCCCACAAGCTCCCTCCCCTGAGTGATGCAGCCCAGTAGCTGAGGTATGGGGCATGGCTCTGTCAGCAAAGGGTCAGGCCCATCCCCACACTCAGCAGTGGTGGCTGCAAGTGGAACAACTTGACCCCAGCCGACTCCACTCCCTCTGTTCTGATTCTATGTGGTATGGCAGACTGGCTCCATCGGCAAGTGGGCGATCGGTGTGGCTGCCCTGGGCAGTGTTGTGATAACTAGGCCTATAAATTGACTCCAGTTGTGGGGTCAACTACAAAAACGTGTAAATGTCTGTAAAATATCATGGTAACCTTTCACAAATGGTGGTGGGAAAAGACACAAAACACAGACAGAAAAATTCAGTTAGTTCCTTGCTTTGGTGCCTGCTGCAGCAGCTGCCTCTTTGAAAGACCTACACAAGTAAAGCTTACCTACCATCCTAGGTACCACATCCCTATTGTGCTACTATTTTTTGTTTTGTTCAGCCAGGCTTATGTGTGTGTAGGGGGGTGGGGGGAGATGTTTTCCAGTGAGGCCATCAGACACCTAGACCCAACACTAGCAGCAAGTGTATACTAATATGCGGGCTATGTATTTATGTAGGCTGTGTGTGTGTACACACATACAATGTCTGTGTTCTTTTGTGCTACATGGAGTGCACATATGCTTAAGTGTAAAGGTACCTGATTAGCTATTAACAGAGATGAGTTTCATCAGCAGAATTGGACTGGCAGAATGTAATTCAAAGCTCTTCTTCCACCGTCATGTGACTGGAAGCAAGCCTGGAGATCATATCACAGGCATACTACCGAAGTCCCCAGTCCTTACTGGCTACTACAGAAGTGATTTCTGTTTCTGCTTATGTAACTGAAGAGTCTGTTCTGGCTCAAGCATGTTTCCTTCAGGGTTCTTTCTCTGTTTGCTTTCATTCCTTTCCAGTCAAAAAAAAAAAAAAAAAACGGAAAAAGAAAACAGTTTGCCAAGCCTTCCATTAATGTGCTTAACTCACCTGCCTAGTCTAACTGCCATGCTACCTCCAATGTGAGCTCCACACAGACCTCCAAGGGAAAATATGGAAGCAATGACAGACCAGAGAAGAGTCAGCAAGCTTGTATTCAGTTTGGTCTGATAGCGACTGATCCAGGTTTCATTTAGGAATTTGTGGATGTGCTGAAAATGCAGAGTCATGAATCAACCAGTATCTCAATTAGCAATTCATCACTTACCCCCAATCCCTGAGATTCCATCCTCAGAGCCAACATGTGTAAGGGGCAATATCTTACTGAATATCAGACATTCCCAGTAGAGCTGTGTCAGAAAAAAATGCTACTAACTAGCTGCAAATTAGCAGAATCTTGATTTACAAGTATAGCCAGAACAGGTTCCCTCCTTCCAAAAGACTACTGTGATCACTGTTGCTGTCATGCTTTATCTCAGGGACTACTGCCTTTAAGTTGTGCGTGAATGATCCTTCCATATAAACTTCATAAAGAGCTTGCCCATCCTTCTGAATGATGTGGGGGTGGGAACACATGCGTGTAACTTTCAATGGGACTTGTGCTCCTAAGTCACTTGTCTCTTTTCAAAATCTTATGCGTAATATAGATCTCAGAGTTGACCAGGAACTCCGCACTACTCAGACAAATGATGTGCTATTAGTCTTGGAAAGTTACTTGGTTTTTATTAACTTATTCTGTCAAAAAGTTCCAGACACTGAGTGGAATGACGAAAGCAAAAGTGGAAAATAGTTAGGTCATCTACAGCAAGGTTATGCAAAGTGGGGGGGTGATCTCCCCCCCCCCCCCCGCACCCTGAGCATGAAATTTCATAAGCATGATCAGCTGCTGGATCTCAGGCTCATCCATCCCATTAAAAACATTCAAGAATGTTACTGCCCCCATCCTTCCTCCTGAGCCCTTGATATTCCCAACATCCTACCCTAACTTCTGCATCCCCACACATTGCAACCCCCCTGCCCTGAGTCCCTCATGCACACAGCCCTGACTCCTATATTCCCAGCCCATTGCCTTGAGCCACTCACACTCCATCCCATAATTTTATTTTAGTATTTTCAGTTGACTTGTAGATTTGTTTATCATCTTAAAGCTGAGCTATGTGTGCATAATACGCATTTTTGGGATGTTCACAGCTTGAGTTGTTACCGAAGGTGATAACACAGGTACCCCAAAGCTGAGTCTACACTAGCATGTTCTTTCAAAATACATTTTGAGAAGAGGGCCCCTTTCGAAAGATCCCACAGAGCGTTTACACCCGAAACATGGGTTTTTTTAAAATAATTTTGAAAGAATGTGGCACTCCTTTTGAATCGTTCTTCCATTCCCGTTTCATGAAGAGCACCTTCTTTCAAAATCTCTTTCAAAAGAAAGAATGTGTAGATGTTCCGTGGACCGCTCTTTCAAAAGAGTAGTCCACCATGGCGCCAACCAGCTGGCCTGCGGAGATGCCCTTGCCACTACAAACTCTATTGTCAGAGTGTCCAGGCACATTTAAAGATGCAGGGACCCAGAAACCCTGTGGCAAGAGGCTGAATGCATGCTGGATGCAGGAACCCCCACGAGCCTCGTGCAGCACACTCACACAGCCATGCCAGAGCCCAGTGAGGCAGGCTCCATGGCCTGCTCACAGGACCCCCATGCTGCCCAGAGTCCCCCCACCAACCCACCAGAGAAAGCCCAGGAAGCTAGTCGGGGCCAAAGAAGAAGGCCCCCTCCTGGAGTGAGGGGGAGATAGAACTTCTGGGACTGTGGGTGGACAAGGAGGTGCTGCTCCTGCACACCCGTAGCCAGTGCCGGAATGCCATGGTGTTTGTCTGGCTGTCGGCGGGACTCACCACCAGGGGACACTCCCATACCCGCACAGCAGACCAGATTAGGTCAAAAGTAAAGGAACGGCAGCAGGCATACAACCGGGCCCAGGACTCTCAGGGCAGTGCCCACTACAAGGCCCTCAAGTGGCTAAAGGGGCCAAAGGATGCAGCCAAGCTGGAGGTCATGCTGGATATGGTGGTGCCCAAGGTGGAGTCCCAGCTGGTGCTGGATGACCAATCAGGAGCCACAACCAGGACCCAGGACCAGGCGGTGGAGATGTCCTCGGATGAGGAGGGGGTCTTGGTGATAGCCATACCCTCCACCACCTCAAGCCAAGCCCCCTCCACCTGGGCCACCCCCCCAAACTCCTTCAGGGACCCTCAGGTAGATAACCAGCAATTTGGGTGGGGCTGTCCTGGCAGCAGTCTGGCCACATGGCTGCCAACCCCATCCTGATGCATGCCAGCCAGCCACAGGCCCTGGGCCACAGAGTGGCCTGCTCATGGCATTCAGCACCCCTAACTGTGGACAGCACCACAACCCACAAGCCCAGGGAGGGGGCTGGGCGGGGACCGGACCACACCCAGCATATGGCCCACCCATCCGGGGACCCCTGGGTCTCCAGGATCCCCCAGGACTCCCAGGCTGTCGGGGGGGCTGATCACAGCAGGTGGAGAGTATGGCCCGTGGGGCCAGGTCATGGGGCTGATGGGATACTCCTGTCTCCACAGCACCGCTGTCCAAGGGCCAGATGAGCCCTGTCCAGGGTCAGGGTGCCCCCCCACTGAGTGCCAAGGGGAGTGGGGCACTGCAACCCCCACTGCCCAGGCAGGCCTGCATCTGGAGGCTGCACCGCCACCACCAGAGGGAGGAGGAGGAGGAAGCTGCCTCGCAGATCACAGCCATATGGGAGCAGATTGCCATTCTCCAGTGGTGGCTGCAGCTGGAGGATGCAGACATGGGGTGGCAGCAGAAGGCCTGGGGCGAGGTTGCTGTGGCCCTCTGGGCCCTCACCTGGGCTGTCGTCAAGTGCCTGTCCCCGCCACCTGCCGCCCCCTCTGCCATCTCCCCCACCACCACTCCTGCTATCCCCCGACCTCACTGCCCTGATCCCACCTGGCATCCCTCCAGCTGCACTGCTGGAACTGGCCCAGCTGCTTATGGCCAGGGCAGGCCATGCTGGGCCGGCTCCCCCTGCCCCCTCCACCACACTCATGGCCGCAGCACCGTCACCATGCCCCTACCTCCCCAAGGTCCCATCCCTATCCCAGTTCCACCAGAGACCCTGAACTGGGGGCAGTAGCAGCGCCTGCAACCAGCATGGGTCTCAGCCCCCCACTCCCACCTCCAGGTTCAGGTGCTCCCACCCCCCTCCCATCACACTGTACATAGTTTCCCCCATTTTCCATTGTGTCTAGCACCCCACCATTTGTGTTGTTGTTAAAAGAAGGTTAATTTTCAAAGTTAACAAGTTTATTTACAATCACCCCCATGTCCTGTGTGATGCGTGAGGGGTGCGGCAGTGGTGAGGGGCATGGGGGGAAATAGAGGGGGCATGTGTGTGCAGGTCATGGTGGAGGGTGCCCTGATGGCCTCCCTGTCCCGCACCCTGTCCCGGTGCACCTGACAGCACAGGGAATGGGCTGGCTGCTCATATGCAGGCACAGCCTAGGCAGTCCACCCCTGCACAAATTGCTCATGCTTCCTCTCCACAGGAGAGAGCAGCACACCCCTACCACTGCAGGCAAGCTCCAGAGGCTGACCTCCAGCCACATGAGGAGGCACTGAATGCGCCCCTTCAAGTGACCAAAGGCCCGCTCTACTGTGCTCCAGGCCTGGTCACTTACCTCCAGGAGGACGGCCCTGATGGTGACCTTGCCCACCCCGCATTGGTGGCCAACTGAGCCGTGGCTGCTGTGGTGGCCAGCTTCCATTTGGTGATCGCAACTCTTTTTTCCAGAGGAAGCGCAGGCCACATCCGCGTGTCCTGGTGCTGAAGGGCGGCGGCCACACTGTGGCATGGCTCCAGGAATGTCTCCTTCCTCATCCAGAAGTTCTAGAGTCATTGCTCATCATCCTGCTCAAGCATCACCAACCAATCCCACCATTCGGTGCTAGCAGGATAGCACCAGAAGCACCAGATGGCATGGGGGATGGAGCACCATGGCAAAGGCCTGCAGGACCAGGATGGGAGGGGTCAGCCCCCAGAGGAGGTAGAAGATGGTGATGATGATCATGGCGTGCAGTCTGACCCGGTCGTCAGTGGCATCCACATGGGGAATCTGAAGGGGATCCATGGGGGTTTGCAGGAGCCTGGCTTAGCCCCAGGCAGAGGGTCTCCAGTGCTGTGTCTTACAGAGCATCCCTCGGTGTGTGCAGGGCAGGAGTGTTTGGGAGGAGCTGCAGAGCTGGGAAGGGCTAGTTCACCATGTGAACTCATCTGTGACGTTTCCTGGCTCGTTCTTTTGAAAGGGCATCCATTGCTCACTCTTTTGAAAGGACAGATTGGAAGGTCAATCCACTTTTGGGTGTATGCACACTCTTTCGAAACCTGATCTTTCAAAAGGTGCTTTCCAGAAGATTGCCTTTCGAAAGCATGCTGTAGTGTAGACACAGCCCAAGAGTAGTGTTCATTTTCTTTTTATTTGGTTTCATCTATTATCTGTATTTTAGTCTGTCTGCCTATAAGTACTATGCTTGTTCAAGAACTCCTCTTAAGCCATAAGAGCCATGACTACAAAATTTGCTATGCAGCTTCCTCTTACCCTAACTTAACCCAAGGCCAACTGGAAAGTGGGAAATTCCTGAAATCCCAGGATTTCCCAGACCACGGAAAAGGAAGGGGCAGAGGGAGAAGAGAGGCAAAAGGGAGGAACACAGGAGACACTTGGGGTGGCCACTGGGGGGGGGGCAGCTGCGGCCCCAAGAGAGAGGCCAGCAGAGCTGGGGCTCTGCCACAGAGGCAGAGTAACTAGCTCCACTGCACCAAACCCAGAGCCTGCTGACTGTAGAGAGCCTATAGGCTGCAGATGGGGCTGCTGGACGAGGGGGCAACCCCCAGAGAGCCTGTAGGCCATGAGAGGGGATTCTGGAGGCTTGGGGAAGCCCGCTGAACTTTGCACCACCCAGACAGACTGCAGGGGACTGCTGGAGGAGTGGAAGCCTGTGGAGCTTGCTTTCTCCCCAGATAGCCTGCAGGCTGTGTAGGATGGGGAGCCGACTGGAGGCTGGGGGCTTCTCCAAGAGCCTCACCCAAACAGCCTGCAAGCTAAATGGGGGTCACTGGAGTCTGGGGACAGCCCCCAGAGGCTTGCTCCCACTTCAGCAGCCTACAGGCTGTGTAGGGAGTCTGCAGGAGGGAGGGGCAGCCCCCAGGGCCTATTCCCCCACCCCAGACAGCCTGTAGGCCTCACGAGGCACTGGAGGTAGGGAGCAGGCCCGGAGACTGACCAGCCTCTGGAGCATCCCACCAAAAAGGCTACAGAAAGGCTATAGGATGGAGGGGGCCGCTGTAGACTCGGGGTAGGTTGCCCCAAAAGCATCAACATCCCAGACCATTGCAGGGCCGGGGAGGTGGGGCAGCTGAAGGCCAGGGTCAAGCCACAGAGCAGTGCCCCACCCACAACAGGCTGCATGATTGGGTGACCACTGCCCCAAGCAAAGACCCCCATGGAGAAGCTTCAGGCTGGGGGCATAGCTAGGGGCCAGGGCCACCCCGCAGAGCCTCTTCCCCCACCTGACAACCAAGCAGCCCCAAATCTCTCCCTCCCAGGAGGAGTCACCAGATGGGGATTGTAGCTGCAGCCCCCTCAGGAGGGGCTGATGGCCAGGGAGCACTTCCCTGTCCACCTGGGAGGAGCTGCCACAGAAGCAGCATCACCCTCACTGCCACAGGTGGCCTCCAGTAAGCCCCCTTCAACCTCACAGCCCCACGTCCTGAGACCCATGCCCTGCACCTCCCACCTGCCTTGACTTCTGCACCCCACCCCTTGCCTTGACCCTCCACCAACCCTCTGACCCCTGAACCTTCACTCCACCTTCATTTTATTTCAGTTTTGAAAAATACTATCACTAAAAAGCACATACAGTTTTAATTTATTTTCAAAACAATTATTTCAGTTAAAGTGCCAAGCAAAGCCATGTACGTCTGCTAGTATTAAATAAATATCGTAAGCATTGCTCCTTGCTAATTATATCTTATTGTAATACGTTTTCTTCCACACCTATGGACTGTTCACAATATATATTTATATCTAGGGTTTTTTGTTCATACTGTCAGTACACATCCACACACTACCCAAGTATTGGTATTGCACATGAGAAATATTAACCTGCCTGAAAGAAAATTCAACCTTTCCAAGGATGGAAACCCTTAGAGCGAACACTGCTCCCCTGCCCTCCACACCACCAGGAGAGCCCCAGGGCATGTGTGGGGCTGGGGGGGGCAGCTAGGAGAGCCCTGGGTGCTTAGGAACAAGGACCATGGCACAGGGCAGGTAGGAGGGGGAAAAGGGGTGCATGGTAGCAAGGGCCCTGGTGTGCACAGGCGTGGCACAAGGATGAGAACAATAGGATGGTGCCTTACGACAGTGGGTACATTGATAATGGAAACATTATATCCATATTGAAATGTTCCTCCAATTCCCACAGCACAAACGGCCAGAAACAGGGTCCAGCTTGGCAGCTATAGAAAGAAACAAAGAGCAAACCAGCACACGAGACATGATGGAACCCAGACTATTAGCATGATTTCAGTATCCAAACAGCATGGAAGAAAAATCCAGAACAGCAATGTATCATTTATGTCTGGACTCTGAGCACATTTATGTAGAGACCTATCAACATTTCATAAAATACCACGGTAGAAAATGCATTTCCCCTCAATGTGGCAAGGAGGGGCCCTATCTGATGTGAACAAATCACTTGAGGAGCAAAAGCCTATCTCAGAGGCTGTGTCTAGACTACGGGGTTTTGTTGACAAAACACCACAGAGCATCCAGATTCACAAAGACTTTCTGTTGACAGTAAGTCAATAGAACACAGCACTTTTATTGACAGAACACCTCTGTCAACAGCAATCTGTTGACAAAAAGCCCATCTGGATGTTTTGGGGGCCCTTCTGTTGACCTCAGCCAACCCTGCCTTCTGAGTTTCTGGTTGGTCATTTTGCCAACAGAACAGTTGGGCAGTCCAGCCGCTCTCTGTTGACAGAAAGGATCGCTCTTTTGATCCACTTTGGCAGTTTGGATGTGATCTGTTGACAGAATTTTTGTCGCAAAACATCTTCTGACAAAAACCTCTGTCGACAAACAGGCATAGCCTGGGTGACTTACAGCCAGTGTAGGAATAACAGCTTCCGTGAAACTAAAGCAGAGATGCTAGCACACCATAACATTGCCTTTCAGTAACACCAAACAGTTGCACACGTCTCCTAAGTGGCAAGTTGTCATCTAGGAAACAGAACAGCAGCTCTGCTTGGTACTTTAAGGGCATGTGACTGATTAAGCTGATGTGATGCCTGGTTCTCACAAAGGCATGTCTGTCTATATAGGTCTAACATGTCTAATAGAGGTGAATGGTTTTCAATTATTAACTAATAATGGATTAACTTTAACTATATTAAAAAAAAAAAAAAGCAAGGGAGCATATAGCCCAGAAAGATCAACAGAGGCAGAAATAAGGCCCTGCACTGTGTGAACAGACTCTCACCAGGCACAGCAGGATGTTTCTGTACTTTGTGCATGAGAAGTGGTGGTTTTAGAACTGTGACTTCATTTGACCATAGGCAGAATTTTCCTGTTCTCCCTATGGCCTAGATGAAACTCCAAAGGCAACACATTGGGGTGGGCACACAGGGACACATGCCTCCCTCCCACATATTTCTGCCAAGGTTTATATTTTTATTTCTTTTTGTTCAGAGAGTGACTTCAAATATGTAAATGTGCAGTAATTTATTTCAAAAGAGAGATGCCAGCAATAGTGAGCTACTCACCCTTTATCCTCCCTCTTTGCAGGCTGACCTCATCAGGCACTGATCCTCAGAGACCCTCCAGCCAGGCTAATGGCACTATCTTTGGGGAACAAATTCTGCATTTGCCCAAAGCTTGCAGGGCTGGGCCAATCACGGTTTCACTGCTAGCCTATGGTGCCAGGTGCCTGTTCTGATGTTTACTGAGGACTCACATAGGGACCTTGTGGGACATAGCGAAGGCCGGGAACTGGCCAATGCACAAGGGCTCCCTTGTGCATTGGCCAGCCTGGAAATCACCAGCCTGGAAATCACCCAGCCTCCTGGGGTTTTCCTATGTGTGTTTCCTCTTGACTCAGAGCTGGCCAGATGCTCGGTCACCTGGTGCCTCTCAGGCCCTCTCCCTGTAGCTGGCAAAGCTGAACCCATAAAGAGATCTTGGAGGTGGGGTGAGCTGCACCCGAAAAGGGGAGGCAGGCACCACAGCTGGGTGCTGCAGGGACAGACTGGCACTTTTCCAGAGGGGAAAATGAGTAGAAGAGAGGGTCCTGCCCAAGGAGGAGCCATGATGTGAGCTGTTTGGGAGGGTGGCCAAACCTTTACATTTTGCCCTTAACCCTACTATCCTCTGTGGAACTCATACAGACAACAATAACCAGTGCTGCTGGTCTTGTCTCATGATTCCTGACTTGGAGTTGTTCAGAATTATTTTTAGAATTAATCACTTGAAGGAATTAACTCTTTACTGGCTTCTACTCTTGGAAATGTCCCAACATTCTTATTATGACCACACCATGTCTACAGTGCTAAGAACATAATATTCACTCTAAGGCAAAAAGAACAAGAAGTCTGGGTGCACCTTAAAAATTAACATATTTATTAGAGCATAAGGTTTCATGAGTTGCTTCTCACTTTGTCCGATGCATGAAGTGAAAGAATCATATGGTAGGGATTTACACATACTGACAAAGATGGGACTGTTACAACAGTATCAATGAGGCTGAATCAATATGGGGAATGTGGCCCACTTCCAACAGTGACAAGAAGGCGAGGATACCGCTATACTTACCTACGGCTATGTCTACGCTAGCCCACTTGTTCGAAGGGGACATGGTAATCAGCCTGATCAGAGAATACTAATGAAGTGCTGCAATGCAGCACTTCATTTGGCTAACTCTCCCCGTGGCAACTTCGAATTTGCAAACTTTAAAGTGCCAGCATGCCGTGTAGTGCCCTCACTACTTCTAAGTGCCTTTACAGACACAACATATGTGCTTCAGCTGTCATCCAGAACACAGCACATGATCCATTTTCTACAGCCAAACCTGGCTTTTGCCCCAGTTCCTTAGACAGAGACAAGCCCCTACAGGACCACAGAATTACACAGCTAGGGGAGGTGTAGCTCAGTAGTTTGTGCATTAGCCTTGTAAACCCAGCATTGTGAGCTCAATTCTTGAAGAGGCCATTTAGGGGTCTGGAGTGAACAGATTGAAAAAAAAATCTGTTGAGGATGGTGCTTGCTCATGCCACAGGGACTGGACTTGATGACCTTTCCAGGTCCCTGCTGCTCTGTATATCACCTCAGGAGGTCGTCAGGTCAAATCCCCTCCTCAAAGCAGACCAATCCCTGCTGGGGCTTTGTCAACACAGGACTCAGAAAACTTCTGGGGATGGAGATTCCACCATCTCTCTAGGTAACTTGCTCCAGTACCTCACCATCCTCCTGGTAACACAGCTTTTTCTAATATCCAACCTAGACCTATCCCACCACAACTTGAGACCTTTGCTCCTCATTCTGTCATCTATCACCACTGAAAACAGCCTCTCTCCATGTTCTTTGTAATCCTCCTTTAGGTAGTAGAAGGTTGCTATCAAAATCCCTCCTCACTCTTCTCGTCTGTTGACAAAAATGCCTAAATCCCTCAGCCTCTCCTCATAAGTCTTGTGCTCCAGTCTCCTAATAATTTTTCTTGCCACCCACTGGACTCTTTCCAATGTGTCCACATATTTTTGTAGTGGGGGGGCCCAGAATTGGGCACAATATTTCAGATGTGGCCTCACCAGTGTTGAATGAAGAGGAATAATCACTTCCCCAGGACCTCTATGAAGCATTCTTAAAACTACAATACCCATCTGAGGAAGTGAAGAAAGAGATCGACAAAGCCAGGCAGGTACACAGAAATCACCTACTACAGGACAGAAAAAAAGAAAGGAAAAGAGTGCCACTGGCCATTACCTACAGCCCCCAGCTACATCTTCTCCAATGCACCATCCCTAAATGACAATCTCTTGCTCTCGCAGATCATGGAAGGCAGGCCAGTCCTCATTTACAGACAGGCCCCCCCTCTAACCTGAAACAAATACTCACCACCAACTTCACTCCCCAGAACAGAAACACTTACCTAAGAACCAACCCCGGCAACGAACCCCATTGCCATCTCTGCCAAATATCTACCCTAGTGACATCATCATAGGGCCTAATCACATCAGCTATACCATCAAAGGATCATTCACCTACACATCTACTAGTGTCATATATGCCATCATGTGCCAGCAATGCCCCACTGCCGTGTACATTACACAAAATGGACTGCTTCCATGCAACAGAATAAATGGACACAAATCAGACATCAAGAACAGCAACATACAAAAACCAGTGGGAAAGCACTTTAACCTCCCTGGACACAGTTGCAGACTTGCAAGTTGCCATTCACAAGCGAAAAAAGACCACCAAAACTAGACTGCAATAACAAACTGCTGAACTATAATTCATGCGCAAATCTGATACCATCAGAATGAGTCTGACTGGTAATGTCTCACTCATTACAAAGTGTAATTTTCCCTTTCAGGAGAATTTCTCACCTTCTTATCACTGTTGGAAGAGGCCCATACCCACCCAAACTGAACCAGCCTCAATGATACTGCTGTAACACTCCCATCTCCACCAGCATGTATAAATCCCTGTCATCTGATTCTTTCCTTTCACACGTCTGATAAAGTGAACTGCAGCTCATGAAAGCTTATGTTCTAATACATTTGTTAGTCTTAAAGGCGCCACCAACCTCCTTGTTGTTTTTACTGAAACAAACTAACACAGCTACTGCTCCGAAACTAAGGCAAAAATGTTTCTATTAGCACCTGCCACACTCACTGTTCTGGACCTACAGCACATAGTGACAAACAAATCAAGCATAGTTAATCCTTCTTATAATTTGCGCTGTGACTCTTAGTTTTTTTTTTTTTCCTGAAAAGATCCCTAAGGGAACATTGCAGGCAAGATGGAACACCACATGGGTGAAGGGTTTCTTTCTTTCTTTCATGTAACAAAATAATTAAGGTGAGCACATCAGACAAATAACTGTATGATCTGATTATTGCTCTTCCTTTTGCCTTTCTGTCCCTCTGTCTGTCTATGACTCATTTGCTATGCCATGTTGAGTATAGAACCATGTTCTTCAAAGTAGGAACCATATCAATACTTGTGTGAGTTGCCCAACCATGATACTTTGTCACATTATTACATCAGTTTAGAACCATGTCACTAACCAAAGGCTGCTCCATTTAACTTCACATAGGACTATGGGAAAGTTCAGGAATCCAAGTCTCAAATCCTTTGCGTTATAACACTAATTATTTCCTTTGTGAGATTCTGATTTAAAGGCACAGCACAAAACAGTTGGAGAATGTCTCATTTGCTCCTCTGGTGAAGATGATCTGAGGAAGTGGGTCTGTCCCATGAAAGCTCACCACCAAATAAATTATTTTGTTAGGCTTTAAAGTGCTACATTTCTGCTGATTTGTTCCATAACTATTCATTTGCAAATCATAATCCTAAAGTCAGAAAACCCCATACCCTGCAGGCATCTTTACAAGTAAGGATAATTCTTCTTACCTTGCTGGGTCTTCTAGGATCTTTCAGCAGAGGCAGATGCTCCATTCTTTGTATAAGACTAGATTAGATTTCCCTTGCAAACTTTAACAAGCTACAGTACAAGAATGAGAAGTCCCAGAGAAACTGAAATTATTAAAAAAACCTGGATTCTCTATTCCAGCTCTGGCACTTTGGACTTCTTCCCTTCAGAATAATTTGGTTTTTTTGTTGTAATGGAAATGTTCAATCCCATTAAGTCACAGTTCAAAGAGTTTTTTCAATAACCTTTTTGAAATTAAACTGTGAACAGTCACTTAATTTCAGTCACTTGGGGAAACATGCACATTAACTGTCTGTTAGTTATGGGCAATATTTTGGCCAGTAAAGAAAGTAAAAGGACAGTTACCTTGTGATTTTCTGTCAAGTCTCCCACTGTCCATGATCCCGTAATAGTTTGCTTACTGCATACCATTGATAATAGACCACAGAGTGGAGTTAATAAAATTAAGCAGTGTGAAAACAGAAAATCTTGTTCGTAAACAAAACTCTTTAAGCTGTGGGACCTTCAGGCATAAGTGGGAAGCACTCAGTTACTCAGCTGACTAGGATTTAACACGCTGCCCAGAACAACTGAGCCAGAGCTGAAATAACAGTGTCAGTTCTGAGGCAGGAGAATTAATTACTATCCACTTCCATAAATACTGGAAACTAACACATTTTGGGATA
The DNA here is from genome assembly GCF_033958435.1 of Carettochelys insculpta. Taxonomy (NCBI): domain Eukaryota; kingdom Metazoa; phylum Chordata; order Testudines; family Carettochelyidae; genus Carettochelys; species Carettochelys insculpta. The sequence continues at coordinate 32,438,088 of NC_134154.1, forward strand.
AGAGCTCAGAATAATAAGGGAATTATCAACAAAAAAACTTTGCTGAGAGGTTTCTTTACCATGCTGGAGGATGGTGAGATTCACCACTCAACAGACCAGTATTTCCTTTACCATTTTGTCATGTGTAAGGAAAAGTCACTGGAGACTGAACATTTTGAGTGAGTGCTGAATAGTAAAACCCTCCAGTTTTATCCTTGTATGTTCATGGAGCTTTCACTAATGTCAATGGATTGGGGATGCAACCGAAGGACAGAATTTGACTCTTAGTTGTAGCTATACTTATATATATAAGTGCCAATTTGCTAATCTGACACCAAGTGTCTGGAACAGAAATATAACTAGCCTTAATTTATATCTCTCAATTTATTTTTTTAAATGTAGTTTAATCCAAGCTGAATTAGGCAAAGTGCCTATGAAAGACGATGTGACATTCAACTGAGCAGCTGAACTGAGTACAGACTTGCTACAATAATATTTTATTTTCCCTTCCTTTAGCATAAACTTGCTGCTTATGAAAGATAAAGAAAGACAAGACTTGTGCTGTTACCTTCTGTTGAAACACAGCATTGACAGTAGCGGGGCATGTCTTTCTTGCTTTGCTTTATCAGTGTGCCCGCTTGACCTGCCTTGCCCAGTTGGGGAGTCCTTCTAATGCTGAGTAGTGGTTTAATTGTTCATGGAAATTAATTTATGGCCTCTCTGCTCAGAGTGTCCAACAAATAAGCCACTTGTGGGTGGTACTTCTTGTGATATGGAAACTTCTGCACTAGAAAACAAATTAATCTAATCTTGATCTGCATTGGGCACTGGAAGTGAAATGTTCCTTTTTGCAATCAGTAGCATTAAAATATATCCTACCACCTCTTCTATACACACACACAGTAATTTATAATAACTAAAATTAAAATTAGTCAGACCGATAAGGGGTAAATAGGCTATGGCTAGCAACCATAAATGTATGTAATTGTTGTGGCAATTTATGGTATCATTCACAACTACTAGAATATGGGACGAGATTCCTGCTTATTCATTCGTTGTTATACTTTATCCACCATTAAAACTTAAATTCTTGAGAAACTTAGTTGGCACCAGAAAAATTTAGGTGGGTGTGATGATCTGTTGTGTCTCTGTAAGCTTCTGAAGTTGCTTCAGCCATGCAGTGAGTGTCAAATGACTGCCACATGTCTGGTTTTCACCGCCAAAAGTGCAGTTCTCAGAGAGGGCACAAAGAGAAGCAGCTGCTCTTGAGATTGGAGGAGACACTCAACTGCTAATGGAGAGAATTGGCTGGCTCCTGTACTCAGCTCCAGCCTCTCCAGTAGAGAGATAGGTACTGAAGCCAGTCATCACCTGCCTAGCCCCGACTTCTGTCTCACTGTGCCCTGATTTCCCTGCCTGGCCCTTCCCTTCAAGGGCTAATTTAGCCCTTCAACTTGCTATGCCCCAATTAGAGAAAGGTGCAAAGAAAAAATACCCAGGATTTTTATGGGATTCTCAAGATGTGTGTGTGACAGAGAGCGGCTCATGTCCTAAATCAGGAAGACATTCCCTTCACTGGGCTTTCAAAAAGGTACAGATTCTTGCCACTCCACCAGCATGAACAGGGTAAAATTGTCACTCCTCTCTAACATGGCCAGATCCTCTCATGAGACGGGAGAGTCGAGCGTGCTTTGATGATGCAATTGAGGATATTATTACCGTAATAAACCTAAGAGCTGATGATGTTACTGAGCATGATCGATTTAAGAACTAATGTTTTTTTTCAAATCCACCCCGCAATCTAGTCCTCCCAGTAACTAGTGAACAAACATTTAACATAAGGTGAGCTTTTCACACTTTGCCAAACTGTGTGTTATACATCCACTTTTTTTTATCTAATTTAAAAAATAGCTACCCTGATAGAGAACATCACTAGAAATATGTAGAACTGTATTTGTAGGAATGTGGGAAATGTACTGACACTTTTTACAGAGAGTATTATAAATGTCCTCAGGTTGTGTATATATATAGGTAGTCCATTGTGTCCAATGATGACGTCTTGAGCATGCACTGGCTCATTGGTTGTGGACTCGCATGTGGCTGAGGAGTCCAAGCTTTGAATGGCATGGGCGTTCACAGTGGGGGCAAGGGAATTGTCCTGGCTCTCTTGGTGCGGTTGCTGCTATTGCTTTCTTCCTCTCACGAGCATCAATGAGGCGTACGCGTCACTGCTCTTCAGAGTTGTCATATGCATGTCATACGAGAGCATGCCAGCCTGTTCGGTCTTTTGCGTGCTGCTCTAGCTGATCTGGTTTTAAACCAGCATGAGCAATTTTGGCCTTCACACAGTCTTAATACCTCTTGTGAGGACTACGTTGATTCCTTTTGACGTGGGAGAGTTCACCGCAGAGGAGATGCTTAGGGATTCTTGACTCCTCCATTTGTATGACATGCCCTGTCCAGCAAAGCTGGGCTTTCAGAATCATGGTTTCGAAGCTCATGGTTCCTACTCTGTCCAGGACTTCCGGGTTCGTAACTCTGTCCTGCCATCAAATGTGCAGTATTGACCTCAGGCTGCGTGTGTGGAAGGGCGCCAGCAGTTTTATATGTTTCCTGTACAAGGGCCAGGTTTCACAGCCATACAGGAGACTGGTCAGGACTACAGCCTTGTACACTTTCAGTTTAGTGGACTGTCTGATATTGTGCTGATTCAACACTCATGCTCTCAGATGTCCTAGTGCCTGGCTGGCCTGGCAGATTCTGGCATTGATGTCTTTGTCAAGGGAGCCATCATTGGCTATCACACTGCTAAGGTACTTGAACTCTTCTACTGTTTTTAACTCTGTTCCTTCAATAAAAATTGAAGCTGGGAGAGCAGCAGATCCTGGAGCAGGTTGAAACAGCACCTCGGTCTTTCCTAGACTGATGGTCAAACCAAAGAGGCAAGAGGCATCAGCAAACTTGTTGACGATGAGCTGGAGATCAGATTCCTTGTGTGCCATAAGTGCCCAGTTGTCAGCACAAAGGACTTCGAGAATGAGCTTCTCAAGCATCTTGTTTTTAGCATTCAGATGACGAAGGTCGAAAAGTGACCCATCAAGTATGTATTTTATGTAGACTCCATGGTCCAGGTCCCTAACTGCGTGGCTGAGGATGCATGTGAAAAAGAGGTTGAATAACACTGAAGCCAGCATGCACCCTTGCTTCACACCGTTGGATATTAATGTACTAAATATAGTAGTAGGTATCCTTCAGTCTGCATAGACTATGGATCACGCCCTTTAAAGTTTCAATTGAGGACTTCATTTACAGCACCTACTGTGACTATGAAGACCCACACGAGAATGACAGTCCTTGCTGCATCTCTTGCAGATGTGGTGGGTGTCTGGCAAGTCCTTATTGTGCTTTCTGTGCGCTCGCTTCTCCTCTACTAGCTGTCTGATCCTCATCTCGCCCTTCTGAAGGCCCTTGTATATCCCCGCTCTCCATTTGCTGCGGTCGTGTGCTAGTTCTTCCCAGTTGTCCAGCTCGATGTCTACCTCTCTGAGGTCTCTCTTGCAGACATCTTTGTAGCGCAACTGGGGGTATCCGGGAGGTCTTTTGCCAGAGGCTAGCTCACCATACAGGATGTCTTTTGGGATCCTTCCATCATTCATCCTGTGGATGTGGCCAAGTCAGCGGAGCCGACGCTGCCTGAGGAGGGTGTGCATGGTTGGGATTCCAGCTTGCTCAAGGACGGCGATGTTGGTCACTCTGTCCTTCCATGTTATTCCAAGGATGTGCCTGAGGCAGTACAAGTGGAAGACGTTCAGCCTCTTTTCCTGGCAGGCATACAAGGTCCAAGTCTCGCTGCCATAAAGGAGGGTGCTGAGGATGCAGGCTCTGTAGACTTGCATTTTGGTGTGAGTGTACAACTTGTTGTTATTCCACACTTTCTTGCTGAGTCTGGACAGAGTTGTGGCCGCATTTCCGATCCTCCTATTTAGCTCAGTGTCCAACGACAGGGTGTCAGTGATGGTGGACCTGAGGTAAACGAACTCGTGGATGACCTCTAACGTATAGTTGTCAATGCTGATTGATGGGGATTCAGCAACATCCTGACCGAGTACGTTTGTCTTCTTTAGGCTGATGGTAAGCCCAAAGTCCTTGCTCACTTTGGAGAACCGATCCAGCAGTTTTTGAAGGTGGTCTTCTGTGTGAGACACTACAGCAGCATCATCTGCGAACAGCATGTCTCTGATGAGGACTTCCTGCACCTTAGACTTAGCTTTCAGCTTTGCAAGATTAAACAGTTTCCCATCAGATCTTGTGTGCAAAAAGATGGCCTCTGTTGAAGATCCAAAGGCATGCTTCAGGAGGAGTGCGAAGAAGATCCCGAACAATGTCGGAGCAAGCACGCATCCTTGTTTGATGCCACTCCTGATTCTGAGAGCATCCAATAATGCACCGTTATATTGGATGTTTCCTCTCATGTCTTCGTGCTACCAAAGTGCTGACTTTGGTAATCTCAGAGGAATGTACGAGGATATGAAGAAGGCATTAGGACCCACCCAGAACAAGATGGCACCTCTGAAATCCAAATCTGGTGAAGTCATCGCTGACAAAGCCAAACAGACAGAGGGCTGGGTTGAGCACTATTCCGAGCTGTACTAACGCGAGAACGTTGTGGTTGACGCAGCCCTCGATGCCGTCGAGCTCCTACCAGTAATGGACGAACTGGATCAGGAACCGACTGTGGATGAACTGAAGAGAGCCATCGACAGCATTGCAGCAGGAAAGGCCCCTGGCCAGGATGGTGTACCACCAGAGGTAATCAAGTGTGCCGCAGACACACTCCTGGAACCCCTACATGAGCTACTGTGCCTGTGCTGGAAAGAGGGTGAGGTTCCACAGGATATGCGCGACGCTAACATTGTAACCTTGTATAAGAACAAAGGAGACAGAAGCGACTGCAACGGTTACCGTGGAATCTCCCTCCTAAGCGTCACTGGTAAACTGTTTGCTCGCGTCATCCTTGGCAGACTCCAGAAGATTGCTGAGAGGGTGTACCCCAAATCTCAGTGCAGATTCCATGCAGAGAGGTCTACCGTTGACATGGTCTTCTCTCTAAGGCAGCTTCAGGAGAAATGCAGGGAGCAGAGGAAGCCACTCTACATAGCCTTCATCGACCTGACCAAGGCCTTCCATTTGGTCAGCAGGGATGGTCCGTTCAAACTGCTCCACAAGATAGGCTGTCCTCCACGGTTACTCAAGATGATCCAGTCATTCCACAAAGACTAGATATACTATAACACATTAATACAAAGTGAGATGGTAGTTACTGATACAGATGCACTCCATCTCAGGGGTGTCCTCTTTTTTATTTGGTAACCTTATGTAAACCCCATTTGCTGTAGTATAATACATAATAATGTCAATGCTGGTCATGTTGTGGTGAGGAATATGCTCCTTTGGTTGCTGAATTAGTGTTTCCCTGCTGAATGAGCCTCGTATTTCAGTGCTCCTGTTGTACCAAATGAAAACAGAGGCAGAGCAGGCAGTGGGACCTTGGAAGTAGCAGCAGGGGAGCGGGGACAGGGATGTCTACTTTTCAAGATTTTCAACAATCAAACAGCTGAAAAAGAATTGGGAAAAGGAATTGGACCTAAATGTTCTTGTCACTGCTAAGCACCAGTCTGACCTTGGAGTAGGAGACAGGGAAGACAAGGAGCCAGGCAGCTATAGGCAAGGGACCTCTGCCCAGTGCTTTGCAGCATGAGGTGAGGCTGGGACCAACTGGCTAAGTAGCAGTGCAACAGAAAAGAACGTAGGGATTATCAAGGATTACATGGATCCATCAAGGGCAAGCATGCCTGACCAATCTGATTAGCTCCTATGAAGAGTTAACTGGCTCTGTGGACATAGGGAAGTCAATGGGTGTGATATACCTTGATTTTAGCAAAGCTTTTGATACAGTCTCCCACAACATTCTTGCACATAAATTAAGAAAGTATGATTGGATACATGGACTGTGAGATGGATAGAAAACTGTCTTGATGGACAGGCCCAACCGGTAGTGGTCAATGGCTCAATTTCAAGTGGAATGTCCCAAGAATCAATTCTGGGGCCAGTATTGTTCAACATATTTATTAATGACCTGGATGAGGGAAGGGATTGCACCCTGAGCAAATTTTCAGATGACACTAAGCTAGGGGGTCATGTAGATAAATTGGAAGACAGGAATAGTGTCCAGAGTGACCTAGAGAAATTGGAGGATTGGGCCATAAGAATTTGATGAGATTCAACAAGGAGAAGTGCAGAGTCCTGCACTTGGGTTGGAAGAATCCCAAGCACTGTTACTGGCTGGCTAAGTTGCAGTGCACCACACAAGGACCTGGGTATTACAGTGTAAGACAGGCTGGATATCAGTCAACAATATGCCCTCATGGCCAAGAGGGCTAACGGCATACTAATGTGCATTAGGAGAAGCACTTACAGCAGATCTAGAGAAGTTATTATTCCCCTCTACTCAGTGCTGGTGAGGCCACATCTGAGTATTGCATCCAGTTCTGGCCCCACCCCTGCCCTGTATAGAAATGATGTGGATGCATTGGAGTGGGTTCAACGGAGGGCAGTGAAAATGATTAAGGGGCTGGAGTACAGGACCTATGAGAAGCTGAGACATTTGGGATTAGTTGGTTTGCAGAAGACTGGGAGGCAATGTGATAGCAGCCTTCAGCTTCCTGAAAGGGGGCTCTAAAAAGGATGGAGAAATGCATCTGATGAAGCGGGTCTTTGCCCATGAAAGCTTATGCTCCAAAATATCTATTAGTCTATAACGTGACACAGGACTTCTTACTGTTCTCCATAGTGACAGATGGCAGAACAAGGAGCAATGGTTTCAAGTTAGAGAGGGAGAGGTGTAGGTTGGATACTGGGAAAAACTACTTCGTCAGGAGGGTGGTGAAGCACTGGAATGCGTTACAGAGAGAGGTGGTGCCATCTCCACCCCCAGGGGTTTTAAGTCCCGGCTTGACATAGCCCTGGCTGGCTCGATTATTTGGGCTGATCCCGCTATGGGCAGGGGCTGGACTAGAGACCTCCTGAGGTCCCTTCCTGCCCTAGAATTCTACGATTCGGCCCCCTGCGGTGTGGCAAGTCACCAGCCAGCACCGAGCCTCCGCAGTGCCCACTTGCGAGAGCCCAGAACTAGCCGCCACCGGCAAAGCCGCAGCGAGTCCGGCTCTATGGCTCGCCCTGGCCACTGCGCTCACCGCAGCGGACAGACAAGCCGACTCCCAGCATGCCCAGTCCACACATGCGCGCGCACCTCCCGGAACTACGGCTGCCAGGACGCCTCCGATTACACGTGCGCGCGCACAGGCCGGAAGTACAATTTGCGGCGCGTCCCCACTTGTACGTGCGCGAGCACATCCCTCGGAACTACGACTCCCAGCTTCCCGCGCGCGTGGAGAAAGGCCTGGAAAGGTGGCGAAGCTGTGGAGTCTCGTCCGCTCCGGGAGTGGAGGGGGTAAGTGCGCGCCTGCTACTGCTCTGGTGCGAGCGGTGAATGCGGCCTTGTTGCTGCTGTTGTGGGGGGGCTGGGGACGGGCACAGAGGGGGAGGGGGGCTGGGTGCAGAGATATTAGGTTGCCTTACTGCTGTTTTGGCGGGGGCTTGGGGTTGCTGGTGGGAGGACGGGCCTGGGGTGATATGGAACAGTGGCCTTACACTGGGCTACTGCTTGTACAGGGAGTGTTGCAGGCGATCACTCAAGGCCCTGGTTTGCTGGTGTAATTGTGCCCTCCTGCATCCCAGGTGCTTTTTCGGTCTCCAGGTTGCTGCAGAAGTAATGCATGTTTCTTTTTTAAATAATATTTTTTATACTGGTATCATTATGCGGGTAGAAAGTTCTGTTGTCAGTGTCACTTAAAGTCACTGTTCCTTCTGATTTTCACATCCATGTGCAGAACGTATTTCATGTGCACCAAGGCAGATGCGGATGTGCAGCACCAGTAGAAACACATGCTGTTGCCTGTGGGAACTTTGCTAATCAGCTGGAGAGTATTTGAATCTCTCCTAGGTGGCTATCCTAAGTGCTCAGCTTACAGGGAACGCTGCTTAGGACTGGTCTACATGGAATGTTAAATAGGTATAGAAACATCCATTGGGTTATGAAAAATTCTCACTCTGAGAGACATGATGAAGCAGGCCTACTTCCAGTTGTACGCAGCCCTAGGCCAAAAGAAGAATCCTTCCCTTTACCTGGTTCTCATTTGTCAGGAAGGTGAAGTATCTGTAGTAGGGGTGGAGGGAGCCTTCTTTTGTGTCATGGGCCACACTGATCTACAGAAAAGTCTTTTGGGGGCCACACAAAAAACCCTACACTCACTGGTGTATCCCTTACTGAGACCCTCTCACTCTTCTTGCACTCCAGCCCCACAAGAGGCAGAGTGGAGAAGGGAGGACTGAGGCCTGGGTAGGAGAGAGGGTGCAGGAGGGAGTTGGGGTGTGTGTTTGTTTGAGTTAGTGAAAAGGAGTTGGGGTGAGGATGGGGTTCTGAATGGAAGGAGCTGCTGGGGCAATGTAGGGGTCTAGGGTTGGAAGGGGGAGGCAGCAGTAGGTGAGGGAGTGGTCACTTACCTGTTGCAGTTCCCGGCAATTTTGGCTAACCAGAGCATGGGGAGGAAGGAAAGTCTCTCCATGCAGTGCTGTGCTGCTGTTCTGCACCTGTGGGCCGAATCCAGCCCTGGCTTGCCTGTGTGACTCTAGCCCATGAGGGCTCCAGTCCTGAGCCTCCTGAGCTAGATCCAGGTAAGTGATCAGGCCTGCAGATGTGGGGTTCCCCACCCTCATCTACAACAATGGGAAAACCTCTCTTATTTTTATAGTAGTGATCAACTTTTCAGTGTAGGGATGGGCTTTAAGTAAAGTCAACGTAGCCATGTCACTTAGAGGCATGAAAAATCCGTCCGTGTGAGTGACATAGTTGAGCTAGCCAGACAAACCCCCTCCCTCTCCCTCCCCCTCTAGTATAGACTGTGGTATGCTAACAGAAGACTGCTTCCGTCAGCTTAGTTATCATGTCTTAGGGAGGTAGATTGTGGAAGTGATGGGAGAGCCATCACAGTAGCAAGGGTCTGCACTTATGTGCTGCAGCAACAGAGCTGCAGCAGTAGCAGTTGAAGTTTTGTTTTCTGGAGGAATTCTAAATGATACCAGCAAAAGCCCTGTTTGCCTATATAAGTGCATCCACATTAGGGTTCTTACTGACATAATTTTATTATTAAAACAAAATCACACCTCTGACCAATACAACTGTGCCAACAAAACCTCTATTTACACACCTGGCCTTTTCCTCACTGATGTTTATGTACCATGTTGCTTATTGTCTTACAGTTCTGGGTTGATATATTATTTTTCCCCCAGGGACGGATGAAAATGGCAACCTTGGGCAGATCTCTTCAAGTAGTTCCATCTGTGGAGTTTTCTCAGGCTCCAGCAGTTCTTCCTGACAGTACCTTCCAACCTGGCATCATACAGACTGAATTGCAGCCTGAAGATATTGGTCATGAATATCCCCAACAAACCATGGCGGTTATGGCAGGGAATAGAAATGATCTGATAGAAGGATCTGACCCCAGGAGCCCATACCTGCAAAATAACCTGGATCTTGCCTCCCTAGCTACAACTGGAAGCTATAACAAGGGCTTGACTGTTGTACCAGTTTCTTTCACAAACTCTGAAAGCCTGCCAGTCTTATTGCAGCAGCAAAGTCGCACACAGTAAGTGCAAAAATAAACAAGGGGAAGGTGAGGGACAGCATCTCTTATCTCTAGTGGGTTTTTCTTAACAGCTGAATTTTCACAAAGTATCTAATTTTTCAATTCTATAATTTGAGATCTGAGAGTTATTGTGCTGATTCCTTCCTGCTGTTTTTAATTACACACTAATGAGACAGGAAGTATGTTGTCTGGGGAAACCAAAGGATTCTTGCATTTAGATAATGGAATACTGAAATGTGGTCTTGATTTAGCTATAATGTACTTACTGGTTTCTTTCTGTTGCTGTTTGATTGGTGTCCATTGTTGTCTAGGTATATTTCTTGTTGCACAAGGACATCAGTGTTTTGAATCTTGTAGGATCATTTTGAGGTAATGACATGTTGTGATGGATAGGCCCTCTATTGAGCGGCATAATTTGCAGCAGTAGGCCTATATGAGTAAAGTATGGTCTGTTGTTGCCATTGTTTTATGACCAGGAAGGCCTTTCAGTCCCAGGATTTTGCATTCTCTGTAGGCAGTAGACTACACTCGGCCACATTTGGACTGTGTTGAAGTATCAACCCTGTGATACATCGCAGGATAGTTTCCCTGTTTATGCTTACGGTGGTGGTAGAAGGGGATCCACCCAACAGTTTCAAAACTATTAGAATGATGTGGGAATTTTAATATTCCCTTTTAAGACCAGTCCATTGCTTCTCAAATTCCCCACAAAAGATGATGGCTGCGTTTTTTGTTACGGGGGTGAAGAATATGTATACTGATCAGTCAAAACAAAAAGCAGTCAAGTAGCACTTGAATTTAGGTGAGCTTTCGTGGGACAGACCCACTTCTTCAGACCATAGCCAGACCAGAACAGACTCAATATATAAGGCACAGAGAACCAAAAACAGTAAGCAAGGAGGACAAATCAGAAAAAGATAATCAAGGTGAGCAAATCAGAGAGTGGAGGGGTGGGGGGGGGGGAAGGTGAAGAATTAGACTGAGCCGAGTATGCAGACAAGCCCCTATAGTGACTCAAAGTTCCCATCACGATTTAAACCATGTGCCGAATTTGAATATAAAAGCCAGCTCAGATGTTTCTCTTTCCAAAACGGTGCGATAATTCCTTTCTGAAAAGGAATTATGCCTCTCTCAGCACTCTAGGTAAACCTCCTCCACAAGAGAGCAGATAACACTAGGAACCATGTGCCGAATTTGAATATAAAAGCCAGCTCAGATGTTTCTCTTTCCAGGAGAGAAAAGGAATTTTCAGAAAGGAATTATCGCACCGTTTTGGAAAGAGAAACATCTGAGCTGGCTTTTATATTCAAATTCGGCACATGGTTTAAATCGTGATGGGAACTTTGAGTCACTATAGGGGCTTGTCTGCATACTCGGCTCAGTCTAATTCTTCACCTTTTCCCCCCCCCCCCACCCCTCCACTCTCTGATTTGCTCACCTTGATTATCTTTTTCTGATTTGTCCTCCTTGCTTACTGTTTTTGGTTCTCTGTGCCTTATATATTGAGTCTGTTCTGGTCTGGCTATGGTCTGAAGAAATGGGTCTGTCCAACGAAAGCTCACCTAATAAACCATTTTGCTAGTCTTTAAAGTGCTACTTGACTGCCTTTTTTGTTTTGATAGTGTATAGACTAGCACGGCTTCCTCTTTCTTACTATACTGATCAGTGTTTAGAGCTTGTCTAAACTGTCAAGTTACTGCACTGTAACTGTCCCACTGAGGAGTGTGGGAAAAAACACTCCCCTGAGAGCACCAAGTTACTGGACTGTAAAATGCCACTGTAAATAGGTTCCTAGTGTTATCTGCTCTCTTGTGGAGGAGGTTTACCTAGAGTGCTGAGAGGCATAATCATACTGCCGCAATGAAGTGCAGCTGTAGCAGCTCTACCATAGTAGTTCTTCAAATGTGAAGTGTAGACAAAGCCCTACATTACAGATTTTGGGTTATTCTCTTTATGCAATTAGTTTGATTAATGTACCATAAACCCACATTAAGGTACTAAAGCTGCACAATTAGTCACTCCATACTTTGAAAAAAATACATCTATGCCTTTCCCCCACAAACAAGAAAGAAACTGTTGTGGAAATCAGCAAAAGGCAGCTGAGCAAACTTTGTTTTGACAATTTCGGTGTATTCTGCCTTTATTTTGAGGAGCAAAACCACATATAGTAGGCATCCTTTAGTCTACGTAGACTATGGATCGCGTCCTTCGTAGTTCCATTTGAGTCATCATTTGCAGCGTTGATTGTGACTGTGAAGGCCCACACGAGAGTGACAGTCCTTGCTGCATCTGTTGCGTGTGTGTGTGTGTGTGTGTGTGTGTGTGTGTGTTAAAAAAAAAAACAACAAAAAAAAAACACATGTAATGTTTAGAATTTCCACTGTTTTCCACAGCTGATAAGACACTTCTGTTCTGGTTTTCACTCATGAAATGGGTGAGATTTGTAAGGAGTCAGAAGTAAATATCTAGAAACGTTTTGTCTCAAAGTATAGCTTAAGACTTGGAACTTTCACTGCAGGACTGGGAGTGTTGGTGACGGGAACGGGGACAAAATAGTTATCAATACTAGTGGTAAGTTTTTGAAACTTAAAATTAGTATCTATTATTACATAACCTTATGTGGAAACATTAGTCTACTACTTACCCCTGGTCTTCAGGGCTTCCTTTTTAGCAGGAATAGTGGGGACTTCACTAACATGGAACACGAGTGATTATATTGGATCAGACCCAGGAACCATCTAGCCGAGTACCCTGTCTTCCAACAGTGACCAATGTCAGGTGCTTCAGAGGGAATGAACAGAATGGATAATCAAGTGATCTGCCAGCTTCTGGCAACAGAGGCTAGGGACACTTCAGGTTTGTTGGCCCTCTCAAAGAAAATAGACTTGTGATCTCATGGTTTTCCTTTACAAAAGCTGTATTGACTCTGTATTCGCTATGTGGTGATTTTCTTGTTTAATATAAGTAAGAGAGGTAGCCGTGTTGGTCTGTAGCTTCGAGGACGACGAGAAGTCTTGATGCATCTGATGAAGCAGGTCTTTGCCCATGAAAGCTTATGCTCCAAAATATGTTAGTCTATAAGGTGCCACAAGACTTCCTGTTGTTGTGGGGGGGGGGGGGGGGGGTGTGGTGTTTTTGTTTTTTTTTTTGTTTGTTTGTTTTTTTTAAATATAGGTTCAACCAATATGGGTGGTGGTGAAACTAGTACCAGCCTGTATTTGTCAGGATCATTTCTGGAGGGTGTTTTTTTTTTTTTTTAAAAGAATTTGTGTGTTAGATGACTGGAATTAAGAGGTTACCTACCACAGTTAGTAGTTGTGCAGTTTAATAATTTGAATTCCTTCGGAACTTGGATGAATACCATCTCATCCTGATTTTATTATTGTTGAATGTACCTCTTCTATTGATTTCTCAGTCTTGGTCAGTTCCTCTGACTTGTGACCTAAAAAAGAATGGCTCAGGTATGGAAATCTCCCTCATTCTCTTCACAGATGCAAAAGAATCCTAGTTTTGTGCACAGCAGCCTGGTTGTCATCGAGTGCTCCTTTAGTATCTTGATTGACATTATCTGAATGTGCTTTCTACTTTGGCCATCATTGTTGAAACAAGCTACCAGGTGATCCAAAGGTTGCCCTATTTCAGTTTTGTTCAGGTAGCTATTTTCAGGAAGAGATGAGTGAAGTTTCCCTTTTTATTCCAATAGCTGTTTTGTCTTTCGAGTAACCAAATATCTATTTCTAGATTTAATACATCTCCGGCTCTGGTGTTTTCCCTGATCTGATTATATCAAAGTTACTGGGAAACTGAAAACTGTGGAACATCACCCACCAGCAACATCAGCTATATTTTTCTTGATCACAGTGACTTCCATCCAGAGTGTAAAACACTATAACTGGTCAAATGGCTGTTAATTCTCTTCTTGCAGAGTTTCTCTTCACTGTGGAAAGAAGCATAAACTAGAGGAAGAGGTGGATAGGTAAGCTAAACTTGTCTTCAGTGACCTGCTTTTAAACAAGTATCGGAGAGGTAGCCATGTTAGTCTGTGTCTTAAAAAAACAAGAAGTCCTGTGGCACCTTATCTGTTAGTCTGTAAGCTGCCACAGTACTTCTTGCTGCTTTTAGACTAATTCACTCTCCCTGCTGTGTGGGAAAGAGAGGTGGATGGAGCATGATTCATGTGAAGCTCTAAATATTCCCACGTGCTTGGATGAGTCAGTCTTTCCCAGTAGTACTGCCATTTGGACCCACTCTCCGTTGTTCTTTCCTGAACAACCTTGAATCCAGCCCAGTATGTATAACAACTCAATATGTGGTGCAGGTTTTCTTGAAAAGGAATTTTTGCTCTATGAGGAGCTAAAATTTCTTCTTGCACATTAAGTGATGTCTTGTCAACAAAATATGCAGCTTTATAGAAACAGGTGTGACAGACTAAGATCTTAACAGTCTCTCTACATATACCATATCCAGTATGCTCCCTCTTCACCACAAGTAGCTAATGGGGTAGCAGACTGTGGCAAAATGTGGCTCATAGCTGCACATGTGGGATGCCCCCCTCGCTGCTCCGCGCACGCATCCCACCACATGGTGAGAGAAGTGTGTGGTGGTGGCAACAGTGGAGATGGCTCCTCTGGCGCCAGTGGCCTCGAGCCATGGAGCGGCTTGTGTAGCGCAGCTCCAGTGAGTAATTTCTGGGCAGAAGTGCCTGGCTGGGGGTGAGGGTGGGGCCTGTGGTGATCTGTTAAATTTCTCTTCATCACTGCTTTAGAGTGTCAGAGATTTCTCTGTTGCCAACTCTAAATTTTGCCCTCTTTTTTTTTCCACCCCCCCCCCCACCCCCCCCCCGGCAGTTGCCCAGTGAAGAAGAGACTGATTGAAACTGTGCACTACTCTCCAAATCCTAGCACTGAGGAGATTCTTTGTCCAGGTCAGCAGGTAGCTGGGGAAGTAGCAAGGCAGTGTGTTGGTAGCCTCCATGAAGCTGGCTTATTAGAAGTACCCTGTGAAGAGATGGATCAGATAATGGGAGAACAGCAATGTGAGGTTGCTCGGAGAAGGCTTCAGGAAATTGAAGACCGGTAAATGCACAAATTGACTAGTTTCTTCTCCTAGCTTTCCCTTTACTTACAGGCATTGTATTGTTTAAGAACTGACTTTACTGAAGTGTGCTAAAATCCACATGGTTGCTTGGATTGGCTCAATACGTTTTATCTCTTGGGAACCTAGGATACAGTTACTGGTGCAAATTTGACGTGATAGAGGGCAAGGAATTCCCAAGATGAAGCTGCATTTAAAATAAAAAAATTACAGTTCTTAACTTTATTTTGTATGGGTTAGGAACTCAGACAGTGCCTTTTATCCTCCCCAGTTTTTTGTTACAGGGTCAAAACTGGTTTTAGCAAGTGTTGAGTACCCAGCATTGTTCTTTTGGGGATGCAATGTTAGTTATTCAGGGAGAGGTTAAAGTTAAACTTAAATGTGGCACAAGACAGAGAAAGTTTCTTGTGCATATGCAGCAGAACGCTCTGTTGCAAGTGAGTATTTTTGCAGGCAGCCTGACATCATGTCATCCTGCGCCTTCCAGTTACCATGAAGTGGTCATCACACATGACCAACACTACAAGTTGCAGTGCTGCCTTAAACACGTCAGTTGCTGCTGTTTTCTACCTGCCTTATCTGTGGGCTCCTGGAAGATTTGCTTATGGAGCAAAGCTTCTGGTCTGAAATCTAGTATTACAGACTGTTGTAAAATCCATATGCATGCTCAAACTTTACTTAAGTATTGTCAAGGAAAATAGAGTAAATTGAGAGGAAATATTGCATGTAAGATAATACTAGCAGTATAAAGACAATAAATAGGCCACGTGCTCAGGAACTGTTGAGGAACAATTGGACTGTTTGTGTTAGTCCATGGCTCTTGTCGCCGTAGTATATGAACAATTGTATTTAATGTATGTGTTATGATAAAAATTGCTGTTGCCTCCTTTTTTGCAGATGAGGACCCCAGGCTTCGAGTGACATAAGTGATTTTTGCCCCAGAGCTGAGAATTGAACTTGGGGTCTCCTAAGTCCTAGGCTAGTATGCTAACCAGTGGCTTATACAAGCTTTTGGCTGGGTCTGTTGTGGTTGGGCAGCATCAGGTGCAGTTGTCAGTCAAAAAAGAAGCAAACTTTGATCTTGGAACAATATAGAAAATACAGTTGAAATTTCTGGTGTTCATTCAGTCTGCACAAACCATGGATTCACACTTAACCAGTTTCACCATTCAGTGTGTGGTAGCTCCTCTGGAAAAGGGTCTTAAGAAAATTTAGTCATATGGCTTTTTTTTTTAAATTTGTCACTGCATACTGCTGTTGGTATCCCCTTGCCCCCCATCTCATACAGAAAAATAAGTGTTGCACAAACTACAGGGAGTATTTTAAAATGATACTTAAGCCCATAAGACCATATTTTTATATTTATGAAATCCAATATTGTTTGGATTTCAGTGGCTTAAACATAGGTGCATTTGGTGTTTGGGAAGCATATAATGGGCTGCTGGTCAGTGTTAACCAAGTTCTGGAGCAGTGAATTATGCCTTCATATTGATTAGCCTGTGATTTGAGATCTATTATGAGATTGTATGTAACACCTATCTGGATTTACATTGTCAGATCCATAGTGGACTTTCATACAGGATTATTCTGTTTTGCCCGTTTCTAGAATTTCAGGTGGCTTGCTGGTGTACTTCTTTGGATAGTCTTAGAAATTTACATGTAAAAGCCTTAACAAAAAAGGGATTTTTGTAGTGCATCTTAAGAGGTCAGGCTTTGGGTCATTCTAATCCTGTGATGTCCAATGTGGGAAATGGGGAAGCACATTTTGGCAAATGTGGGTTGCTGGCCTGACTTGGCAGCTCGCTTGGCGGCGACTCGGGTGCCACATGGAGGCTCAGGAACTCGGACGCTGCGTGGCTGGCTCCGGGGCTGAGCAGCTGCTCTTTGGGCATCGCACTGCCGGAGCTGCGCATCCCTGAGAACTGTGTGGCGCCATTTCCTGAGGAGTTGCCCCACTGCGTGGCTCCTGAGGCAGCCATGCAATTCTGCTGTGTGAACCCCTGGAGCTTTCCTGCCACTGCTTGAGCTGCCACACTGGCTCTCAGGGCTGCGTTGTTTGTGTGTGGGTCGCAGCTCCAGCAGTGGCTCCAATGAGTCACCGGGGGGCGGTAGGGTGCCTGGCTGCTGTGGTGGGGAGGAGTAAGAGTGCCTGGCTGGGAGGGAGGCAGGCAGGCATGTGGGGACCTGGAGTCTTCCTTTTGGACATCACTTCTCTAATCAGTACCCTGCGCAGGTAGGTGTAGCATGGGATCACCAAAATTTAGGACCATTCAGAACGTCTGACAATAATCTTGGAAGCAGGGAGCTGAGAAGATGAAATTGCTGCTTAATTCAGTGTTGCTGTTTTACATTGTTTGACCTGCATACTCTTCCCTGAATGGGATTCAGTTAGCAGTAGGTATACTTACCAGTCTGTGATATATGGTCAATAAGATTTATTATTTTTCCCTTCCATGCCTCCATTCTTAGGATAATTGATGAAGATGAAGATGTTCACGCTGAAGAGAAAACTAACAACCTGCCCACGCTTGTCCTGTCTGATACCCTTCAAAAGGGACTGAGAAGGGATTTTGATCAAGTCCTGACAAAAAAAATAATAGAGTCCATGTAAGTTGTGGAGTTAATGTTGGAGCTGTACAAGTAACATACCCAACTGAGTAAAAGGGGCTTGCCACCATATGTTTATAAGAATCACATAGGATCTTTTTCAGGAGAAATGGCGATATGCTGCGTCTCTTGAAAATACAACCTGAAAAGCAGAATATGTATTCATCAGTCATAACATAGTGTAACAGAATTATCTCACCAATCATATCCCACCATTGGTGTCTGATGCCTCACTCACTATTTCCTTACATCTTTCCTATTCCAGTGTGGAGTGGCATAGTTTCTGTAGACTAACTCCACACCAATATACTATAATATCATCTAGCCATTCTCTGTGGGGTGTGCCTCTCCTATTCGAACCATCCATTATGCCAAATACAAGGGCATAATTTTTCATTTGTTGTTCATTCTGCAAACATGCCTGAATAGCTGTCATTTGCACTGTATAACCTTCTACTGCAGGTTCTCTTTCAGCTGTATCTTCCTATACAATTCCTAGTTTGTGACCTTCTGCATCCATCCTATTATCAGGATCTTTGTATAACAACTCTTGAACGCCAATATTCTTCTGTTTGAATCTTTTGTCATCACTTATGTCTCACATCCATACAACGTGATGTTGAATACACACATTTTCAAGATGCTGAGCTTCATTCCTAAGCTGATTGCTTTGCTTTTCCAGATTTTATCCATCACCTTCAAACTCGCTCTTGCTTTTGCTATTCTAGTCGCTATTTCCTTCTTACAGTCTAGATCATACGTTACTTTGCTCCCCAGATACATGAATTTCTCTAGTGCAGTCCCATCTACACTGATCTTCCTTCCTGTTTCCTTATCTCCAAATACCATTTTGTTCTACCGATGTTCGTAATCAGTCCTTACCACTTCCCTTTCTTTTAACGCCTGCACCATTTTCGCTAGCTTCTCATCTTCCTCAGTGATAACTATATCATCCATGAACCCTAAGTTGTTGATTCTTATCCTGTACACAGATATCCCTTCTACTGCTTCCTTGATCTTGTCCATCGTGCTCTCTTTCTAGATGCATGATGAAGATACTTGGAGATATCAGATTTCCTTATCTCATACATAGACTCATTCTAAACCACATTCCCAACTGTCTGCACATTTTTACCACTGCCTCCGCATTCTCACTGATAGTCTTCAACAGCCATATCAGTCCACTCTGTACGACTGCAACACCATTCAAGTCATCTGATCTATACTGTCGAGTGCCTTCTGAAAATCAACAAAGCGTGTGTAGATATTCTTGTTCTTTTGTTGCGCTTTCTCCTCTATCAACCTTAGAGCCAGTATCTGCTGTATGATACCTTTATCTTTCCTAAACCCTGCTTGCTTGTCCACTAGCTGTTCCGTCTGTGATCTTACTGTTTCCATTAGTATCATCATTAGCAACTTGCCTAGATGACTCATTAGGGCAGTTGTTCTGTAGATTTACACCGAGCAAAATTAGACAAACAGTTAAAAAGTAGACAGATCATAAAGGCAAACAATACGGAAAAATGGGGAACCCTAATCATAGAACAGAAGTATGACCATTTCACAACCCCAATTGTTAAGTAGTTGTTTTCCCTCCTATCAAAACAAAAAAGCAGTAAAGTAGCACTTTAAAGACTAACAAAGTAATTTTTTAGTTTTTAATAGTATATAAGACTAGCACGACTTTCATTAAATTGTCAAGCTAAATGTTCTTTAACCATCTTGATATCTTTCTTTCTTTATCTGGTGATAGTGGTTGCTATTAGGACAGTGTATCCTTTTAATAGCCTGATAATGTAATATTTTAGTGCAGTTTAGATGGAATGTACAGATGTCATTTTCCTGCTTTTTTATCTAATGGCTGCTGCTTTCAACTTGGCTGCAGACAAAGGCTTTAGGTCTTCCAATATAGCTGTGGAAAAAGGCTATATCTTTGCAACTTGCAGAGTCCATCCCTCGTCTGTTGTGCAAGGCTTGAGTTCGCTTTAACTCCTTAAAGCCTTACTGTTTGTGGGAAGGCTCTCCTTTGATGATGCTTTTCTCATACAATCAGTATTGTATTGTATTGTATAGCTGGCCATTTTATATAGTGAGAAAAATGAAGTACATATTTCCAGAACAATAGAAAATTCATATAGAATTCACGTGTTGTATGATTCCTGTAATACATAATGTTGTATATTCTCTCAGTTCACTAACCTTGAAGCCTACTGTTGTTTATGTATGTAGCTTTCCATATCAAGAGACAGAGTTCATAGAGTGCTCAACAGTAGCGAGCTTGATGCAGTGAGAGAAGAATTGTTTCATGTTGTACATGGGGTTAGAATTAAGAGTAACAGAATGAATTTAATAAAGGGGGAACTTCTATCATGAAAGTCAGGAGAAACTTTCTCTTCAGCTGTGAAATAGTCTCGTGAGGGGAGGAATTGGAACATTTTTGTCCAGTAGACTGGATGAAACATTAGTATATGTATTTTCAGGGACATTTCTTCACAGACAGTAATTTGAGAGGATGATGAAATTAGGTGGCTTTCATTTGTCTCACTGGCTATGGTCTGAAGAAGTGGGTCTGTCCCACAGAAGCTCACCTAATAAATTATTTTGTTAGTCTTTAAAGTGCTACTCGACTGTTTTTGTTTTGATAGTATATAAACTAGCTCGGCTTTCTCTGTTAGTATTTGAAAGAGTTTCACTAAACTAAGTCTCCATCCCTTTTAGGAGCCGTCCCTCCATGGAGCTGGTGCTCTGGAAACCTCTTCCGGAATTCCTCACAGACAAACTGAAATCAGTTTCTGTTGCTAAAACCTACAAGCAGCAGGGGACAGAAGCTAAGCAATCAGCTCTTGGAACTGCCTTCCAGCCACAAACTGAAACATTTTCTGAAGCACAACAAACTGTGATGTCTCCAGTTCTGTACAGTAGCTTGGGAACATCTGGCTGCATAGAAGAGGAGATGGAATTATAGAAGCCAGCTTTCAGGCTGAAATGGTGACTTTCTGAAGGTTTCTGTGGCTGATTTTTTTTTTTTTTTTTTTGACTGTACCTTACACGTACAAGGTACAGACATGAAATTACTTTTGGCGTTTCCTGTTTTTCATCATAATCAGAAGAATCTGCAGTTGGAAAGTTGCAGCTTTAGGTGATGGCAGAGAAACTTTATAGTCTGTTAAGAGTAGCATTTTTACAAGAAGTCCAGTGGCCTTTAGAGCAGGGAAGTAGTTCTCCAAATGGCTTATTGGACTTGTCCACTTTAGTTGCCTTTGGTAATAAGTATAGTGCAGAGATTAAATGTGATAGTGGTTCAGACCACCCCATATACTTGCAAAGCCATTACAACTAGGGCATATGCTTGACTGTCTGTTAGCTTCAGGAGAGCTTACTCAAATGTGCTGAAACATGTCATCTCTCACTTTAGTCACAAGAAGAAAACCAATTTGCTCCATTTACTTGACTTGATCTTAAAATGTCAATATAGAAACTGCCTGTCTGTGCTTCAGTGTGATGGGGGTGAGAGGTTATAACTGAAGACTAGATTTCCATGGTCTAGTTTTGGTAGAAAATTAAATCCACGACTAAGGCCAGGTCTACAGCAGGTAGAAAAGTTAATCTAAGATACACAATTCCAGCTACAGCAATTGCGTAGCTGGAATCAGTGTGTCCTAGATCTTATTTTAATGGCCACTCACACAATGGGAGGTCGATAGGAGAAACTCTCCCATTGACCTCCTTGCAACAGTGAGGAGTAGCAGGGCAACTGTAGAGCCTTGATGGTTCAATTGAGCATGTCCCTACTAGGCACACCAATGAACCCCGGAAAATCGACCTCATTAGATGATCAGCTTCTTCAGGTGTCGACATAACCAGCTTCCAACTGAGGGTACTAAATTTTAGTTTAAGGGCCAGTTAAAAATATGCTTTGTTTTCTCTGAGTTAGAAAAGCAGAAGCCTAGAGAATGTTCTCTGCTGATTGGTATGGATTTTACTTTGTACTGCAGTTCTGTCTTGGTATGTCACAGATTGGAAAGCCAGACATGGCCTTTGGTAATATTTCTGACAGAGCTGGTGCCTGAATTTACTGACACCTTCTGATTTTAATCTTAATAAACGTGTGAATCAGATAAAGATGAGCTCTGGGTAAAAGTTGTCTTGTTAAGGGCCAAATTCTGCTAGTCATATGTGACTAATCTCAAACTTTGAGTTGGATTACTTGCATTATTAAGGTGAAGAGAACTTGGTTCTACAAATAAACCTGGATTTAGTGGTTTATGTAAAGGAGCAATATTAGTCATCAAAACTAGACCATGGTTTTTCTGTAGTTTTACATTGAATCTGGATTCATTTATTCTTCAGGAATTTATTCCAGCTAATGGCACTGCAGGAAAGGAATCCAGTTAGGTACCAATTAGAAAATAGTGTGCCAAATTTAGTTGGTAGTAAACCAAGTAATCTTTCAGTAGTCAAAGAGTCGGTCTCAAGGATTCCTTGGAGACATCTGGGTGAAATTGGTATTAGGATGGTAATTCATAATATGTTTGCCTTGACTTCCCCCATACTAAGAGGAAGCCTATGCCATGGCTCCTCAAGAAAGCAGCTTGAGACTTATTGGAAAGGCAAAGGTCTACGACTTTTTTCCTTTTTTTAGCATATCGCCTGACTAGTTTGTGGTGAGAAGTTTTTCTAGTTAAAAACCCATTACGTGCATGTTTAAAATCAAGCTTTTAATTTGCAGTGAGCATTGTTACTACTTTGGCTGGCAGTGGCATTTTAGCTAAGAGGAGACATGGGCATTTGGGCGTAGACAGAAGTTCCATTTCTGTCAAACCTTAACTCAGTTTTCTATCCTGCTCTTCTTGTCCAGTATTCTGAAGGAGCTTTAATGTTACACCATTGCTTCAGAACTGTACACTAAAATTATTCTGATGATTGAACCAGCCTTGAAATAGGCTAGAAACTGGTGTATAACCTGACATCTGAAACATTGATTTCTGTACTGGGCAAATGTGTGCAGCCTTCTTCTGCTTTTGTATGTTTCTTATGTGAGGTTGGTGAAAGCGTCCACTGTGTAGTATGTAAAAGATCTCATGTGCATGTCGTTAACCAGCTAAATAGTCTTAAATTCTACAGTATCTGAGAGGCTGCAGTGTTGCTGTGTCTAAAATAACTTAAACAAAAATGAGGTGCTGAAGGGAAGATGACGTTTTTCCACTTTGAGTTTAGAAGGTATTGGAGTGCTTCCCAACAGGTATCTGCTCTTAGCTTGTATGACTTTGAAAGAGGTTCAGGCGGTTCAAGTCCTAAATTAAGTGAACAAGAAGGGAACATTCATATGCTTACTGGAACCGTTTTGTCAGCAGCTAAAGTTGTGGTATAGGGGAACATGGAGAACCTTAGAAAACTGGTAAGTTTAAAGTCCAAATATAGATCTTTTATTCTCCTCTTAAAATGTTTTTGTAAAAATTTGCGGGTTTTCATCTGACTTTCCCAAGGCGGGGAGGAGTGTGGCTACTCTAAGGTCTTACCTTCTTTGTATATCACATGTACCAAAGGTTGCTGTTCAGATGGTTTTTCTCCGTAAAGCTTTTGCTGATGCAATTCCTGCTGAGTCCTAATACTACTATACTGCTTGAACTGAGATATCTCAGTGGTTGGTTGGCAATGTGTTCATTGGCCTAAGGCATTATCCAGTACAGTTCAGCTTTAATTAACAAACATTAATTTGGTTTTTAGACCTCTTTTCTATTTAATATTAAGGGGAAACCATTCAGAGCTCATCTTGTATTGATGAGTTAAGGGGAAAACTGCTTCCCATCTTGAATCTAAATGTGATGCCAAGTTGAACTAAAATGACCTTCAAGAAAACATATAAGGTATGGGTGGCTGCACAATGCAAAAGTTGTCTTTACAGTTCAGTCTATTACATTTCTTACAATATTGTTTTTGTTGGTTCTGCATGTTAAGTGAGATGGCACAAATGGTGCAGTACAGACAAAATCCTTTCTGGATGTTTTATTTTGAAACATGAAAGATCTGATTCTGGTCTGTCTTCTGTTGGGACCAAACCACCGTTTGTATGTCAGTTTTCAATAAAACTTATAATGTTGTATGTTTTTTTTAGATTGCTGTGACATTTTGTTGTAAAACATACTGGAAATTAACACGAAAGCTGTTAATGTCTGGTTTCCAGTTCACACCACATCATTGCCATTTCAAAGTCTAAAAGTTTTACTGGAAGCTGTGATAATGACAAAGTTAAAATATAGCATACACCGTATTACATTTAAATGTTAACAAGAGCAGTAGTACAGAGCTAGTATTGCATGCATCCTGTTCCACATTGTGTGTAGTCCACAAGCTTCTCTGCTGCATTGACAGTTGTAGTGCTGTAATAGTGTAGCTGTCATAAGAGGTCATGGTTATGGAGGGAGAGATGATCTCTCATATACCAGTCCCGTGAAGGGGGCAGATTTGATTTCCTGAATGGACCTCTGAGTTGGGTGAGGAGATGTGTTACTAAGGCAATGTCTATACTACGTCATAAAGTCACTTTTCAGGCAGGTTTTTTTTTTTTTTTTTAAAAATACCACTGTCAATTTTAGGGAGTGCTGAGGTCAATATTACCCCCACAAAACATGTTGTCATGGTGCCAAGTTTGAATTTAAAAGGTCAGATTAATGCTAGAGTGGAAACAGCAATCAACTTTACTGGCCTCCAGAGATGTCCTGTACATGTTCCACAGTACCTGCTGCTCTCCCATTGTGCAGGAAACCCACAAATTTGAATTTGGCACCAGGAAACCTGGGAAATCCAAGTGGGGTACCTGGGCGCACGTCACATTCATTATTGTCAGTGTGGCAATCGCATCTATCCATGACAAAATAGACCCAACATGGGGTGGTGGCTTTTCCCTATTAAGGTTATAGCAGGAGAGGCTGATTGACTTTTCCAGCGCTGGCACAAGCCCTCGCCCACCTCCCATGTGATAGTTAAGCTGTCCCCCATGTGCTTGTATGAGAGACTGCAAAACTTTTCTGCTGTTCACGTTTGTACAGGGGCACTTGTGGGGCATTTTTTTTTCCTATAATGCACCAGTGGGGGGAAGTATCAGTCTGGATTTGTAACAGCAATGAAGGGTCTGATGAAGTGAGTCTGTGCTCACGAAAGCTCATGCTCAAAACTCTTCTGTTAGTCTATAAGGTGCCACAGGACCCTTCATTGCTGTTACAGTCGGGGGGCGGGGGAGCCCAGAATGCTACTGGGCTGAGGGAACTGTGGGACAGGTTCCCACAATGCACTGCAACAGTCCATGTTTGGTGATTGTGTGGCAGCACTAACTTGACTTTGTGCGGAGTTGAGGATACTCACATTCGAATTTATGAAACCCAGCGTTAGAAAACTGAATTTAAGAAAATTGAACTTCTATCTTACTGTAGATGTAACCTCATGATGTGGGCAACTCTTTTTGTGCAGGTATCAGAGAGATAGCCATGTTAGTCTATATCTTTGAGAACAGCAAGAAGTCCTGTGGCACCTTGTAGACTAACAGATATTTGGAGCATAAGCTTTGTGGGCAAAGACGCACTTCATCAGATGCACGAGTGGGTGGGGGTGAGTTTCAGAGGGGTATTTAAAGAGTGGGGTCCCAATAAGAGGGAGGGCCAGATCTGACAAAGTCTATTCAGCAAGGTGGAAATGGCCCCTTGTCAGTATGTATCAAAAGAGGAAAAAACAAGTCAGATCACATGGGGGATGTGGCCCATTGTCAGAGTCTAATGGGGAGATATTAACATCCAGGGCAGAGAAGCTGCTTTTGTTACGGGCCAGCCACTTCCAGCCTCTATTTAATCCTTGGTTGATGGAGTCAAATTTGCAAA
Organism: Carettochelys insculpta; assembly: GCF_033958435.1. Classification (NCBI taxonomy): domain Eukaryota; kingdom Metazoa; phylum Chordata; order Testudines; family Carettochelyidae; genus Carettochelys; species Carettochelys insculpta. The sequence goes on from NC_134154.1 coordinate 32,463,403, forward strand.
TAATTTGCAGCTCAGAGATTTCTCTTTCCATTTGATTGTTTTGAAATATCTTTGTTTTAGAACTGCTACTTTTAAATCTGTTACTGAGTGTCCAGGGAGACCGAAGTGCTCTCGTACAGGTTTCTGTACATTACCGTTCCTGATGTCTGATTTATGTCCATTTAGTCTTTTATTGAGAGACTGCCCTGTTTGGCCAATGTGAATTGTAGTGGGGCATTGCTGGCACATGCTGGTATATATTATATCAGTAGATGTGCAGGTAAAGGAGCCCCTGATAGTATGGTTGTTAGGTCCTGTGATATCACTGGAGTAGAGGTGTATTTTGTCATGGGTACATATGCCACTTTTGTTTCAGGTGGCACTTAAAGGCTGTGTCTTTATTCCTAGATGGGAATTACATTAATAAAGCCTGAAGGTGTCATGTGTAGTTTGCTGTGTGGCTAGCTTTGTGCCCAACAGGGTGAAGAGTAGTTTAGACAGAGGCAGGTGGAAGAGGACTTCTTGCTATGGGAAGGCTATCCCTCCTAAGATTTTTTTTCCATGTGCGACAGGCCCCCAGCAGGGGGCAGTAGCCTCTAGTTTAAACTTGCCTTAGATTCCAAGGCAACACTATGGCAGTTGATATTTTGTTGCATAAAATGTGTGCAGTAGGAAAACTGGGGGGTGCGAAGGCAATGGGGGTGGGGTGCCTCTCACTATGAACTTTTCGTCTGCTCTACTAAATAAAACAAGGCTTTTTTAAAGTTGACAGCTCAGGGCTAAATTAGGGAGCAACTATTCTATGGGTCCCACAGATGAGTTTTTAAAATGTTCACGATTTTGTCAATAAAAACCTAACATGACGTGGCCATTTTGTTTGAGAGACCAGCGAAGCACTACCACTTGAACACATGCCACTTACTGGAAGGCAGAAACTGCTGTGTTTTAGTACATGTATGGATGGGTAAATGAAGTCTTCAGGGATGTTGCTCTGCTGTTCAGCTACTGAGGTGACTTGTTATGAAAATGAAATGATGCAAATACAGCTCTGATTTAGGAGGTTTGAAGGCTGTTTCATTCCATCTCTGTGATCCCCACAAACTCCAGTTAACACTCGATGTGGTGTTTTAGAAGAGTATTGTACAGATCTAACGTCGGTCTCTTCCCTTGCTAAAAGAGGATTGTTTCCTATAGCATGTTCGTATTCATATTAAGGTAAGGCCTAAAAACCTAGGCAAGGACCAGAACCCCACTGTGCTAGGTAATACAAGCAATGCAAAGATTGTCCACTGCCCCAAAAAGCTTACGTTCTAAGCAAGAGCCAGCAGCTGGACATAGGCTCATACAAGGAATACAAGTGAAACAGTATTGGTCAACATGTTAAGGGAATTGTCTTTGCACACCAGCATCTTAACCATGGCCAAATCCTGCACAACATTCCAGAAAGCTCTCTAATTCAAGATTAAACTTGCCAGTATTAGGGTTTCTGCTGCCTCACTTGCTAAAGCAATGAGTATTAAGGAACTTATTTCTGATGTCCAACTCATGTCTCTTCCTTATCCTTTAACTGTATTCAGTACCCCAAATATAAAATTGCTGTATTTTCTTGTGGTTAAAGGGGCTGTTATTCCAAGAGGCTATTACAATTGCAAATGAACCACTTTGTTTCCATGCTGTAGCACCATGTAGCAAAATTTAATATTCTGATAGAATGCAGAGGCTTTGGTCTGAATCAGGGCCCCGTTTGCGCTGTGTGAGATACAAAGGAAGAGGTGGTCTCAGCATTAAAGAGCTGACCATAGATTTTTTTACAGTGCTTTGTTCAAAGTGTGGTAGAGACAGCTATTCATAAATAGCTGAACTGATTAAAGCAGCTTAAAGTGCTGGACTTCTTTGTACTTAAAAAGATGGCTCCAAGAACTGCCTTCCTTAGCAATGTCCTGCTGGTGGACAGCTGTAGAGTGGCCACTTGTTTCTCACATCACATTTACAAAGCATTATGCGCTGCACAAAGGGCCGATACCTACCGCTGCCCTGGCAGATGCTGTTTTACATCATTCCATGTAAAGTCTCCAATACCCACCTCCAGCATAGGGGTACTGCTGAGAGTCACCAATGTAGAGTAGCCGCAGGGAACGCTCAAAGGAGGAGATGATAGTTCTCTAAGATGTCCCTCCCTCAGGTGCTTCTCTACCCTCCCTTCCTCCCCTCTGCTTGGAGTCTCTAAGAACTTCAGGTAGAAAAGGAACAGGGGAGGGCTGTGCCATGTGCTCTCTGTCCTCAGCCTGATGACATCACTGGCTGCTCTTGCACATGTGTGGCACAGAGTTGGGGGGCACTGATCTGTAAAGCATTCCCATCCGCAGTGCAGGGACATGCCGATACTTATGTGGAGCACCTGCAGGGCATATCTTGGAGAACTATCCTTACTGCATGAAAGTGAGTAACTTCTTGTACGTACACAGGCTAGAAATCACTTTAGCCTGGGTCCAGCATGTCTCCCTGTTCTGTCTTTTGTTTCCAGGAGCTTTCTTGTGTGGGAAGTGAAGAAAAGTGTTCCCTCTAATTTTTTTCCCTCCTTGGGCAGAATAAATCCTATGTACACCAAGGCATGTGTGGCTGTGCACTCCCCCCAGAAACAAACATTACCTACTATTGGTGCCATGAGCTCACTGATAATTGGTTGGGTGGCATTTCACTCTCTCCTGAGCAGGTGCCCAAGCACTCAACTTGCAGGCCACAGGGGGTGAAGAACATCTCATGATGTCACTCCAGCAGAGCTGACAGCCAACATGGGCAAGGTGGGGGGGGGGGGTTGCTTGCCCCAGAAGTGGCAGAGCCTCTGGCAGAAGGGGCATGGGTGCAGGATTTCCATGTCTCCTATACCAGCCTTCACATAAACACTTGGAAGAGACTGGAGAGGAGGAGTCTGGCGAAAGTGGGTCTACTCATTTAGAAAATAACAATACAGACTGCTGTAACATTACTTATCCTGAAGGATTCCAGTGTTCCTTCTATTTTTTTTCCATCCATAGGCAGAATAAATTTTCTTGTGCATGCCAAGGTATGTGTGGATGTACATCATCAATTGAAATATGCTGCCAGCTGTGGGCCCTCTGCTAATGAGCTGGGTGGCACCTGAGTGTCTCTTGGATGGCCACCCAACTACTCAGCTTACAGGGAACACTTTTTCCAAGTAATATCGCAAATGATGTGTCATGCAACCAAATCTGGGTTCACAAGTTTATTGGAACACAAGATGAGGGTAGTAAACTTTCTTAGAAGAGGCTCTGTAGGAGAGGTTGGTGACTATACTAAATTTGTGTCTGGGAGTAGGCTGAGCGAATTTCTACAAGTAGGGGCATCAATTGCCTCCTTTGATTTTCTTTGCATGAGGCATATTAGAAACTAGCAGCTGTTCAAACAGATGAAGGGCCTCTGGTGCTCTTAAAACTTTGTTTTTCTCATTTTCAGTAGTCTACTTTGCTGTGATGATTTGTTCAAAAATATACCTTACATTCTAGTAAGATGTCCAAGACAACTGTGCCTTTCCCATTGAGTCCTGTGCTTTTATTTAGTGTCTCATCTGGTCAGGAGCCACTGCAGGTGCTCTGGCAATGCACCTTCTCAATTAAATCTTGTGAACAAAAATAGGTATTTTTACTTGCATCTTCAGTGAGTTCAGTGGAATTTTGCTTACCACAAAAACCTCTGCCTAAAGCCAAGACCTGCCCCTAGGTTAACAGGAAAATGAATGAAGTAGTGAGAACTCCAGATGGTAACAGGAAATAACTCTAGCCCTTACTTGAAATCTGTTGCTGCAACTGTGTAGGGCAGGGGCATTTTCACCCCATTTCTGTACCACATGTAAGGATGCTATGGCTGTAACAAAATTGTCACCATCCTATATTGCTTCCTAGAAGTGAATGTTACAATCCTTACCAAATACACAAACTGCATGTGACTAATAGAGCAACAGAGCAGCAAGCCATATAGTGAAAGCAGTTACAAGGTCTCTTATTTTAGTGCAAACCATCCTACAAAAGCCAGGTGTTTTTTCACATGCACATCTGTGCAGGAAGGGGACCCTAGCCACAAGAGCAACAGGTGGATTCAGTTGTTCTTGATCTTAATTGTACTTTTGTGGAGAATGTACAGAAGTCTGAGGACTGCATGTCTGAATTTGAATATTGGATAACTAATGCAAATCATTTTTTGGACTCGCTTCTAGGTCTGTTGGAGTGCCTTTTGAAAGCACAGTTTGGGGGAAGGAGGCTTCTGAGAAGGTCCAAAGGCACGTTTTTGTGGAGGGGGGATTTCTTCCTCTGACATAATCAAAAAATGTCCTGTTCCGTTTGTTTGGTTTTTTTTAACATATATTCTGTTGCCAACGCCTAGTCTCAATTTACAAATGTAATTCGTTCCACAAAAATTGTGAGGTTAAAATTCATAAATCAAAAATTAAATTCCCATTAATTTCAGTGTAAAAATTTCTGACAGGTTCCAGACTCCCAGAAATCACCCAATATTTTTTCCCTGTGTTACAATACTATACCATCCTAAAAATAAGAGTTCTACTTTATTGCTTTTTTTTTTTTATGGCATTTATTATTACTAGTCAGTTCTTAGTGGTGAAGAATGTGGTGTTGATGCAAGTTCCATGGGATCAAGGGCATCATCATTGGAAACAGCTCTGTGGTGACTTCAGTCTCAATTGGGTTTTTATCTTCAGCTTTTAAGGTTCAGGATCAGCTGATGGTGATGAGGTTGAGGGTTCAAAAAATGATAGAATTGAAGTTTGTTCTGCAGTCCTCTTTTTCCTGTCCAACTCCTGATAGCTTTGAATGTCTTCATGAATTTGTTGCTTGCATGCTGAACTCCATTAGGTTTGGGTTATTGTCATCAAGAATTTGTGTAGCAGCCTCTAATGCACTGAAAAATTCTGAATATTTAGTGTCCTGCTTTTTTTTATTGTTTTATCCAATTCTCCCTCCTCCTTTTTTGGTTCCTTTCTGCATCCAGCTGAATTAATTCTTCACCATGTGACAATAACAATTTTTAACATGATCTATGTCTACTTCATTGAATCCTGCTTGAGTTGCCAGTTGCACAATAGAATTTGAATATCTTGCACTTCACCCTCAAAACCATGGAAATCACAAACATATTTCAGCAAGTTCACTGGCAAACGTACGTCGTTCAGTTGCTGGTCCTCTTCAGTTCTGTTAATAACTTCTAGTTTGGTAGCTGTGGATATTGGTTTTTTTTGGCATTAATGACAACTCCTGAAGAAACTTTTTCCTGTCTAGGACCCATGATGATCACAAATAACAAAGATATGTGAAAATTAGTATCACTCATGGTCAAGGTAACATGAACACACCGAAGCACACTACCCAACTGGGAAGAGCTGGGCAACTGAGGGAAATGACTGAGCCTTGCACTGTGTACTGCTGTATTCCTCCACGTTCATTACTTACACAAAGCTGACAAAGGTTGGTTTTTCGTTGTAGCAAAACTATGTTCATAAATTGGAAAATAGGTATAAATTGTAGCAAAAAGGCATAAATCAAAATTTTGTAAATCAATGGATAGGTGTATCTACAATCATTTTTAGGATCTGATTTTCTTTCTTTCTTTGGAGGATTTGAGTGTTTAAATGAGCATAGGATCTAAAGCCCTGCACTCTACCACATGAGCTAAAGGCCAGCTGGCTCTCAGCTGAGTCTGTAGAGCGGAGACTTTACTCACCCCAGATGAGGTCTCAGTGCCTCTGGGTATGACATGGGGTTTTTGCATATGTGAAATAACTGTTAAAATAGCTGCAAATGTTAACCCTGTGGGGTGACTGATGTAATATGTGCCCCATCTACCAGGTTAGGGAGCTCCTGCAGCAGTGAGATAAGGGGATCTGTGACTTCTATTTGCTGTGGAGAAAAGCTGGTGCAAGCTCCCATCTTGATGACTACAGCAGCCTTTTCTTGGGCCTTCGCAAATTTAACCTTCCCCTGCTCCTGTCTGTTCAGGATGCAGCTCAGCTCAGTGTTGAACTGTCACTCCTCTCCTTGCAGGTCTCCTCTATCCTATCAAACAAGCTACCTGGCTTCTTTTTCAAGGCTTATAATTTCTCTTTCAAGCTAAAGCTGTACAGCCCATGATGGCACAAACTGTTGCCTACTTGTTATAATTTCAACCAACTAGCAACTTTTGTGCTTTCTCTCTTGCTGCCACTCGTGAGTGGGAGGAATGCCCGGTAAATTTTGGTAAAACAAAAGCTTTAGCCAATTTGTATGGGTTAGGCTACAGGTGTGCTGAGGCCCCTACCTATCATGCTGATCAATATTGCAGCATTGTGTCTTGAACTCCCTAGATCTGTGGCTTCTTTTTAATACTTGTAACTTCTTTAGAGTAGGGACCATCTTTTTGCTGTGTCTGTACAACACTTTGCTCAGGAGCTTCTGGTCCATGAAGTGGGCCTAAATATTCTAGTAGATGAAATAATTGACAGAGGCCTTCATTTCTTGCAGTCTCATTCTGTTTGCTTTCTGTGGCTGCTGAAGCTTCTAACAAAGAAATCAGAACTTCTGTCTTCATAGTTGTTTTTCACTATTCTGGACTTTCCTTCCGTCAACCTGTTCTCTTCTCTTCCGCACTCTGGTAGCCCACACAGGCTTTCTTGAACTGTTCTATGTTGAATAGTAACAGAGAGGTAGCCATGTTAGTCTATTCTAACAAAAAAACCCCAGCAGTTACATAGCACAGCTCTGAAGACGTCCATCTGGCCCATGAAAGCTCATGACCTAATAAAGTATTTTAAGTGCTATATGAGTGTTGGGTGAGTGTGTGTGGGAGTGCCCAGTCTTCTTCTACACCTCATCTGCTTCTGTGGGTTCAGCTACTGGGGCTCCTGCCCAAATTTGACTCATCTCCCTTTATCCAAGCTGAGAAAACTCTCTCTTCTGCTTAGGAATGTAGAGATGTAAATTCTCATGTAAAAAGTTAGCTGGTTAAATGGTATGTTGTGCTGATTAAACCTGGAAGACTGGGAGTCCAGGGCAAATGGCTGCTCCAGTCAGGCTAGGCCGCCACGTAAGGCTGGCTCATGGTTAACTGGTTAATTCTCTTCATCCCTGTGACCATCCCTCCTGTTCTCAATGGGACAGTCCTGTGTTTTAGGCAGGTCTCCTGCCTTTCTAACAAAAAAAAAGTGACTGGCCTTTATATTCACTCCTCTACTAAGGTGCCCCTTCCCCAAGTGAGCACAACTGCAGATGAAATCAATCAGGCGCTGGCTGGACAGCACATGCAGCTTGTTCTGATGGGCCAGTGTAGGCAGCAGCAGAAGAGGGTGCCAGAGGCCCTTCCATAGAGGTAAGCCAGGTTCTTTGGGGTTAGGGTAGTGTGTTTTGTTCCCCCACACTTGGAGGGACCTGGTGACCTAGTAGTGCTGGGCAGCCCCACTGTGGAGGGGTAGTCCAATCTCCACTGCAGGACAGCCTCCCTTGTACTTGCCATCCTCCTCTGCCCCTGCCCTGGTGGGGGAGCTGCCTCTGCAGCTAAGGAGTCCCTTAAGCCGTTGGGTTTTCTGGTGGTGCAGAAGTACCGTTGCCTGTACCTCAAGGCATTGGGCAGCTGTGGAGCTCTCCTGCAGGGCAGCAGACTCATTGCTGGTGCCTGGAGATGTGTGACAGCCAAGACCCAGTCGCCCCCCTCAGCATGGCAGTAGCCCCCACAAGGCAGCCCCCACTGGAGCCAGGGAGCATCTCTGAAGCATTCCTGGAACCCAGTGGTGTGGGGCAGCCAGTGAAAACCCTCCCCCCCAAATCTTCCACAGGGCCACTGCCCCTGCAAGCATGGAGCTCCCCCCCTTGGGCAGCAGCCCTGTTCCAACCCTCCCTGGCATGGGGAAGATGGAGCTCCACTTGCTTAGCAGCGACAGCTGAGGAGCTGCCTCCCATACCCAGCTCATATCTGTCATATGGAAATATGGTCACCCTATCCCTAAATGAACATCCTAGTCCTTTTAGGCTTGCTTCATGGCTGTGGACTTGGGCGTTGCCTTCCCACCAATTCATGCTCAGCAAACAGGTGCTAGAGGAGGATTGATTAGCTGAATTTCCCACTCATTTCTAAAACACAGCTTTGCACTCAGTTAGCTGTATATGTATAATGCTATGTCCACACTTAATTCCTGCAGAAGTAACTCAGAAGTTTAAAAAAAAAAACCCTGAACTTGGCTGAATGTGCTCATAAAATTAATAGGGATGGAGTCATTCATGATAGTCCTTAACAGGGTATTGTGTACAGCTGATTTAATTTGTAATAGGAGCCCTTGGATGTGGGCTTCTTTTACAACCCATGAAGCTTCACAAAATTTCCTGGTTCTCTGCCTGCCTCCCTCCCTGCCCCGGGGGGGAGCGGGGAGGGAATGCTGTTCTAGTCACTGTTGTAGTTGATGAACAATTAAGCTAGCATCAGTAAGAGAAGTTTGTTCTGTGAAAAGCTGATCAGGTTCAAAGTCAATGATTTTTTTTCCAAACACTGAGAGGCAGCAGATAAAATGTTAACTGTAGAGCATAGTTTCCCAAACTGGGGGACATGAAGCAGTTCCTGGGGGGGGGGGGGGCACGAGGTGTCCCCAGCAACCTCGCATCATTCCCTCCACCCAAAGAGGGAGCCAGCCTTTGTTTCTAGCTCTCAGCCCTTGCCATTTTATGTGGATGTCCTGGAGCAGCATTATAAAAAGCAGGCAGCTGCAAAGACCCATGTGAAGCTAGAAGACCCTGTGGAGTTACCTGTCTCCTGCAAAGGTAATTGAGTGTGCATGGGGGGGGCAAGGGGCAGGAGGAGGAGGCTGGGTTCAATGAAGAGCTGGGGTAAGAGGAGGGGGGGACTGGTGGTGCCTGGTTTTGTGGGTGGGGAGGGGCTTGCACAGCTCTAGCTGGCAGGTGGCCAGCTGGCCCTGGCAGCATGGGGCTCAAGTGGTGGGTGGGCAGCTGGACCCAGCAGCATGGAGCTTGGGCAGCTTGGACTGGGAAGTGGGCGGCTGGCCCCAGCACCGTGGGGCTTGGGCAGCTCAGGCAGGTAGCTTTGGCAGCACAGGTCTCAGGCAGGCGGGCAGCTCTGGCCACTGACATGGGGCTCAGAGAGCTGGGGCTGCACCAGTCACTGGCAGTGGGCCAAGAAAAACAATTTGTGCTTATTTTTAATTTTAAATAACATTTTATATCAAGTTTGTGTTTATTTTAAATTACAAATTGAATTTTTGTTGGGGGGGCTGGAAGCTGGTAAAGGAGGGGCATGAAGGGTTTCTCAAAAATCAAAAGGGGGGAGGGGGGCCTCATGATGCTGAAAAGTTTGGGAACCTCTGACGTAGAAGCTTATAGATCAGGTTGATCTGAACTGCTTGAATCTTGCAACCCTTACTTAGTCCATAGAAGTTTGCTTTTGACTTTTACATGGTCAATTCAAAGGCTAAGTTAGCCCAGCTAGGTCACTCCTCACAGATGCTACACCCTGTCTGTAAGCATTTTTGGTTAAATTTTGTACCTTTTCCAATGTATCTTTAAGATGATGCAAATAGCGCTGCACAGCTGTTCAAGATATAAACATTATGGATTTATAAAGGCACTATACTATTTTGTGCTGTTCCTTTGCTGACAATTCCAACAGTGTTAGCTTGATTGCAACTGCATGTTTTCAGAGAATGTTCTAATATGGCTCAAGAAAGGTCTTGAAGGAGGTAACAGCTGACTTATACCTCCCCTCTTTTTTATGTATACAGCTGTAGTGTTTCAAAAAAATCTCTGCTCTCCCTAGGGGTACACAGATGTCTGGTGGTACGCAGAGGTCTGGCAGAGGGTACATTGACTCAAGTGTTTTTCAACCTCTTTTATGAAGAAAAAGATTGGACTTATTTTGTTTATCTAAATTTTATTTATCCTTATTGCACAATCTGATGCACAATGGCAAGTTTATTACTTAAAGGAAATTTCTTCCAACCAACCAGTTATAATTAAATTGCTTAAATAAATGTGTTGTAGTGGTATCAAAAAAATTGTGGGTCTGCAAATTGTAGGTACAGGGGTTTTTTAAAGGGGATTCTTTATAAGAAAGCTTGAAGTACTGCTCTGGATCTCATTTAGCATACTCTTCCTGCTATTTTAAGGTTTTGATATGAGACCTAAGCTTGTCCACTAACCAGATTTGTTCCACAGCTCTACTGTGCCTTTGCAAGGAGAAGCACCAAAACAAGTTATTTCATGTACCTATACACTAGGAGCACCTCTATCCTTTTACCATGTAAGCAGTATGGGATTAACACAGTAGAAACCTTCTCTCCCAAGCTATCTTCAAAATGGAAGGAGTATAGACAGCATCTTCATTGCACTTCTTTAATTGCACAGTTTTAAATATTAAAGGGAGAAGCAATTCACTGAAACTAAAGAGCAATAGAAAACTTTTGTAAGCATTTACATAGTAAGTTACATAAAACTCACAAAGATCTTTAATCTTAAACTGAGCCAGCTGTACATGGAGGGGCACATGGCCCAACTGTGGAGGGAGACTGCTGCTGTGACAAGGACTTTACTCCACCTGCTTTCACTGCCCTGGAAAGGAGTTTCTGCTAGGATTGGAGTTTGTCCTAATAGGGCAACGTATAGTACAGGTACATGAGCACCTGTTTTCTTCTGATACTGCTTCTTTTAGCTTCACACAAGGAAGATTAGCCTTTCCTTTTCCAGAGAAAGTACTGATAAAAAAAGGGGACCATTCTACCTAATCATATTCATAGTCTGAGATGGGCACAAATTAGCAATACCAGGGCTGGTGAAAATACTTACATTTTTTTTTTTTTTTTCTTTTTTTTTTTTTTTATGAACTAGCCATTTACTTTACTTCTGGCTTAAGGGGAAAGAGAGTTCTTACAACCCGTGTTCCCTGTAAGCTGTGCGCTTGTGTGGCCATTCTGGAAAAATTCACATGCCACCCAGCTGATTTGCACAGCACCAACAGGTATGTTTTGTGTTTCTGCTAGTGGTGTACGTGAAAATTTCTCACAAATGTAAAAAATCCACACCTGAATGGGCAAAATAGAGAACAATGCCTGCAACCATGTACAGGTGGTAGAGTGTTGCTCCACAGAAGAGATGCAACACTAATGAATAAATCGGACACTGATCAACTGAGGGAAAAGTTCATTGGCAAAAGTATCTTCCCAAGAATGATCTGTACCTAGTGGAGAAGGCATATCGCTGAAGGGAGAAAGTGAGCCTTCATATCCAGAGTCACTACCTGCATCTAGCAGACAGCAAGAGGTCTCAAGGCTGTGCTCAGATGAGAGCAGGTTTGAGAGGCCGAGCTCAGGCAAAAAGTTGTCTATGGGTTCCTCTTTCACTGAGACAGGTGCCTCAGGGATGTCCTGGTCTTCAGAAGGAGAGAAAGATGCTGCTTCTATTTTCACTAGAGTATCAGCTTGGCTGCTCATTTTAGCAGGGATCTCAAAGATTAGGGGCTTGGTGTATACGTGGTCAAACCGGATCTGTTCATTAATGGCCTCCAACTTGGCTGATGAGGACCCCAGAGAGGGAGCGGGGGAGGCTGGTACGGAATCTGATTCTTTTCCACAGAGCTCTTCTTCCAGCTCTTCCAAGCACGATGACGCTGAATGATTGTACTCGAGGAACATTTCTGGGTCCAGGCTGTCCAGAATGCCCAACAGCAGGTCAGACTGCAGAATACAAAAATCCATCATTTTAGAATGAATATGCGAACAACTGTACACAAACCTGCTCAACAGGACCTGATAGGTACTAAAAGGCAGCACTAATGGGAATACCACACACATTCTGATTTGCTCATTCACTTGTCCTTCAAGCTCCAGGTTACCATTAAACTGTTCACTATATTACTGATTTCCTTTACAGAAGCCCTAATGGACCCACTCAAGATCAGGCACCCTGAGTAATGATGGATACTGTTCAAACAAAAACTTTTCCTATCTAAAATCTCTGGGCTTGTCTACACTACCACCTTCCTTCCAAGGAAGAATGGTAATTAGGGTGTTGGGAGTTTATTAATGAAGCGCTGCAGTGCATATGCAGCACTTCATTAAGCAAATTCCTCCTCATGGCAACTTTGAGGAGTAAAGGGACTTCAAAGTTGCCCTAGCACTTCCAAGTACCAGCAGGTGAACTGCGGCTAGACACGTGCCAGTACTTTGAAGTTGTCTGGGGCGGGGAATTTGCTTAATGAAGCTCTGCATGTGCATCGCAGCACTTGGTTAGTAAACTCCCAACACTCTCTAATTACCATCCTTCCTTCAAAGGAAGGTGGTAATGTACACGGGCCCTCTGAGGAGTCAGGAAACATGCAATACCTGGGAATAAAGCATCAGCACCAGATATTAGCTTGAGCTGTAGTTTCCATGACCACAAAGTTAATCAATTTCAGTGTGTTTGTTCTTTGGCTTTTAGCTTTCATGAGTCCTTGTACCTCTGACTTTTTGAAATCAAGACAGCAGTTAAACAGTAACCAGTAGACTTCACAGTATTAGACTACTTGAAACCTATCCAAAGCTACAATAGAAATACAGTATATCCTTTGAAAGATCGCAGGATCTCAGGCTTTCATCTGCACACACTGAAAACGAGCCAGCCCATAATGCAGCTGTAAAAAAAGGCAAATATTCCAGGGCATACTGAGTATCTCATGGAAGAAATGAATCCAACACCCTGCTCTCTGCAACCATGGTGAGATCTTGGCTACAGCACTGAGTCCAGATCAGGGGGAGATGTGGACAAACTGGAGAAGTGCCAATAATGAGCAGAAAACCTGAGCTATGAGGGAAAAAAACTAAGCATGTTTAGCCTTTAGAAAATGCTGTGTACAGAGGAAATAAATCTTCAGTTACGTTACAGGTTGTTAGAGAACAAGATAATTGTTTTCCATGTCCTCTGAAGGGTAGGACAAAGAATAAGGACTTAATCTGCAGCCAGAGATTACACTATATGGTAGGGACCTTGTATAGTTGCACCTACACAAGGTCTACTGCATACTTGCTCTATGGCTGCAGAAAGAGCTGTCCCGCTGGCATAATTAAACCAACAAGGGCCAGTAGGTATGGCAGTAGGGAAAGGATCTACTGCCAACAGTGCTGTCCATATGCCTGTTTTTTGCCAGTGAAACTAGTGTTGGTCAAGGTGTATTTTTTCACACTCCTGCCCAACAAAAGCATTAGTATAGACAATGCTTAGGTTAGTGATCAGGAAGACTTATGACAATTATAAAGATAATTAAGCACTCACTAAACTAGGCTTCCAAAGGAGATCCCAGAATCTCTGTTCTTAAAAATCTATAACAACAAGCTTGTTGAAGCTGTTAGGGATGTTGTGTGTCCCCTGAAGTCCTGTCTCAGTGCCCTGCACTAGATGATTTCTCAAGGTCCCTTCCGGGCATCTTATATTGAAATTCATCTGAGGGTTCTGAGAGAGTTGGCGTATGTTGTTGACGAGCCCTTGGCCATTATCTTTGAAAAGTCGTGGAGATCAGGAGAGATGCCGGATGATTGGAAAAAGGTAAATGTAGTGCCCATCTTTAAAAAAGGGAAGAAGGATGATCCAGGGAACTATAGGCCAGTCAGTCTTACATCAGTCCCTGGAAAAATCATGGAGGGGCTCCTCAAGAAAGTCATTTTGAGGCACTTGGAGGAGGGGAAAGTGATCAGGAATAGTCAGCATGGATTCATGAAGGGCAAGTCATGCCTGACCAATCTGATTAGTTTCTGTGATGAGATAACTGGCTCTGTGGATAGGGGGGAAAAAAAAAAAAGAAAAAATCAATGGATGTGATTTATCTTGACTTTAGCAAAGCTTTTGATACGGTCTCCCACAATATTCTTGTTGGCAAGTTAAAGGAATGTGAATTGGATAAGTGGACGGTAAGATGGATAGAAAGCTGGCTAGAAGGTCGGACCCAGCAGGTAGTGATCAACAGCTCAATGTCAGGATGGCAGTCAGTTTCTAGTGGTGTCCCCCCAAGATTCAGTTCTGGGTCCTGTTCGGTGCAACATATTTATCAATGAGCTGGATGAGGGGTTGGACTGCACCCTCAGCAAGTTTGCAGATGACACTAAGCTAGGGGGAGAAACAGATATACTGGAGGGTAGGGATAGGGTCCAAAGTGACCTAGACAAGTTGGACGACTGGGCTGCAAGAAATCCGATGAGATTCAATAAGGACAAGTGCAGAGTCCTGCACTTGGGCCAGAAAAATCCCAAGCATTGTTACAGGTTGGGGTCCGACTGGCTCGGTAGTAGTTCTGCAGAAAAGGACCTGGGAGTTGTAGTGGACAAGAAGCTGGATGTGGGTCAACAGTGTGCTGTTGTAGCCAAGAAGACTTATGGCATGTTAGGTTGCATCAAGGGGAGCACTGCCAGTAAATCCAGAGAAATGATTATTCCTTCTTTACTCGGCTTTGGTGAGGCCGCATCTGGAGTACTGTGTCCAGTTCTGGGCACCAAATTATAGAAAGGATGTGGATACACTGGAGATGGTCCAGAGGAGGGTGACCAAAATAATTAGGGGGCTGAAGCATATGACCTCTGAAGAAAAGATTGAGGGAACTGGGACTGTTTAGTCTGCAGAAGAGAAGACTGAAGGGGAACTTGATAACAGCCTTCAACTTACTGAAGGGATGTTGCAAAAAGGCTGGAGAGAGGCTTTTCACAGTGGTCACGGATGGCAGAACGCAAAACAATGGTCTCACGTTGCGGTTGGGAAGGTCCAGGTTGAACATTAGGAAAAACTTTTTCACTAGGAGGGTGGTGAAGCATTGGAACGGTCTACCCAGGGAAGTAGTGGAGTCTCCATCCCTGAAGGTGTTTAAGTCTCGCCTTGACAAAGTCCTGGCTGGGCTGATCTGATGGGTTTGGTCCTGCCTAGGGCAGGGGGCTGAACTTTGATGGCTTTTTTAGGTCTCTTCCAGCTCTATTGTTCTATGATGAAAGAGTTGAATGATAATGGTTATGGGGACAATACCTAATGTACATTGTTTAATTGCTTTCAAAATAACAACTTCTGCTTAAACTTATTGTCCCGTTTTTGTCCTATGACAGGAGCATTAATAGGCCACTTCATGTCAAATGGTCTCCTACATTGAAAGAAAAGGTGAGTGAAGTTTTATCTTTTACTGGACCAACTTCTGTTGGTGAACAAGACAAGTTTCCAAGTTCAAAGAGGCCTGTATAAATTTGAAAGCTTCTCTCTCACACCAATAGAAGCTAGTCCAATTGAGCTATTACCTCACCCATCTAGTCTGACTTCTTAGACTTACCATTTCTTACCCAAGATTCACAGGCACAAATATATCCAAGTCTTTGATGTATACCAGCCTATCAAGAGCTGCTTGAACATACTCACCTTTGAACTAAAGTTTTCTGGTGTGGTAAAGCTTGAATTCTAGTGCCTCTAGTACCACAACTAATGAACTGGAGACACAGGGCTGTAGTTCTTTTAAAAACTCATGATCTGTAAACAGAGGATGGTTGCTCACCTCAGAGTCTGAAGAGTCAATGCCATCAGAATCCCCGTGGAGATTTTCAGGAGCGGTGACTGCTGGGCCTGTACCTGCTGCAGAGGAACACGTAGTCTGAGTGCTGCGGACTCAGCGGACCCGGTCACCGTCCTGATTTCATCCACCTGTGATTCCATCACCACCTGTGTGATAATAGAAGCCTAATTATCAGATATTATTTTGATGCCCAAACCACATGCTGAACTTCTAGCCAACTGCAAGATTACGATATTAATCCAATACTATGCAATTCTCCTTTGCCAGTCTGTTGCATAAATCAGTCTCATTTTGCAAGTACCACAAAGAAGAATCAGTGGTGCAGGTGGGAAGTGAAATAGCAGGTATATGTTCACACAAAATGGCTCTGGCTGAGCTTTAGCTTCCATATGAGACAGCTGTGAACTGTATACTGGCTCCACCACTTTCTTGTGAAGGAGACTGATCTCATATTTGATAGTCACCAAGGGTCACATTTCATGTGACCTGCCATGCAAAAATAAAAAGAAAAAGTGAGAGAGAGCAGCTTAAGCTATAGATTTGGCTGGGCTTTGAATTAATTCGTTGAATACAGTGGGGTTTTTCAATCCACCAGCCACACAAAGCCCCCAATGCGGAGGACGTAGGCCTCATCACCAAGCAACAGTTAACATGAACAATTCTGGAAAGGTTTTAATCCTCATGATAAAGGATTAGGGTGACTATCTGTACAGTTTTTATTGGAACAGTCCCTTATTTAAAGTGTCCACAGGCATCCTGACTGTTTTAAGAAAATAGGCAAGTTATCTTGTATTTGATGGGGCTCCTGGTCCCTACCACCCTGTGCTTTGGGGTGGCAGCCTCTCCTGCTAGGCAGCTCTTCCACTAGGTGGCTGCACTGTTCCCTAGAGCTCTGCACTTTGTTTCAGCAGCTCCTGCTGCAGGGGAGCTCCTCTGTGGGGCAAATGCCACATTTCCTGGCACCTCATGGTGGCAGACCCTGCTGTTAGCAAACTCCACAAGGGGGCAGCTGCTTCCTCATTCCCTGGTGCCCTACCCTTAGGGGAGGCAGCTCCCACTGTGAGGGACCCCTTTCACAGGTCATCTGCCTTGTTCCCCAGCCGCCCATGCCTAAGGCAGGCAGCTCCTTACCTCTTCTCTCCCTCTCCCCTCCACACTGAGGCTTGGGAATGCCCCACCACCAAGTGATTCTGGAGTCCACATCCTCCACTCCCATCCCTGGTGCCTCCCCACTGGAGGCTGCAAAACCCCCAGCCCTGGTGCCTCACCCAGGAGCAGCAGCTCCCATTGCTAAGGAGGCCTGAGCTGGGATAGCAGCCTTGCCCCCATTCCTGGAGGCTAGTGTGCCATATTTTCTACAGGACAACGTGATCACCCTATACAGGATTTAAACCCATTTAGGATGGCTTCACACGACCTACTATAGGAGCAGTTTATTCCAGGTACTTTCCTTCAAAGCTTTGTTTGCTGGCCTACCAGCACAGACATACATGACTACAGGGAGCCCAGGCTCAGGTGCTGTCAGTGGAACCAGCTGTCTCAATCCACCCTGGGTAGAGGGCTCACCTTGGGCTCTCTCTCCTGGGGCTCCAGCACATCTAGCCCTAGCCGAGAGCACAGCTCCTGGTTCTGCAGGGCGAGGCCGCGGCTCTTCTCCCGCAGGAGCTGGTTTTCCAGCAGTAATTTCTGGTTCTGCAAGAAGCACACACTCTGCCTCAGCCACCAGCTCCACCACCCTGTGTCCCCGCGGCGCAAGCCTCCCTCCCGGGACTCTCCTACTGCAGCCGCCTCGGGCAACCCCGGCCTTACCTCCTGCTCCAGCTCCACCACCTGCTGCTCTAGCTCGCTCATCCGCGCCTTCTTCCTGTCCCGGGCGCTCTGCGCTGCCACGCGGTTCTTCAGCTTCCTGGGGGAGAGAGTGCAGGTCAGAGCCCCGGCCCGACCCGACCCAGCCCGGGCCCTGGCCCTGGCCCTGGCCCTGGCCCCGGCCCCGGCCCGCTCACCTGCGCAGCGCCTTCTCCTCCGGACTCAGGTGGGTGAGGCGCTGTCGTTTTCGGGCCGGCTGCTGGGGCTCCGAGCTGGGGGAGCGCGGCCCGCCTGCCGGCAGCACCATGGAGAGGGGCTCGGCCGCCTGGCCAGGGAGCAGGAGCAGCCGTGGGGCCGCGGAGCCGGGTAGCGCCACCATGACTGACGCGCCACTGCCTCGCCACTAAGCGATCGTCGCTCCCCAAGTTCCACCGACCGACCTGTGGGCTCCCCACGCCCCGCCCGGTCCTGTTCTGCCCCGCCGCCGCTAGGCTGCCAGCGTGGCTCAGTCCCATTGGTCAGTCCTGTGTGACAACCCGCACCGACCAACTTGCGATTGGCTCCTCCGGAGGGCAAAGGGCAAACATCTGCGTCAGAGGGGAGGAGGCATGAGGCTGAGCGGTTTCTCGGAGTGGGACGGGCTGGCGGTTGCTTTCCAGCACGCGGGCAGGGCTGCGTGTCGAGCCTGCGCAGTGCTGTCCCCGGGCATCCTTGCGTCAGCTGCGGGCTGGCGGCCCAGTCTTTGTGGGCGCGAAAGGAGCGCCGAGGCCTGCGGGGCGCCGGGCTGGTGACAGGTGCGTTTGGGCCTGAGCTTTGTGGGCTCCACCCGCTGTGTCACAACCGCGTTAAGCCTCGATAACCTCTTCCCCCTTTGAGCACTCCGGATCTCCTGGTCGCAGCGTGCTGTGCTGCTGCTCGAGCCAGCTGTTGGGCAAGCGCTTCCCCACTGCGGGGCTAGGCTTGGGCGCCGCCGCTCCTCCCTCTCCGGGCCCCTACCGGGTGCTATCTGCGCGTTCCTCAAGGGTCAGTCCTGTGTTTCCAACCTGCTCAGCACCTTGTAGCTTTGAGCTGCACCCGGTGCACATCCGACACAAATAAGCCATTGCAGTGCCATGGTAAAGCGTCACTAGGACATAGGGTGGAGGAGGTTATTCTTTTCCACTGCATAGGCTTCTGTTGATGGACGTTTTGTTGACCTTGCACGTCCAGACTGCCTATCTGTTGGAAGAGATCTGCTGGTTGGAGCATTCTTTCAACATCCCTGTACATGTCATTCCACAAGGAAGAAGGAATGTTTTGAAAGAAGGGTGTTTTCTGACATTTGGCCCTGTGTGGATGGGCTCAGTGTTGGAAAAGCCTTTCCTAAAGGAGCTGTTGGCAAAAGATATGCAACGGACTTGTGCAATTTATGTATCTTTTGCCAATAGTTCTCGGAAATCTAGATATAGAGTGAGTGAAGAGAGAGGGCAGCTGCTAGTATGCTGTGGGAAAGGGAGGGGATTTGGGACAGGGAAGAGGAATAAACTTAGGGACCATTAGATCCAATTCACATCCATCCCATTTCAAAGCAGTATCAATTTACAATATTGTGTCTTGGTTTTGTTTGATTTATGATGTAGAAGACTGTACTTTGAACAATTATCAGTTTCCAGCATTGAAGGATCTGGAATGCAAACATGGGTACAAAACATACAAGGTCCTCAGGGGCCAGTTGTATCATTTGCCTCTCTCTATAAATTTGTGGGTTTTGCTTTTGTAGGGCACATGCCCTTCACCTGCCAAGTGGTTGTGCATCTGTTGTGTTTATTTCTGCAGTTTGTTCCTACAGTGAATTAAAAATAACTAAAGGGTAAAATAACAAAGGAGAAAGATTAGCTTAAAAAGTCTTAAGGCATCATGCTATGGCTATGTTCTTTGACATTATTCCAGTGTTAGGGTACAGTGAACCTTTGAGTTACATGGAGGTTGCCTTCTTGCAACCCCCTACTTAGCTCATATTTTCCCAGCTCCTCTCCGCAGGGCTGATCCGTTTCCTAGCTGCTTCTCTTTGCCTTTATCCAGCAGCATGACTGGTCAGGGTGACAGCTGTGCAGCTGGGAGAAAGGGTCACAGAGTATCATCAAGTTGTGCTTAACTCAAGTTGAAGTGAGTTATGTGCAACTTGAAGCTGCATATGTTGAGGGTTTACTGTGCTGCCTAGTTCCTGCCTAGCTGGTCTCAAGAAGTGGGTCTGTCCCACGAAAGCTCACCTAACAAATTATTTTGCTAGTCTTTAAAGTGCTACTTGACTGCTTTTTGTTTTGTCTAGTTCCTGTCTGTGGTGTGAAGAACAGTTCACTCATTCAGCAGTGTTAACTGCACCATATTTTTTAGTAACAGCTGATGTCTTGCACCTTTATTTTGATACATTCAGAAGGAAAATGGCAGCTTTGAATTAATGCCCCTTTTTTCAAAGAGATAAAAGTTTATTCAGGTCCTGCTCTTCATGCTCTAGCAATTGGAATCTTCACACAGGAGGTGTATGAGCTTCCCAGCAGAGCTGCCCTGGGGCAGGGAGTCAGTACTTTCTCAGGATGACTAAGTAAGGGCTGGTGATTTTGGAGCTGGAAGTCTAGCCTGTGAAACAGGAATACCTCCATGTTGGCAGGTGGGGAGTTGCTATCCAGATAATAACAGGAGACTCAGAAGAATACAGCCAAGCCCTCAAAGCCAATGTTATAGTCAGTAAAGTGGGAGTTTGGGGGCTGTAGGTGAAAATAAGGGGCTAAACCCCAGGTCAGGGCTATACAGAAAAGTTCGCATTCTACCTGTTACTTACAGAGCCCCAAAACTGTAGTATTTGAGCCTCCCTGCAGCCTATTTCCTAGCAAGCTTTTTGACCCACTGATCACTATACTTATGTACATGCTTCTAGCTTCCACCCTGCACACATAACTAGATCCATTGTTTACAGTCAAGCCCTTAGGTACGATTGCATTTGCTCTGATTCTACTGACAGAGACCAAAACCTACAAAATCTTTACCAAATATTCGTAAACCTGAATTACCCAGCAGGAGAAATAAAAAAACAAATCAACAGGGCCAGACGAATACCCAGAAACCAGCTGCACCAAGATAGGCCTAAAAAAGCCAAGAACAGAACACCACTGGTCATTACCTACAGCCCCCAATTCAAACCACTGTAATGCATTATTAAAGGCCTACAACCTGTCCTTAATCAGGATGCCACACTCCAGAAGGCCCTAGGTGACAGGCCTGTTCTCTCCTACAGACAACCTTCCAATCCTTAGGAGGATTCTCACCCACAACCACAGTCTATACCGCAGGAACACTAGTCCTGGAACTTTTCCTCGCAACAATGCCCACTGCCAGCTTTGTCCACGTATCTGTTCTGGAGATATACCATCACTGGACCTAATCAGGTTATTCACAGAATCACGGGCACATTCTCATGTTCCTTAACTAACATCATATATGCTATCATGTGCCAGCAATGCCCAGATGCTTTGTATATTGAACAGACTTCAAACTGTCTTAGACAAAGAGTTAATGGGTACAAAACCAGACATCAAAACACTCCTGATCCACAAACCTGTCAGTCAGCATTTTAATGTAGTGGGCCATTCTGTTCATGACTTAAAAGTTTGCGTCTTACTGAACAGGAATTTTCACAACAGTCTTGAAAGAGAGAGGCTGCTGAACTCTCGTTTATATTCAAATTCGACACATTAACATGTGGTTTGAACCAGGATGGGAATTTTCTGGGTCATTATAGGGGCTCTTTTGCATACTTGGCTTAATCTAATTCTTGACTCAATGCCCCCCCCCCTCCGCCCTTCTGCCCATCTACTCTCTGATTTGCTCACCTTGATAATTTTTTTTTCTGATTTGTCAACCTTGATTACTATTTTTGGTTCTCTGTGACTTAAATATTGAGTCTGTTTTGGTATGGCTATGGTCTGAAGAAGTGGGTGTGTCCCACGAAAGCTCACCTAATAAATTATTTTGTTAGTCTTTAAAGTGCTACTTGACTGCTTTTTTGTTTTTATAGCAAAAAACTAGCACAGCGTTCTCTCTGTTACTAGTCAACATGATACAGAAGTTTCATAAAAACTTTATAATATCAATCAGAATTCGTAAGTTTGTATTTATGTTGTCTCCAAATGAGTACACCCTGTGACCCTGAATAAGCCCTGCACACAGTAAATTATGTATTTGGTTCTTGTTTGCTTGTAGTTTTACCACTGAGAGCAGCAAGGATGCAGAGAAGCCTGACATAGGAAATATGCATTAATTTGTTTTAAATAGCATAGTAGGTTCCACAGTGTGGACAGTCTTTATAATTATATGGCAGTGTGCCAGGGAGAGACAGAGAAACAAATGTTCACTAGAAGCTTGGTCTTGAACTGCATGTCAGCATCTCCAGGTAGGTTCTATTGCAAGAGTGCAGGCTGAATGCAGATTTGAACCCCCATCCCTATTTTTTTAATTCTCTGGATGTATTTTTACTAGTGTGCTTTTTTTTGGCAAAAATTTCTCATAATTGCAAACATTGGTACAGTACGTCTCCTCCTAGCACTAGCAGAGTTGCTAGCACGCACACACACAAGGTTCTAGGTGACAAATGCCATTTATTTTACTGCCCTGCTCAGCTACCTTACCTGTACTAGTTTCCATCCCCATTGCTGTCACTTGTGGAGCTGAACCAGTGATAACAACACGGGAAATCTTAGCAAAAATTTCCTAGCCTAGACAAGGCAGTAGACACTTTGCCATAGATGAAGCTATTATTTCTTAATTATATGGCCCTTATTTGCTGTGTTACAGGTGGTCACTGTATCAAAAGAAAAAAATGATTTGTTTAAGGAAGGTGGGGACATTGAAAGCTTGTTTAGTAGAAGACGTAGGAGGGTGGAAATAGCCAAGTACAGTGTTATTTGCATGAGAAGAGGAGAGAGCAGTGGGAAGGGGAGAGAGAAAGGAGTGGTGAGAAAGAAGTGGAAAGAAGGTGTGGGTGATGCAGAACGTATAATAATCCAGTTGGGTTCAAGGGCATTGTTTGGGAAAAGAGCCTGTTAGTGCAATCTGTGTCCAGGATCATACGGACTGTGGCCTTAGGCTTAAGTTAAGACGAACAGCTTGTGCATTGTGAGGGCTGTCTGAGTTGGTCAGAGGGATAGTAAGAATGTTCCTAGTATTCCCTGACTTGGTTTGTTTTCAGGCTGGTACACTTAGTTATTTGTTTCTTATTTCAATTGCATTTGTTGTTGCCCATAGTTTTAAAATTGTCATCTCCTGTCCCAAACATTCCTTCTCAGAGCTGGGAGGACAATAAAATTACTGTTCTGACTGTAACCGAGTTCTTACCGTAGTTAGGGTCTGAGAGCGCTGGTAAGAGAACAACTTGGTAATGGTAGTCACTGGGGAAGCGTCAGCCGTTCTTGATTTACCTCCTTGGTATTCTTGACCTGAGGCTGACCCACTGCTGTGCCACAGAACAACAAGAAGTCCTGTGGCACCTTATAGACTAACAGATATTTTTGGAGCATAAGCTGTTGTGGGCAAAGACCCACTTCATCGGATGTCGCTTTTATGAGTTTTCGCCTACGAGCAGAAATTTAGGAACCAATTGTGCTTGTATGGCAAGGGATGAGTGTAATTGTGGGTGAGAATAAATTTACAGAGGTCAGATACCGGATTGGCTATGGTAATGTCAGGGATGATATTCCTGATCGCTTGTAGTTCATATTCATGTGAAATATTAGTGTAGAGAGCCTCAGCATCTATGGTGGCAAGGATGGTGTTGTGAGGAAGTTTTCAATGAAGTGGGACATTCTGTTAATTACCTGAAAGTGTGTGTTTTACTGAAAAGGAACTTTAACAACTGTCGACAGACGGAATGCTCAGAACTATAATTTATATTCAAATTTGACACGTTAACACGTGGTTTGAACCGGGGACAGCTATTACCTGGCCGATTATGAGGACTCTTTTACATACTTAAATGTTTTATCTAACTCTTAACTTCCCCACCCCACACCCCTTCTCCCGCCGCCCCTCTGGTCTTCTGATTTGCCAACCTTGATAACAATTTTTCTGATTTGTGAACCTGGATAACAATTTTTGTACCTCTGTGCTTTATATAGTGAGTCTGTTTTGGTAAGGCTGTGATCTGAAGAAGTGGGTCTGTCCTACGAAAGCTCATCACCTAATAAATTATTTTGTTAGTCTTTAAAGTGCTGCATGGCTGCTCTTTTGTTTTCATAGAACTTCACTAATGCTTAAACTTTTACCACTGACTTCAGTGGGACTCCTCATCCACTTAGAAATAAGCAGATTCTCGAGTGCCATACTGGATTTGGACCAGAGTGCTCAACACATAACAGGTCTGAGACGCAGATCACAGAATCATAGAATTCTACGTGACTACGTTAAGACAGATTTAAAAACCACCAGGCCTGGAGATTCCACCACCTCTCTCGGTAACACATTCCAGTGTTTCAGCACCCTTTTGGTGAAATAGTTTTTGCTAATATCCAACCTACGCTCTCCCTGTAACTTCAGACCATTGCGCCTTGTTCTGCCATCTGTCACCATTGAGAATAGTCTCTCTCCAGCCTCTTTAGAGCCCCCTTTCACGAAGTTGAAGGCTGTTATCAAATCACCCCTCAGTCTTCTCTTCTGCAAACTAAATAAGACTAAATATCTCACAGTCTCTCTTCATAGTTTGTATGCTCCAGCCCCTTAATAATTTTTTTGCCCTCCATTGAACCTGCTTCAGTGTGTCCACATCCTTTCTGTACGGGGGTGTGGTGGGGGCGGGCAGAACTGGATGCAATATGGGTGAGAATGAATATAATGGTCTAATATTTCACTGTTCCCTATCCCGTTCATTAAGCACTTTAACATTTTGTTTGGTTGTTTTTAGAACTGGTACTGCATATTGAACGGCTGATTCCCTTGCACTGTCCACAGTGATGCTCCTGTGTACTTTTGTGATTGCAGTTGTGAGGCAATGTAGAAGCAAGTAATGTTTATTGAGAGACCAAAACTTCCAGTGTACCTTACCTTTCATTTTTCTCCTTTGTTTTTGATTATTACCATTGTGTGGCCCATTCATCTTGCTTTGTTTGGTTCCTCTGAAGTCGTTTTATAGTTTTGACTAATCTAAATAATTTTGTGTCATCTGAAAAATTGCCACTTCACAGCTTACGTGGTTTCCCAGGTAATGTGAATATAGTATAAAAAAGTCAGTCCTAGCATGGAACTTTGTGGCATCCTGCTGAAGACAGACCACGCTGTTCCTGGAATGCATATTATAAAGGCAAAGCTTATCCCTTCTGTGCTGAAATTCCAGTACTTAATTGTGATGAAATTGACAAATATTCTCTCATCGTGTTAGTCTCTTTCAAGAAGAGGCCATGTATTCTTTTAGGTTGGAGGCTAAACTCATTTTCACACAAAGACAAAAGTGTTTTCTTCTC
The DNA here is from genome assembly GCF_033958435.1 of Carettochelys insculpta. NCBI lineage: Eukaryota > Metazoa > Chordata > Testudines > Carettochelyidae > Carettochelys > Carettochelys insculpta. The sequence continues at coordinate 32,488,242 of NC_134154.1, forward strand.
TGTCCACAGCCACAGCGTATGGTGGGATGTGATGCCCACCAACCCCATACTAATTAACAGCTTTGATTCCTCTGTTGTACTACTTCAGTATGTCCTCCTAGAGTTGCGGTGTCCCCATGTGGCTAGTTGGCTTGAACAATAAATGTATTTTAAGAATAATGCAGCTAGTTTACTATAGAACTGGTTGGACACCATGGCCCTAGACTTTGCTGGAAAGTTCTGCAAACATTTTTCATGTAAACAGGTTGGTATGTTAAATGGCTGGGTTTCACTGGCAGGGTTCCCTTTATTCCACAGTGCAGAGCAACGGTGACTCAGGCAAAAGTGCTGCATACACAGGATTTAGGTCTCACCTGTACTAGTTTTTGCACTCTGCAGAGCTTTAACATTATTCAAGAACAGAGTTAAATCTAAACTACAAAATGGAGCTCTTGTCCAGATGTGGTCTTGGCTCTAGTATAGAGCAACCTCAGGAGAGGGTGCAAAGAACTTGTAAGACACAGTTTATGCCCCTCCATATGGACAATGGAGACTAGTGACATGTGAATGTGAACAGGCAAAAAACAAATCAAAGGCACTGCTTGGAGTTTGTTCACAGCAACTGGTAGAGATCACAAAGTGTGTGGTGCCCAGTAAGGCTGGCCAAGCTCCTTTTTCCCCACCTGTAGGCCCCACACCTCACATAGAACAAGTTGAGGCAACACGGGAGAGGCCAAGCCCAATGCTTTCATTTGCAGGGAGTTGTCATTCTGCAGGCTGGCTTCTGTCCAAATATCCAGCAGGTTGAGCTAGCTATCTCGGGAAAGCAACCAGTTGTCGAAATCCCAAGGGCCCAGCAGTTTGGCTGCAGTAAGTTTTCTTGTTTGCATATCCTGGTTGAGAACAGGAACCTCTATTCTCTATATGGGTTATAAAAGTATGTATCTGTGAAGACTTGGTAACTACTTCCTGTTGGTAACAGCCAGTTTTTTTCCTGGAACAATGCCAGGCTGTTAGCATAAATTCCTCCTCTCACTTCTCAACCACTTTCTACATTTCAAAGTCTTTTTCGCTTGGTGGAGGCTCATGGGAATCCTGCTTTCACAGTTGGAAGCAACTCTATTATATTCCCCATTTACATGCTTTCTCTTACATCTTTTAGCCAGAATCCTGCTCTATTGACAGACCAACAGAGGGGGAAAAACAGCAAAGTGTAAGAAAATAGTATGGTAGATTTTTGTCTCAAACTACGTTATGTAAAACAATGGTTCAGAGATGAGCAATCTTAAAAACTCATGCAGTGTCATCCCCTGCCTCACTCCCCTCGACTAGATTTCATTCTGCTGAAAACTCCCTGTGAGGGTTCAGGACTACAGAGACAGTGTTTTTTCTGTGTGCTCAGGGAGGTACAAAACTAATGTGTATCTTTTATGATGGCTTCATTCCAGTTATTTTATTAGCTTTTAGTTGTGCCAGGTTTTTGTGACATTGCTTGTGTGACTAGTCAGGCAGAGCTGGAGCCCTTCCCATACTAATTAAACGAAGTCCTGCCAGTGCTTAGGAAAAGAGAGGAGATGTGCAAGTTGCTCAGATTGGTGTCCTGGTTGAGTGAGGAGTGCCTGTTAGAGACAGACCTGTCGCAAAAAGCTTTAATTTATACCAGAGTCCTAGGAAGAGGAAATCCAGAAACTCTGGCTTTAACAATGTTATGCCCTCCCACGTGTTGGGCAATTATATTCCCTTTTATCATTGTTTGGCAGGGAACTTGGTATTTAACTTGTATTCCCTTCTTTTCTTCCAGGAACGAAATAGCTCAGATGCTTCTGACATAATGTAATTACTAACATTTTATTGAAAATAAACAGACTTATAGTCAGTAAGATAATGTTCTTTTGAACTAAAAGAGGGTATGTCAAAGAGAATGAATAAAGGAAGACAGCAGTGTTGAGACAACACAAATTAGAAATCACAGTAAATGTAATGAGTGGGTATTTTTCAGAAAAGTTTCATTTCGTTTTAATCCATTAATTCTACTTGGCCCATCTTGTTCAAACAATTGAATTGTTAACTGAAGGCAGGCAGTAAGTCATTTGACCTCTTTAATTCTTTTATTTTGGTCAGCCCCAATTCTGTTGGTATTTGATTAAAATATCACTTTAAAAGTTGTTAAAATACTTATAGGCTGTAATCTGAAGTGTCCTAAACAGGTGCTTGTTTAATTTCAAGAAATCAGGACATTATCCTAACTTTATGCTAATTGACATTTGGGTGATAATCACTGAAACAAATCTTGCATCATGTTTTAAAACATCTAATACTATTCACATTTGCAAAACGGATATGGCACTACACACAGTACAGTTATGTCTACACTAGCCCCCTCCATTTGGAAGGGGCATGGTAATGAGGCAGTTCGTAAGATGTTGATGAGGTGCTGACATGAATATTTGGTTTTAGGGAGAAAGGGCTTTCGAAGTCCGTGGGATCCTTTTGAAAGGCCCCTGTCTACACGGCTGGCAGGCATTCAAAAAGTGGCACTTTTGAATAGTGCATGGAGGCCATTATGCTAATGAGACACTGCATATTCATATGAGCACCTCATTAGCGTCTTCTGAACTGCCTCATTATCATGCCTCTTCCAAAAAGAGGGGGCTAGTATAGATGTAGCCTATGGGACAGGGAGGCCCTGAAACTAGACATCCAAAATCATTCGCAAGCTGTTTTTCTTAGATGAGTAGCTTGTGAACAATTCATCATGAATAGTCAGGGGTTGTTGCTTGGCTAGTTTGGGTTGGCTTTAAAAAAGGCTAGGTAAGAGGGATAGGGAGGGCATAGTTTGAGATATTGTGGGAGATAATTATTCTTTACATTTGAAGGTAGGTAAGAATGAGACCGTGTGTGCATTACTACTTAAGTTGGCAGAACTTGTGGGCCATGTCTACACTTAGGAAAAACTTGGAAATGGCCATGCTGACGGCCAAATCAGAGAATACTAATGAGGCACTGAAATGAATATTCAGCGCATCATTAGTATGCTGCCAGCCGCGGCACTTTGAAAGTGCTGTGTTTTGCTCGTGCACAGCTTGTCTGTGTGGGGATTTTGATGTTTGCGGTGTCCTTTCGAGCAGGACCCCTGTGTAGACGAGCTGTGCGCGAGCGAAACATGGCACTTTTGAAGTGCCGTGGCCAATAGCATGCTAATGAGGCACTGAATATTCATTTCAGGGCCTCATTAGTATTCTCCAATTTGGCCATTAGTATGGCCATTTAGAAGTTTTTCCTAAGTGTAGACGTAACCACGTTGTTCAGAAGTGTGAAAAAGCTCCCCACCTAGAGTGACATAAGTTATGTTAGCGTAAACAGTATGGTAGTGTACACCATGCTATGTTGACAGGAAGGCATCTCTCACTCAGGACACGGCTACGCAGAAAAGTTATTCCAAAATAACAGCAGGTATTTCAAAACAACTTAGCTGTCGTCAACACCACACACACACTATTTCAAAATAAATTTGAAATGGTGGATGTGTTGTGTCGAAATCTGTAAACCTCATTGTGGGAGGAATAGTGTGTATTTTGAAATAGTTATTTCAAAATAGTTGCTGTTAAGACACAGGACAGTGCTTATTTTGAAATAGGCAGTATTTCAAAATAGGGACTATTTTGAAATAAGCACTATGGCTGCGGCTACACTGCATTGCTCTTTCGCAAGCGAAATGCAAGTGAATGAGATTGAGAATGTAAATGAGGCACTACTTTACATATCTTGTGCCTCATTTGCATATTATTGTGCAGTCATGCTTCCAAAAGAGGCTCTTCCAGAAGCAAAAACAGCTGTGTAGATGGGGTTCGTTTGAAAACAAACCCCGTTTTTGAAAGAACCCTTTTTCCTATTTCTGGAAGCATGATCGTGCGATAATATGCAAATGAGACACAAGATATGTAAATCAATGCCTCATTTGCATTTTTGAGCTTGCTTCTTTGCATTCTGCTTCCGAAATTAGAATGCAGTTTGGCCACAGCCCATGTGTTTAGACAATGTATTTTGAAATCGCTAAATGCTGTTTCAAAATACATTTCTGTGTGTAGCAGTGTTAGTTTGAAATAGTTATTTCAAAATAGCTATTCTGGAATAATTTATTTCTAAATCAGGCTGCTGTGTAACTGTAACCTGACAAAGCTGCTGCTACTTGTTGGGGGTAGTTTAATTGCTTTCCCATCAGCATAGAGCAGCTACACAAGAGATCATACAACAGTGCAGCAGGATCCCTACAAGTGTGCTACCGTAAGGTCTCTAGTGTAGATACTGCCTCGTGTATTTATTTCTGATTCCTGATATTATGTAATGGTAAGGCACATAAGCCACCTGGGAGGATGCTTTCGTGTTTTGTCTAAATCAAAATCATTTGTTTTTACCAGTGACTGATCAATACAGTAGGAATTTCAAATTGAGACCATTCCAATTGACCATAAAACTAACAAATTGCTTTTAGAAAATGCTGATGGGTGTTTGGCAGAACATTTGGTTTGTGGTGAACATAAGAACAGCCATTGGAGGTCACATCAAAGGTCCATATGTCTCAGTACCCTGTCTTCCCATGGTGGCCAGTGCCAGGTGCCCCAGGCTGTTTGTACTAGTAGAGCTTGAATGCTTGAAAGTGAAAATGACTGGTTCATGGGATAATTGTTTTAAGTCAGATGAATATTTGTGGAAGTTCTGCTATTTGGTCAGCTCTAAGCGGGTCTTTGCCCACAAAAGCTTATGCTCTAAAATATATGTTAGTCTATAAGGTGCCACAGGACTTTTTGATCTGAAGGAGTGGGTCTGTCCTACGGAAGCTCTTCACCTAATGAACTATTTTGTTAGTCTTTCAAGTGCTACTGGATTGCTTTTTTGTTTTCATAGTATATAGACTAACAGGGCTATCTCTCTGTTACTAGGACTTGTTTTTCTAGTCTTTATTGTTTTTATTGAGTTTTTTAAGAGTTATGAGGCCATCTAGTGGTTGGTTTCCTGAAGTACACACTGAGATGACTTCCCTATGGCTGGGTTTACGCTAGCAAGTTCTTTCAAAATATTTTTCGAGAGAAGGGGCTTTTTGGAAATATCCAGTGGCGCATCTACACACAAAAACATTTTCAAAATTAAATCAAAAGTACAGTGTTCTTTTCAAAAGCACTCTTCTAGTCGTGTTTCAGGAGGAGCACCTTCTTTCAAAAGTGTCTTTCGTAAGAGAACATGGTGTACATGCTCTGAGGGTCCTTTTTTTTTTTTTTCTTCGAAAGAGCTGTCTTCATGGCACCGGATTTTTTGATCCCTGGCCCATTCTTTTGAAAGAGTGGGGGCTGTGTGGATGCTCTCTTTTGAAAAAGCACATCACTGTTTTGGTCTGCTTTTTTGGAAGAGATCATAGCCTGTGTGAGGTCACTCTTCAGAAAGTGCACCATACAGAAAATTATGACAGTATTTGACTCTTTAAAGCAAATTTTTGCAGATGACAAAGGCCAAAATTGTTCATGCTACTTCAAAAGGTGTAACTCATTAAGCACTCTTGGTTCTCAGAATGGACTTCTTGATCACTGCTAAGTGACATGACCCCATTCCTAGTGTGAAAAATATCTGAAAAGATTAATGCTACTAGCTTTACACCTAACACGCTGGTGATAAAAAAAAAAAATGGGTGTGTGCATGGGTCTGATTCTCTTCGGAAAGGGTGCTCTTCTCTCATTACGGGTTGTGAGGTGGAGGATTCACTTTTTTTTCTTTTTGCTTTGGGAATCAAGAGTGCGTTGTTCTAACGGACTATTGAGATTTTAAATTCTAGATACAAGGGTCCATCTTAGATTGAATTAGGACTGTTGATTCCCTTTTCATGCCATCTAAAAGGTAGAGTGGGGAGGGCAGATATGTCAGTCTCTCCTCACCTTTGAAGAGGTATCAGAGGAGACCACGGTGCAGGTTTGGCAGATTTTCTGTTTAGTTTTTTTCATATTTCTAAATGTTCTGTGATCTCAGTGGAGCACAAATTTGATTTGAATGTATGCTATAAACTCACAGCCACCTGCCCCTATTGACTGACCCACAACCCTCCCTCAGCTGTCTATATCTGCTCTGGAGTCCCTGCAGCCCAAACCAGCATAGCGTCCAGTAACTGTAAGAAGTGGACACCTTTGGGTGTGCTATCTGGTTTTTCAAATTTGAAAATAGCAGCAGTAAGAAGTCTCAGAGTACCTTTCAAATAGGCATTTAAAGATAGATCTTAAGCTTTTTTTTGAAGCCCTAACCAAACATCAGCACAACTGCACATCTGTCTCATTGCATTGTGTCTCTTCTTTATATTTCAGATCTTACACAAATTGAGGACAGGTTTTGTGAAATTTGCCTGAGATTGTCCAAATTTTTGGTGTTATGTCATAATCTTGAATGAGTCTGTAAAGATGTGGATTGCCTTATGGGTCTTGTTATTGTTCTGTCTTTAATAAAAAGCAATGATTTTATCTCAGTGAAATGCCAATATGCATTCAGGAAATCCTACTTTTGTTTCTACTTTGAGCATTAGAGAAAACAAAAGCCCAACAAAAAGAGTGTCTTGGTATTGGCCTGCATTTATAAGCACTGCAGTCAAGTTATTCTGATTATTTCTCAAGCATTTGTACTGTGCTTGTCACCTTGGCATCTAATGGGCTCTGTTTCCCCTGGTTTCCCCCAGGAAGTAGTAATTGTTTGTTAGACTGTTTCTGGAGATGAATGGCTAGGTGAATGATGATCCCTGCTATCTTTCGCCAGGAAGGAGATGCAAAGAGACCTGAGGACTGGATGGAAATCTGTGGTTAAAATAGTATCCCACATTAAATGGTGTTTTCCAGCCTTGCAAAATTAAAACCAGAAGAAGTCCTCTTGCACCTTATAGACTAACATATTTTGGAGCATAAGCTTTCATGGGCAAAGTGGGTCTTTGCCCACAAAAGCTTGTGCTCCAAAATATCTATTAGTCTATAAGGTGCAACAAGACTTCGTGTTTCTCAAGATACAAACTAACTCAGCTACCCCTCTGATACTTGCAGAATTAAAGTTGATCACCCACTTGTGACAATTTTTTCTTTTTTCAACATGAGCTCCATCATTGTCATTGTGTGGAGCGAGTATAATGGAATGCCTCCCCTGGGTTTGAGTACACAACCTCCCTCCTCTTCCTATCCCTATTCTGATTCTTCCTGCAGGCTCCCACTGCAGGCTGTTGCAGCTTGCAGATTGGTGACTCTCCCCACTCAACAAAACAAAAAAACAGTCATGTAGCACTTCAAAGACTAACAAAATAATTTATTAGGGGATGAGCTTTCCTGGGGCCGCCCCACTTCTTCAGATCTGGAGATAGTGTTGTACTGTAATTTGATCTAAACAAAAAGCAGTCAAGTAGCACTTTAAAGACTGGCAAAATAATTTATTATGTGAGCTTTCGTGGGACAGACCCACTTCTTCAGACCATAGCCATACCAGAACAGACTCAATATTTAAGGCACAGAGAACCAAAAACAGTATCTGTTTCTCTGTGCCTTAAATATTGAGTCTGTTCTGGTATGGCTATGGTCTGAAGAAGTGGGTCTGTCCCACGAAAGCTCACCTAATAAATTATTTTGTCAGTCGTTAAAGTGCTACTTGACTGCTTTTTGTTTTGATAGTATATAGACTAGCAGGGCTCCCTCTCTGTTACTATTGTAATTTGATCTGTTAACCTAAAGCCTTCCAGGTTGCCAGACCTATTAGCACAATCCTGAATTTGTGAAAGCCATTTTAGTAGTACTCACACCTTGTACTAGATAAATGCCAACCCTGTTTACTGACAAAAACAGATGCGCATTACCATATCCACAGAACTTTAGTTTAAAATGTGCTTTAAATATTTCATTAGTTTGTGGCTGAAGTTTATAAAATCAAATCTCTAAAAAAATCCTTGCAAAGATATTTAGATGAACAGTCTGAACGTTTAGCTTTAGGCTTAAATGCTCGGCTCTTCAGATATATAGTTTTTAAAGTAAATTCTTCAAAAGGCCACTCTTCTCTAAAATAAATGTTTTAATGTTAATTACTATAGACAAAAACTTGCTTACCAGGTCTTCCTGTCCTTTCTGTCCATCCCTATTCTCCTTTCACCCCCTTAAAGCAACAACATTTCTTTTCTTCAAGATAAGTGGACACATGAGTTTCCTTTTTACTTCTGATTATTTGATGAACTAGTTTTAAAAGAACTCTTCAACAAAATCAGTACCTTTCCAAGGTCCTTTGTGCCTAAAATCTTTGGAAACATATTTTAACATAAACATATAGTTAAATTTCATAAACTTGTCTTGTTATGAAAATCACATAAATAATAATTTATTATTATTTATGCTTATTTACACCTAACAGATTATTTTGTTTGTCTGTAAATTGCTACTGGACTGCTTTTTTGTTTTGATACAATAAAATAGTGTTCCCTTTTTCAAAAAATAAGGGGCTTTGTTACGGACATGATAAGCTGCTCTGACTGGTTAATTTAAAATAATGCCTTTATTTCAGTGAGTGTCAACATGTAGCAATCTGGCATGATTATGAAGGCATAAGTGTATTTAAAACATAAAATCAACTTAGAAATACTCAAGAGGAAAATGTAAAACAGAGAAGGGCTGCATCATATATTCCATGATATTTAATGTTGTATTCAGCAGGATAACTGACTTGCACTTTCTACAGAGTTTTTGCAAATAAATCTCTGGCAAACTTCCGGATATATCAAAAAACCTCTAACTGATATTTTTTATTCACAAATTCAGTGCTTTTAATTAAGTACTTTCTGTATGTCCAGTCTTCACAATTTGGCATGCAGTGGGAAACATGCACCATTTTCTTTACAAAGAAGTTTTAGAAGAGTGTTTGTCACATTTGGGTTCAGGGATTTGGCTGGAATAGGTGAGCAGGGAGAAGAGGGAGACAGTAGAGCGGGAGACCTGGGTGGAATATGGGTGGGGCCACAGGCTAGGGAGTTTGTCCCCACCTCCCTCCCCAGCAGCAGCTTCACCCACCTCCCAGGACCCAAGCTAAGGAAGGGCTTTCCCCCATCTCTGTATGCTTTTTCTGGAATTTGCATGACCATTTCTGATGAAGCTGAAGTGCCCTGCTCTGCTGGGTGTGCAGCCCTAAAGCCTTTGTCCTTGGGAATGTAGCTGTATACCCCTCACTGGTGAACCAGGGTCATGCCTGCCGCTGGGATGAAGTGGGGTATCACAACAATTGCTCAGGGTCACAGCAATTTAAAGGGTCCCACGATCCCAGTCACTGCTGTAATAGTTCTAATGAAAAGCCTCTCTTGGTAGAAAGATGTGTTCAGTATGCTGCATGCAGGACCTGGGGTGGGGTTTACTTGGACCCAGTAGCGGCATGGGGCATAGCTAAGGCATCTTTCAATCAAGAGATGCTTCTATAGGTTTCCCCGGAGCCACTAGAGGCTGGGCTGGCTCAGGGCTCCTCTGGACTTGTCCAGGTTGGGTGGGGAGGGCTTGTGACTGTAGCTGAGGGAGAGAGAAAAGGGGCTCATTGTTTTGTGCCTTGAGGCCCTGAATTGCTGTCAATGGACCTGACGAGGGTTAACAGGAGCCTGGGCCCATTTGAGCCAATGGTGGTACCTGGGGGGATATTAGGAATATTTGGTGATCAAACCCAACTGGGGAGGACCTGGGTTTTTATGAAAGAAGGAGCACAAGGCAGTGGAAAAGAGGCTAGTGACAAAATGTGCAACACTGCCAAGAGCTGCCTTGGAGCAAGCTGGGATGGAGGCCTGGCCCTGTGCCCCAAAAGTGGTGGGGCCTGTAGTTGAAGGAGTGGGGGCTTAGGTTGTCAGTCCTACTGGATCCTGAGCTAGACAGAAGGGTGGGAGGTCAAGGGTAGCAAAGTCTGGAGTGATACAAGTTTTCTTGAGTTGTGGGAAACTAAAGGCAATGAAGCCAGAAGGCAGTGATAGTAAAGCCTAAGGGGTTCTTTCATTGAAGTTAGGGGGATTGCAGAGAAGAGTTGTAGGAAAGGTTAGGTTCCTGTGGCAGCCCTGAAGCAGGTAGTTGCTAGGGAGGAAGCTCTTTGAGCCAGACCTCTGAAACAAAAGAAAGGAGTGTTACATCAAGCTGAGCCCCAGTAGAAAACCTCGAGGAAGGAGGCTGAGGGCCGTTGAGATTTCTTTGAGTGGTCCACCCTTTGCCCTTTCCATGACACCTGAATAATTAAGGCACTCATTTGGGTTTGAATGAAAAATGAGTGTATTATCTTATTTATAGGGTGAGGGTGGCTGGGACCCTGGAGTGTGGGGGGTGTCAGAACTTGAAGTGGGGGGATCAGAACCTGGAGGGGGAATGGGGCTGGGGAACTTGGAAGGGAACAGGATCTTGAATGGCGGTGTGTGAGCCAGCATGTTCCACCATATTGAGCACATAGAATTGCAGCACTCCATGAGTTTGTCCCAGGTATAGGACCACCTCTCTGCATCCTCGCAGATCTTCTGCTCCAGGGTCCACTGCATGTCTCTGAAGATGCTGACATGATAGTGCATCAGGTCCTCCTGCACCCTGGTGTACTTGTGGGTGCCTTGGGATCAGGCAGCTGGTGATGGTGAGGTGGCTTGCTCCTCTGTCTCAGCTGATCCAGCTGTGCAGAACAAAAGGAGGGAGAGATGGTCAGTCCTCCAAGCAGACACTGTCCCTTTAGGCTCTGTCCTTCTCTGTGAACAGTGACCTCTTGGTCCAGGGGAGGGGGATGTCTTGGGAGCAGGGCCATGTGTGGCTGGCCCTGCCGTACTGGTGCCCTGAGGTGCCTACAGGATCGTGCTGCCCAGTTCTGCCACCCCCAAAGGATGGACATGTGGGCAAGGGGAGTGTTTAGCCACAGTGGGGTCCTTTCATGGGCTGCAGTGAAGCTGGGTGCAGCCTGATGCTCTGTGCCATTGCGGAGCGATTAAATGATTTCTTTGCTTCAGTCTTCACGGCTGAGGATGTTACAGAGGTTCCTAAATCTGAGCCAGCCTTTTTAGGTGACAAATCTGAGGAACTCTCCCAGACTGAAGTGACATTAGAGGAGGTTTTGGAGTTAATTGATAAGCTGAATAGTAACAAGTCTCCAGGACCGGACGGCATTCACCCAAGGGTTCTGAAAGAACTCAAATGTGAAATTGCGGAGTTATTAACAGTGGTTTGTAACCTATCCTTTAAATCCGCTTCGGTACCCAATGACTGGAAGACGGCCAATATAACGCCAGTATTTAAAAAAGGCTCCAGAGGAGACCCTGGCAATTATAGACCGATAAGTCTAACATCAGTACCAGGCAAATTAGTAGAAACAATAGTAAAGAATAAAATTGCAAGGCACGTAGAAGAGCACGAATTGTTGGGCAAAAGTCAGCATGGTTTCTGCAGAGGGAAGTCGTGTCTAACTAATCTATTAGAATTCTTTGAAGGGGTTAATAAACATGCGGACAAGGGGCACCCGGTGGACATAATATACCTAGATTTCCAGAAAGCCTTTGACACGGTCCCACACCAAAGGCTTTTATGTAAATTAGGCGGTCATGGGATAGGAGGAAAGATCCTTTCATGGATTGGGAATTGGTTAAAAGACAGAAAACAAAGGGTTGGAATAAATGGTAAATTTTCACAATGGAGCGGGGTAACTAGTGGTGTTCCCCAGGGGTCAGTCCTGGGACCGATCCTGTTGAACTTGTTCCTCAATGATCTAGAAAATGAGGTAAGCAGTGAGGTGGCAAAGTTTGCAGATGACACCAAGTTGTTCAGGACAGTCAAAACCAAAAGGGATTGTGAAGAACTACAAAAAGATCTCAGCAAACTGAGTGATTGGGCAGCAAAATGGCAAATGAAATTTAATGTGGGTAAGTGTAAGGTAATGCACGTTGGAAAAAATAACCCAAATTACACGTACAACATGATGGGGTCAAATTTAGCTACGACAGATCAGGAAAAGGATCTTGGATTTATAGTGGATAGTTCTCTGAAGGCATCCACGCAGTGTGCAGAGGCAGTTAGTAAAGCAAATAGGATGTTAGGAATTATTAAAAAAGGGATAGATAATAAGACAAAAGATATCATACTTCTCCTCTATAAAACTATGGTACGCCCACATCTCGAGTACTGCGTGCAGATGTGGTCTCCTCACCTCAAAAAAGATATATTGGCATTAGAAAAGGTTCAGAAAAGGGTGACTAAGATGATTAGGGGTTTGGAACGGGTCCCATATGGGGAGAGGCTAGAGAGACTGGGACTTTTCAGTCTGGAAAAGAGGCGATTGAGGGGCGATATGATAGAGGTATATAAAATCATGAATGGTGTGGAGAAAGTGAACATAGAAAAATTATTTACCTTTTCCCATAATACAAGAACTAGGGGACACCAAATGAAATTGATGGGTAGTAGGTTCAAAACTAATAAAAGGAAATTTTTCTTCACACAGCACACAGTCAACCTCTGGAGCTCCTTGCCGGAGGAGGCTGTGAAGGTCAGGACTCTATTAGGGTTTAAAAAAGAGCTCGATAAATTTTTGCATGTTAGGTCCATAAATGGCTATTAGCCAGGGGTAAAGTATGGTGCCCTAGCCTTCAGTACAAGGGCAGGAGATGGATGGCAGGAGATAAATCACTTGATCATTGTCTTCTGTTCTCCTTCTCTGGGGCACCTGGCATTGGCCACTGTCAGCAGACGGGATACTGGGCTGGATGGACCTTTGGTCTGACCCAGTATGGCCATTCTTATGTTCTTATGTAGAGCCCGCTCACACAGTCGCAGCACTGGCCACAGGAGTAGGTGCTGCCTCACATGGGCAAGGATGCCCATGTGCTGTTTGCAATATCCCTCGGTCTGCTGGGGGTCATGCCAGTGCCCACGTGGCTACCCTGCTTCCATACAGGGCAGGTGCTGGAGGTGAGATGGCCCCTCCCCTGCCCCTCCAGTGCCAGATATTTGTCTGGCCTCCCATGAGCCTTACAGCAGGATGCCACTCATGCTCAGGGGCTGCCTGCTGGGTCTGCATGATGCACGCTAAGGCTACACGTGGTTCCACATGAGGATTGCAGCACAGTGTCCAGCCCAAGGTGGCAGAGCAATGCTTGTACCCCGCCTGCTCTGTGCCCACCTTCCCCTTCCTGTGTTTGAAAGGAAGGGAGTGCTCACCAGATGACCCCTCCCCCGTGTGGAATGAGGCCTGTGAGACGTCCTGGGTGGCTGGAACTGGTTGGAGGGTGAAGGTCTTCATGTCCTTAGCTGCCTCTTGCTGCCCCTTGTCCTGGTCCCTCTCCTCTTTTGACTTGTCCTCCAGCTGGGTAACAGTGGGGCCGGAGTCCACCATGTGGGCTTGGGGTGATGTGCCCCCCCACCCCCCAGGGTCTGGTGCAGATCCCAGAAGTAGGGGCAGGTCTGGGGTTTTGCCCCAAGCAGGTGGTGCTTTTCTGTGCCTAGTCATACCCCTGCCACAGCTCTTTAACTTTGCTCCGGACCTCCTCCGTGGTCTGGGGGTGGTGTCCTTGCTCGTCAAGGGCGTTGGCCACGTGCTATAGATTTTGGCATTCTGCCTCTTGGAGTGGGGATCCTGGAGGGTCTCCTCCTCAGCCCACACTTCCGAGAGGGATTCTATTTCAGACGTGGTCTGTGAAACTGCCTGCCTCTTGGATCTCCTTGGAGGGTCCTGGGACTCCTGGGGCTGCTCCCTCAAAGGGCTGGGAGTGGGGGTGGGGGTCTCTTGGGGCCTGTGGCTCAGCCATGTCTGGGATTGGTCAGGCAGTGGGAGCCACAGAGCTAGGTGCTGCTCCTCAGGCCAGCTTCCTGCAGCTTTAAGAGAGACCAGGAGACAGGAACCAGAGAGCTGTGCTTGGCATGGACAGGGTATCCACTGGGACACGTGTGTGGTTTCCTGGAGGCTTCTTGTGTCAACAGAAGACCCTCCTTCATGTCCACAGACACCTTCTTCTGAGAGATCTCTCAGAAGAGGCATTCTTGCTTGTGGCAAGCAGGGTACAGCTGTGGACAAAACCCCTCCATTTTGTCGATTTATTGTTGACAGAATAGCCTTCTGAGCCTGGATTATTCTACTTGCTTCCCAAAATCCATAAACTTGGAAACCCTGGACGCCCTATCATTTCAGGTATGGGCACCCTTACTACTGGACTATTCAGCTATGTAGCCTCCCTCCTCAAACCCTATGCTACAAGCACTCCTAGCGATCTCCATGATACCACTGACTTCCTGAGGAGATTACAAAACACCTAACTTTCCTGGTAATACCATCCTTGCCACCATGGATGTAGAAGCTCTCTACACAAGTATTCCACATGAAGATGGACTACAAGTGATTAGGAACACTATCCCAAATGTTACCATGGCAAATCTGGTGGCTGACCTATGTAACTTTGTTCTCCCCCACAACTATTTCTGATTTGGGAACAATTTATATCTCCAGATCAGTGGCACTGTTAGGGGCACACCCATGGCCCCACAGTATGCTAACATTTTTATGACTGGCTTATAACGACGTTTCCTCTGCTCTCATCCCCTACTACCCCTCCCTTACTTATACTATATCAATGACATTTTTATCATTTGGACCATGGTCAAGAGACCCTTGAAGAATTCCATAGAGATTTTAACAACCTGCACCCCACCATTAATTTCAGCCTTGACCATTTCACATGAGAGATCCATTTGTTGGACACCACAGTACAAATCACTGATTGCCAAATCAATATCACTCTCTGCTGAAAATCCTCTGACAGCTACACTTACTTACATGCCTCCAGCGTCCATCCAGCACACATCACATGATCCACCATTTATTGTTAGGGCCTTAGCTACAACTGCACTTGCTCCGATCCCAGTGACAGAGACCAAAAATTTCAAGATCTCTACCAGACAGTTGTAAAACTTAATTACCCACCAGGAGAAGTAAAAAACCAGATTGACAGGGCCAGATGAATACCCAGAAACCAGCTACGTCTAGATAGGCCCAAGAAGGTCGATAACAGAACACAGCCTGTCATCACCTGCGGCCCCCAACTCAGACCCCTCCAGGGCATTATCAAGAACCTACAAGTTATACTGGAAGATAATGCTATCCTCCAAGAGGCTCTGGATGAGAGACCTGAGCTGTCCTATCTATTCCCAGGAAAATTCTCACTAGCACCACACCAAAGAAATACTAATCTGGGAACTTTTTCTTGCAACAGACCCTGTTGCCAGCTTTGCCCACATATTTAGTCTGGAGACACCATCACTGGACTGAAACATGTCAGTTACACGAGCAGGGAGTCATATTCCTGTGCTTCTGCTGATATAATATATGCCATTATGTGCTTGCAATGTCCCTCTGCTATGTATATTGGACAGACTGAACAGTCACTCCACCAAAGAATGAATGGAAACAAATCAGACCTTAGGAATCTGAATACACATAAACTTGTCAGTGAGCATTTCAATGGAGTAGGCCATAGTATTAAAGACCTGAGAATGTGTCCCACAACAAAGAGACTTTAACACCAGATTTCAGAGAGAGACATCTGAACTGGAATTTATTCTCAAATTCAACAATTTGTGCTATGGCCGTAATAGAGATAGCAATTACCTTACGCATTACAAAGACAACTTCCCCATCGTTGATATTCATAGTGATCTCAGGCAAGTCACTTAACAGACACTTGCAGTAAGTAAATTCCTCCTTACCCTTTACCTCCCCGCCTGATTTGTCAGATTTCATTTCTTTTTTGTATCGCTCTATTATATATTCATTGAGCCAGTTCATTTTCAGCACTATTTCCAGATCTGAAGAAGTGGGTCTGCCCCACAAAACTTCATCACCTAATAATTATTTTGTTAGGCTTTAAAGTGCTACATGACTGCTTTTTTGTTTTGTGTCTCCAGAATGTGCTTGCAGTGTGGATGTGGCCCGTTTTGTTTTTTTTCCCTAACGAAACCCTGTAGTGTAGATAGAGCTTTATACCCTTCTCATCACCCATGTCTGTCATTCTTCATGGTTGTTCAGACCTACTCTTGTCTCATAGAGAAGGTAATTAAGTGCATTTATTTCTTCTTCCCAGAAGCCCAAGTTTGTCAATAGTCCTGAATTTCACGGAAAGCTATGTGGAAAAAGCAGAACTTAAACATTTGTTTAACAGCAAGAGGGTTAACACAGTGATTGAGCAATCTGAGGCTCCGGTGGCAACAGTAATTAGGGAGGCTATCAAACAGTAACTATTTGTTAAACAGTAACTACAAAGTTAGCTTTGACTCTCCAGTACTAGATAACTGCATCCCTCAGTTCTCTGTGTCCAATTGTTTAAATGCATTTTTCTACTGATGGTGAGATTTAACGTATTTCGGATACTGGGAAGGTTCCAAAGGACTGGAAGAAAGCTAATGTGTCAATATTTAAAAAGAATAAAAGGAATGACCCAAGTATCTATAGACTAATTGTCTTGCCATTGATCCTGGACAAAATCATGGAATGGCTGATATGGGAATGCTACCAAAAAAAGATTGTAAGGAATGTATGATAATTATTCTGATAGGTTACCCACTATGAGATGCCAGCTGATGTGCTGAAATACTGCTGAGTCTGCCAGTTTTGTCAGCCTGGGCACACTTTCTGCCTGTCTTGTTGAGCCAGGCTATTAAATCTTCTCCAGTATACACACACAGGCAAGGCCACACCCAATTGCAGAACAACAGACGCTGAGATCTGCTCTGTGAAGACTCAGTTTAAGGAACTCACCCAGCACCCAGGTGTCCCCCTCCTTTGGATTGCAGACCCAAAGTGATACGAAATTGGTCTCCTCCCTTGATGTGGAGGAAGGTATGTGCAGTCTCTGACCTACCTCCTAATTATGAATTATACAAAGTGGGTTATATTATAAAGAAGAAGTAAGCTTACTCACTACAAAAGGTGTATTTTAAGTGGTTAAAGTGGTAGCAAACAGAACAAAGCAGATTACTGAGCAAATAAAATACGCAAGCTAAGCTTCATATACTTAGGGAACATTTTATAAAACGTGATTTGTTATCCTAAATGCAATTTGAGGCAGGTTGCAAAGCTTCTGTAGCTTAAAGTTCCAGTTATAAGTCTTTTCAGATGGGCCCCTTATCTTAGTCTGGACTTCCCCTTTGAATGTCTTGAGCAGTCTTTTTTCTGAAGCAGGTAAGCAATGGTGGAGAGTCCTGTTTGTCTTCCTTCTCAGTCTTACATAACATGTACATAAGGCAGCAATCTTTTGTTTCCCAAACGTGACCTCTCCTTCCTTTTAGTGGAAAATTACTAGAAGTCCAAGATGGTGTTTAGTAACGGGTGACAGGACCACCTGACCTGGTAATGTCACACCTGTGTCCTAGGATACCTCTCAAGAAGGAAGGAGGTTAGTTGTCTTCAAAGTAGGACTGTTAATTAATTGCAGTTAATTCATAGGATTATAAACATTACTTGTGATTAAAAATAATTGTGATTAAATGCACTGTTAAACAATAGATTCTAACTGAAATGTAGTAAATATTTGTGATGTTTATATTTTCAAATGTACAGATTTCAACTGCAGCACAAAATAAAGTGTGTGTAGCACTCACTTTTTTGCTTACAAATATTTGCACTGTAAAACGCAAAAGAAATAGCATTTTTCAGTTCACCTGGTACAATTACTGTAGTGCAAACCCTTTATCATTAAAGCTGAACTTAAAAATGTAGAATTATGTAAAAAAAACAAACCTGCATTCAAAAATAAAACCATGTACACTTTAGAGCCTGTAAGTCCACTCGGTCCTATTTCTTCTTTAGCCAATCGCTCAGACCAACCATTTTTATTTATTTCGTTATAATTTCACCTGAAAGTCTGCATCTACACTTGAGTTCTGTTTCGAAAGAACGTCTTTCGAAACAGAGCGTCCACACACACCAGCAGGGACTGAAGGTTCAGCCCATTCTTTCGAAAGGCCCCCCCAGCACAATTTTGAAAGAGAGCATCCACACATGCCAGGGCACTCTTTCAAAAGAGCAGGGGCAGGAAGCGCCATGGGCAGGGTAGCATGGCAGACGAGCCCTTCTGGGGCCACTGCCTGCCATCCCTTAAAGGGCCCCCCCCCGTACCTTGGCCTGCACACTCTGAGGGCCAGCAACCCTGTCCCCAGGCACTGCAAGAGAGAGACAGTGGAGTTGGCATGCCGGGCCCCCATGGACCCCGAGCAACACCCCCCTCCATCGCAGCCATGGCCAGCGCCCTGGCCGCGGTCCTGGTTGCCATGCTGCAACAGCTCTGTGTGGCCACCACACTAGCCACCCTCCTGGACACCATCCTCGGGATGCAGCATCCCCCGCGGGTCCCCCGGGTCATCCACCACCTGTGGAGCTTCCTCACAAGCAGTGACTGGTGGGACTGACTGATGCTGGAGGACTGGGGTGATGACTGGTGGCTACAGAACTTCAGGATGACCAAGGGGACATTCCTGGAGCTGTGCCACTGGCTTGCCCCAGTCCTCCAGCACCAGGACACACACCTGAGGCCGGCGCTCCCCAGCACAAAACGGTGGCTATTGCCCTATGGAAGGTGGCCACCCCAAACAGTTACCGATCTGTCGACCACCAGTTTGGGGTGGTCAAAGCCACTGTCGGGGCTGTCCTCATTGAGGTAAGCTGTGCCCAGCTCACACCTGACGACAGGCACTGTCAGAAGAACTGCAGGCACCCCAGGGACAGGGGTGGGGATGGGGATGGGCACCCTGGGGACGGGCAGGGATGGGGACGGGCATGGGCAGGAAATCTGCACCCCACCCCACCCCATGCTCATGAGCATGCCCCCCCCGCAGGTCATCCGGACGATCAGCAAGGTGCTCCTGAGGCAGCTGGTGCACGTCAGGGACCTGGACAACACCATCCGGGGATTCCAGGAGCTGGGCTTCCCCAACTGCTTTGGGGCCCTGGATGGCACCCACATTGCCATCGGGGCCCCAGAGCACAGCCGCAGGGCCTACATGAATTGCAACAGCTACCACTTGGTGGTCCTGGAGGCCCTGGTCAACACCAATGGCCAGTTTGAGGACATCTATGTGGGCTGGTCTGGCTGCGCCCACGACACGAGGTCTTCAGGAACTCAGGGCTGGAACGTTGTATGGCTGAGGGGACCCTCATCCCCCGGCGGGAGCTCCCCATCAGGAACATGATGATGCCGCCCTGCATCGTGGCAGACGCGGCCTACCCCCCTGCAGGCCTGGCTGAGGCAGCCATACACCGGGCACACCCAGATGAGCCAGGACCTTTTTTAACAAGTGGCTGAACTGCACCCGGAACACTGTGGAGCGGGTGTTCAGCTGCCTCAAGGGGTGTTTTAGATGCCTCTACACCAGGCTGGAGGTGGGCCTCCCCAACTTCCCAGCAGTGGTTGGGGCCTGCTGCACCCTCCATAACCTGGTGGAGGCAAAACATGAGCCCTAGATGAAGGGGGTGGGCTGCCGAGGCAGGGCGTGGGAACTTACAGCCCTCTGCCACCAGGCCCACCAGGACGGGGTGTGTGTAAGGGAGGCCCTGTGCCAGGCCTTTGAGCAGGGGCCACAGTAACCCCCCCACCCTGCACCCACACATACACCAGCACACATGCATGGGGGACACAGGGTAAACCATAAAAATAAACTTTTTACTATATGAAAAAACTATGCCTCTCATTATCAAGGGGGAACTTGATACATGTGTTGGGGGACAGTGAACGGGGAGAACTATTTACATCGGGGCAGGTGAGCTGGGAGAACTATTTACATGGGAGGGGGGAGGATAAATGGGGGGGCCAGGATGGGGGAGGTCTCACCCCTCCAGGGGGCTCGATGGCCTGGAGCCCCGTCGCCTGTGCCCACCCCTTCCTCCATGTGTCCAGGGGCCCTGCCGGGGTCGGGCTGGGGTTGGTGGCACAGGGAGGTAGGGCTCTGCTCGGGCGTGGTCCCTGTACCTGTGCTGGGTTCGGCTCAGTCAGCGGGGGACTTGGCCTCTACCTGGCCAGCCCTGGCCAGCAGGGTGTGGGCCAGGTGGATGAGGCTGGCTGGGGGGAGGTGGGGAGGGAGCAGGGCCTCGAGGTTGGCCTCCTCAGTGAGGGTCTGTTGTAGGGGGAGGCAGGAGGCTGTGGGACTGGGGTCGGGGGGGAACCACTGGGAGGGAGGCTAGGGGAGAGGAGGGGATGCACGGGCAAGAGGGGCGTGGGGGACGGTGGAGGTGCGATGGAGGGTGTGGATGTGAGAGTGACCCGAGATGAAGTGGCGGCAGGGGCCAGGTGGCTGACGACGGCCTGGGTGAGGGCGTCCAAGTTGAACACCACCTGGTCCCATGCCTGCTGCTCCACGGCAAGCCACTTCCGCACTATGCCCGTCAGCTCCCTGAAGGCGGCCGTTTGGGCCTCCGCCCCGCCTTCTCCTTCCCGGCCTGGTGGCGATGGCGGAGGGACCGGCGACAGTCTCGTGCCGGCCCTGTCCGTGGCCTGGGCCACCCCCGCTTGCCCTCTATTGTTGGGCTCCCTGGGCCTGTTGCGTGGCTGATCTGGCTGCTGGAGCTGTGGAGACAAAAGGGGAAAGGAACGGGCCATTAGTCCCAGTGAGGGACCCCCAGAACCCCACTGTCCCTCCCACCCCATCTCGGCAGTCTTGCAGGGACCGCATCTGGGGTTCCCCGTCTGGGTTGCGGGAGCCCTGGCTTTCCTCTGCCTCGCTCGGTCCCTCTGCGGCTTGGTGGCCCGTGATACTGTCTGGCCTGCCTGGTGCTGGGTGCCACATGTCAACCCTGTGAGGCCAGGCGGTGGGGCCATCTGGCAGGGCCGTCTGGTCTGCCCGTGCCCTGAGGCTGATGTCCCTGTGGGTGGGCTGCAGCCACCCTGGTCAGGACTGTGCACCCCTCTCCCCTGGCCACCAGCGTGCACGGTACATACCTGTGGGTCCCACCAGGAAATTGGCTGAGGCGAGGTCGGCGGGGGCCAGGCTGGATGGGCCTGAGGGGACGTTGATGACGAGGGCCCCCCTCGCTCGAGCCCTCATCGTTGCTTGTGTGCTGGATCCATTGGGGGCACCTGCAGGTGGCTGGTGGTCCAGGCCTGTCCTCCCCCTTGGTCCCCATCCCCATCTCCGCCGTCTCAGTCGGGGGTCAGCGGTGTCCAGGTACATGGCCGGGGGGGTCCCGCCTCTGTGGGCCCAAGGAGGTGGTCCACTTCTCGATAGTAGGGGCAGGTGGTGGGCGCTGCCCCTGACCACCCAGTCATGTCTCGAGCCCGGCAGTATGTCTGCTGGAGCTCTTTGACCTTGGACCTCGGACCTCACCTCGTCCGGGGTCCGGGTGGGGTGACCCCGGCTGGTGAGACCCTTGGCCAGGTGCTCGAACGCCATGCCGTTCCGGCACCGGACCCCGTCTGCTGCAGTACCACCTCATCTGCTCACAGGATGAGGCGGTCCTGCAGCTCGACTTCAGTCCAGGAGGAGGCCTGATGGTTGGGGAGGCTGGCTCCCCTCCTGGGAGGACTCCCTGGTCCCTGGAAGGGCCCTGGGGTGGGTGGGAGTGCCAGCTGCTGGCCATGGTGCCGAAGGTGCTGCGGCTCCCCCCCGCACCCCGGTCATTGTGTCTGGGAGCAGTATGCGAGGCAGTGTGGGCTCCCTGCACGCTCTCAGCTTCCTGCCTGAGAGCTTCTGGGAGCCTGTGTGCTGAAAGGCGGCTGGACACTGGAGCCATAGAGCTCTGCTTGTGCTGTGAGCGGTGCTGCCACCAGCCAGCTGATTGCAGCCATGGAGGACCCACTCTTTCGAAAGAGCGAGCTGCGAAAGCATCTACGCCTGCTCTTGTTTGAAATTTTCTTTTGAAAGAGGCTCCCGGGTGTGGAGGATCGCCTTCAAAAGAACAAGGGAGGTCTTTCGAAGTTAATTTTGAAAGAGCTCCGTGTCAGTGTAGATGCTCCTTGGCTTCTTTCAAAAGAACTTGGTCTTCCGATCCTAATTTCGAATGTACTTGCTTGTGTAGATGCACCCACAGTGAAATTAGGAGTTGAGATGGCACTGTTGTAGCTGGTGTCACTAGATATTTATATGCCAAAGGGGCTAAAAGTCGTGTGTCCCTTCATGTTTCAATCACCATTCTAGAGCACGTATCCATGCTAATGACAGATTCTGCTCAATAACAAACCAAAACAGAGTATACCAATGTATATTCATTTTCTTTGGCTGGTGTCACCAAACTCAGATGATGGTTGATTTTCTTATTTGGTGTTTTGGGTTCTGTAGTTTCTGTGTTGGAGTGTTGCTCTTTTAGGACTTTGTCAGGAGACCACTCCTACTGACAACAAGCCATTTACTCCGCTACCTGCTGCAGCCAAACTTTTGTTGGGAGAGGGTGAGGGATTAAGCACCTGGGAAAGATAAAAATTTTGTTGTTCGGTTGACAGTGTAGACAAAACCAAAGAAGCAAGCAGTATTATCTCCTTTAAATATAAAGACAATATTTTATCTCTGAATAAGAAGTTAAAGTTTTACGTTGTTTTGCTTTTGATTGAAGTTGTTTGACAAAAATTTATATTTGTAAGTTGCACTCTCACAAAAAAGTTTGCACTATAGTAACTCATGAGGTGAATTGAAAAAAATGTTTCTTTTGCTCATCATTTTTACAATGCAAATATTTGCAAGCAAAAATAATATAAAGTAAGCACAGTGTACTTTGTATTCTGTGTAGTAATTGCAATCAATATATTTGACAATGTAGAAAATATCCCAAAATATTTAAATAACTGGTATTCTATTATGGCTTCACAGCATGAGTTATCACAAAATTTTAATCGCTTGTCAGCCCTACTTCAAAGTCTTATTGTTTCTCCCTAATGGCCTATCATGGCAGATGGCCTATTGTCTGGTGTGTGTCTTCCAAATACACACCTAGTTGTAATTATTATAGTCCATTTTCCGAACTTAGGATACAGAAATGATGCATGAATGTGAATAGGATAATCACAGGATTTATTATGTGAGATGTTAACATCCATGATAAATTAAGCAAAGCACTCAAAGAAGACACACATCCCTGCTGATTGGTAGCCCCCATTTGTCCTGGGATGCCAATTAGTTAGGACCGGTCCTGTGGACACAAGTACTAAAAGTCAACATATGAAACATTAGGCAGCAGGCTTAAAACTAACATAAGGAAGTGCTTCACCCTATAACTGGGTTCAAAAAAGTACTACATAACTTCAGGAAGAATAGGCCCACCAATAGCTACTGGACAAGATGGTCAGGGACTTGGCCACATGCTGCAGGATTTCCCTAACGTCTTACTGTCAGGCACTGGATGAATCCCTCCAGCCCTGTCCCATCCATAGGATGATTTGGGACAGCTGCTCCAGGCCTTGCGTTTTGGGGGAGGGAGTAACCTGCAGTGGCTTCCTCAACTGCTCTGTGGATGGGTATTGGGAGATTAAGGGCTGCTTGGTGCTGGGCAGCAGCAAGGGTTGCCTGTCACTCACACCACTCTACCCTGCTGCCCTTCCCAGCAAGCAGAGCACCTCAGCCTCAGAGTGTTCCCCTTCCTTCCTCTGTGGGGTGCAGCAGGCCGGGAGAGGGCAGTGGGATAGAGCAGAGCAGGCTGTTGAGATGCTCCAGCTGCCCCAGTGGGTGTGGGGGACCCCTGCTTTTGCTCCTTGCTAGGCCCCTCAGTAATCCCTGAGTTTGCCTCATGCGGGGGGGGGGGGGCAAGGGGGCAGGAAGGGGCATGGTGAGGGTGGAGCAAGGGCAGGGTGTGCAGAATAGGTAGTATGGGGTCAAGGCATGTCAGGAGTGGAACAGAGGCAGAGGGTGGGGTCTGTGATACGCAGGGTGCAGATTGCACCCAGGCTCCCCTAGGGATGGTCCTTGATTGCTCAGCAGTTGCTTCTGAGGGAATGAACAGAAAAAGGCATCTGGCAGTGGCCACTGGTAGAAGGTGAGAAGATGGACTGGATGGACCATAACTAAGCTGGGTCAGACTAGTTTAACATTCTTTTTAAGATTGGTAACTAATCCTCCCTCTTTGCAATGGCACCAGGAGGGCCTATTTGTAAACTCCTAGACCACATACATGCTTAAAAATAGACAAAACACACCTTATTTGTGTAACCCAAGGTTCAGAAGCACCCTGGGGAACTACAGGTTGTGGACTAGAAACTGTGGCATGTTGGGAGAACTTCCTGGTTCCTGCCAGGAGTTGTCCTCTGTCCCCTGCAGAGTCTCCACACTGACTGAACTGGGAGCATGTGGGCTGCAAGCAAAGAGGAAACTCCTGAGTTTTGTTCTGTGTTCCTTACAGGTAGGACAAAAAAGGGTTTAAGGAGGAGCTTAAGTGACACAAAGGGAGCGCAGGGGCTTGTTTGTTGTGGGATTTAGTTACTGTGAGAGTTAGTGTGTTTGTGTGGGAGGGAGTTGTACAACGTACCCTCTGGTCTCTCATCAAGGTCTCAGCACTGCCTAAGCTGGGGGCACTTAGGCTGCATGCAGAGAGGCAGCTGCTGCAGTGTGTTCTGTAAGGCACATACAACAGGATTAAAGTCTGTTCTGGTGGATTGTCTAAGTGGGTCTGGTCTGAGGTGCACAAACATTAACACGGTGCAGAGCACACAAAGGTGCCTCAGGCCTAGTCTCCTAAAATTGTGCAAGAAGTCACCAGGCTTCCCCTATGTTGAACAACCTCCTACTGAGCTAGTTTACAGAAAGGGCTCTGTTAGGAAGGCTTCCTTCACAGCTGTATGAGCTAGAAATGTAACAATTTTAAAGAAGGAAGGTTCTTTAGCCTTGTCAGGCAAAGTTCACCTCACCAATGGCAAGTGGCACTTGTCAAGCTGCTTGAATTGCTGATATAAGTTCTCAATCTTGTCATTTTCAAGGCCCTTGATCACTTTGTACCCAGTCTCTGAATTTCTGCTCTGCTTTAAGCTATCAACACATGGGGGGAGCATGTACCTTAGTATCAGGTGATATAAGAAAAAACAATCTACACCACTAATGCCCTACACAGCCTATGAGTGCACCTGGGTCTTATGAGCAGCATACACAAACTTACCAATGATCAGCAGGGGGAGCTGGTTGCCATATTCTGAAGTACCAAAACTCCTGGCAATCAGGAGCACGGGATAAATGATGTTCCCTGAACTAGCTAATGGTTTGGCAACGTGGTGTGTTAGACCAGAAAAATAAAACCTGCTTTTCTTTGTTATCTGAGCAGCCTCTACTACCAGATTTTCTTCTTTCCACAAAGAGATAAACTATCCCTGAAACATTTGACAGAGTAAAGAGTTAACCATAAGCAAATGAAAACCCCAGATTATCTTGCAGCTGGACAAATTTTTATCATGCTTTATAGTCAAGTTTGGCAATGGCTTTCCTTATTTCTTTTGTCAAGGTCAATTTCAGGCAATGTTCAGTTTTTTTGAAAAGTCTATTGAAATTAAAATAAAACAGTAATCAGTGTGAAAATCTTGTTCCTCCTCTGGAGTCTTGATTAAAATATAGTGCTCCAGTCGTCATAGATTTAAAATAGCAATGTCAGCCTAAGTATTGTAGATGGTCAGGAAGCACAGAAAGGGTTGTGTGGGCTTTTAGTAAGATTTTATGATAAATCATTTCAGTAAAAATGTTATACCTTTACAAATAAGTTTGTTTGCCACAAAACCAGCTTATTAAGACCATCTCTATGTAGTACATAATTTTCATACTTCCATGTGCTGGAGAAAGGGTAATGAATGTGTCTGTCAACATCAGGGCAATTTTCTGAAGAGGCTAAAGAAATGTGAACTGCATTTACATTGTGTAGATGGGGGAACATGTCTTGTTTCTTTGTGCTTAGAATAACACACATGCAGAAGCAATGCATGGGGGAGGCACCAGGATGCAAATGGCCCCCAAAAGCCCTGGGTAAGAGATGCAAGGGGCTGGCCAACAGCCAGCAGACTTCGAATCCCTGGGCATCCAGGGGGATTATCAGGGAGGGGAGTGCCTGGAGCCAGCAGCAGGGACCACCAGCGGGAAATGGAGCAATGCAGGCAGAGGATCAGAGTGAGGAAGCTGGAGCCCTGTTATTTGCTTGGGCCACATAATTTGGAAGACAAGAGGACTAACAAACAGTAGCAGGGACTGAAGATGTCTTAGTGAATTTGTGCAGTACAACTTTGCACAAAGTTCAAGAAAAGTGCAGCTGATGCATATATTTACCTGGAAGCACATGCTTTGACTACTTCCTCAATATGAAACATCACTTCTATAAGACCCGATTTTTAGATCAGAGCTTTAATTCATCTTAATTCAGGTTTTACTCAACATGCAGCAGCTGTCAAAAAAAGCAAACAATGTCGGGGGGTCATTAAGAAAAGGCTACATAGTAAGACAGAAAATATATTACCTCTGTTTAAATCCATGGTAAGCCCATATATTGAATTGTGCAAGTGATTGCTCCTTCTTAAAACAAAGAAATAATTAAACTGGAAAAGTTTCAGAGAAGGGCAACAAAAAGGTTTAGAAATATGAAACAGCTTCCATATGAGGAGAGATTAAGAAGACTGGGACTGGCATCTTGGAAAAAGAGATGTCTAAGGAGGGATATGATGGCGGTGTATGGTGTGAAGAAAGTAAATAACTCTTCCTTATTCACTCCTTAGAGCACGAAAACTATTGGTGGTCAAATGAAGTTAATATGCAGAAGACAGTTTCAAACTCACAAAAGGAAGTATTTTTTCACACCATGCAGTCCGCCTTCAGAACTTTTGTCAGATGATGTGAAGGCCAAGACTATTAGAGGGTTCAAAAAAGAACTAGTTTAAATTCACGGAGTATAGGTTCATCGTTGGCTATTAGCCGGGGTGAGGAGGAATGGTGTCCCTAGCCTCTGTTTGCCAGAAGCTGGGAATGAATAACAGGGACAGATCATGATTGCCTGGTAAGTTTATTTTTATACAGTATATCCACACATCTACAACATTTTTAAGAGAAGTGTCTTGTTTTCTAACAACTTATTCTGATATATCAAATGTTCAGTTGGATGTTTTCATGCTGATACTTTCTGGTTTTCTTCTGAAAATGAATTCCAGTAATTCTGACTGGACTTGCAATGTGGGTCAATTTGGACAGACCTATATATTATTTAATGGAACCATATTCTGTCATTTCATCCCATGATTGTACATGTCCATTATGTTACAAGTGTGTGCACATATCTCATGCACCAGTGATGGAGGTCTTCTCCAGTGATTTCATGGAGTGGCCACACTTGAACTCTGAGTTGAGTCCTTAGCTTCTGTGACTAGAGCAGACTGTCAGCATCTTGGAATATGGCAGTTAATAGTTTTGATAGCTTAGTGATACTCAAATTTGGGTCCTCAGGCCCTCCGTCTCTTGCGTACCGTCCTCTGCTGTTCATAAATCCGTGGTCTCCAGTTTTGGTATTAAGCAGAGCTCAATGTCTGGGTTCCTGAGCCTCAAACCCTACTCTTGATGATTGTGAACAGCCTTTTCTCACTGCCTGAAATGCTAGTATTAGGGCCACATAAGGGACGCCAGTGTTGAATTTGCTGACTAGACATTAAGAGCACCTCAGATACACCCTTACAAAGATTACCCTTTTCTTCATATCAGGACCAGTGGAGTCAATTGGAAGTAGTTCCTTCCTGGCCAGATGTACTCCCTTGGCCTTCCCATAAGGCTGGAAAAGGAGGTCCCCTTCATAAGAGGTCCCCTCTAGCGTTCTTCAAGAGTGCTTAGAACTGTTTGGGCCTGTGACGCCAAAGAAAGGCAAAGCTTCTACATCATCACAATCCTCCATGCAGCCGTCTTCATCTGCAGTGGCTAGCCTCTGTAGTAGTGAGGGCAAAGCATGCCTTTCAGTTCCCTTGGCTTACTTCTGAAGTGGATGCTGTAGTCAATTGGAGTGCAGGGCCCTGGAAGCACAGGGCCCAAAGCAACTGCCTTGCTCACCTTTTCCTAAGGCTGGTCCTGGTGATTTGAGTTTAGCATTATCAGCTACTGTGGATCCCACTCTTGCGCATCTTTCAGCAAAAGTGACATTTTTAATAGCCATCACGTCCATGAAGCATGCAGAAGAAAGGTATACCCTTGCAATGAACTCTCCAGATATAAAAGTGTTTTTCCCTTATAAGGTACATCTTGGCAACATCCCAAATTGCTCTAAGAAGTATCTGATTTTTTTTTCTCATTTCAGTCAGTCTGTATATTCACCAGTGCTGTCCAAAGCCGCACACTTGTATGGACAAACAAAAGCTTATTGCTCTGAATGTTTAGCTGAGCCCTAGCTCTTTGCATAGACAGAACAACCCCCTTCCATGTCTCTCTCTAACTATTTGGGCCCTAGGCAGACTGAATGAGGTGGGCATCCTGTACCAGCACAGCTGCTACCCAGTATAATGGACGCTTGCAAAAAATCTTAAAGAACAAGTTATGAAAGGTGAGCAGTTTTCTCTGTGCCCAGCACTACTTACTAAGAGCTGGTCTGCACAAACACTGTAAGTTGACCTGAGTTATGTACCTGAAGCTGAGGGGACTTGAGGTCAGCTTACAGCACTGTCTACACTGCGCTTCATTGGCAGGAGATATTCTCCCATCTACTTACCTTGTGCCTCAGAGGGAGCTGGAGTATGGATGTCAAGGGGAGAGAACTAGGCCATCGACTTAGCGGGTCTTCACCAGGAATGTTAAATGCACGCCACTGCATTGATAGTAGCATTACATGTCTACAAGTATGGACATGTCCCTAGAGTTCTTACTTGGTTATCTCTCTTCTCTTAACAATAAGGCTGCTGCCTTCTTTTTCTAGTTAGCATCTGAACAATACGGCTCAGTCGGCATGTCACCAGGATTCATCACCAAATTTCATCTGCTGGTTAGTTCATCAGCTTCCCCAATATGGTCTGGGTACTGACAGGCACAGGACACTTTACCTGTGGGTGTCAGAGATACCTGCTGACAGCAGAGGTACAGGGATCTAAACTCTGCAAGAGAACATGCACTAGGTGTACACTAGGAGTGGAGAACTTATGACCCTTGGGTTGCATCTGGCTCGTGAAGCTCAGGGCTCCCCCACCCCTCACAGCGGTGCAAGATCCAGTCATGCAGACTTGCCATAGCTGGAGTGCCAGCACCAACCAGCTTATGCTGCTGCTGGGGGCGGGGGAGACCACAAGTCTCATGGGCCAGATTCAGGCTAGTCAGGGCCCAGTCCTGCCTGCGGGCTCTGCCAGGCAGTGGAGAGCGCCTCTGTGTGCTACAGGGAAGCATTCTGTGCAGGCGCTTCCTCCCGTCGGCAGTGTAGCTAGGCCCAGCATGAACTAGTTTAATCTGTTAGGATGGCTGCACACTATAATACTATGTCTCTCTTCTTTTCTAATCATCTGTCTTAAAGTGTTGCATGGCTTTTTTTAAATCACTGAACACTGCCCATCCTGTGCAATTTCTAGGACTGGGACCCTGAGATAAACAATAGGCTGTAATGAGGTAATTTTCAAACAGTAGAGTACAGTTACACTACATTTTCCTTCCCTTTAGAGCCGTGGTTCAAGCCAGCTACCCACATTCAACTGGCCAGATAGCCACATGTGACTAGTATGTTGGACACCATGGCTTTAGGGAGAACAAGAATTGCACAGTCTTGGCAATGCTCCCTTGGTGAAGAGTTTGTTAGCAGGTAGTGGCATAGTTGGTTTTAAACGTGGCTTACTCTGTATTCAACATGGTTGATAGTACCATGCATGTCAGTGGCCTAGGCTGTCATATGGTGCTCTTGTAACCAGCTATCAATTCTTTTTCTGTATATAAAAAAGCTTCCCCCATTGGGCTGGCTGTTATCTTACCACCCTGAGAAAAGAGTATCCCCGAAGGTATTTCCTTATATGGTGCTGTCTGGGCACTCTATACCTTGCTCAGACATGGTACAGATAGCTGTCTTTTGAGAGAATACACTGATTGTAAACAAGGCCAGGTTGCAAGGTTAGCATTCTTCCTCTCCCTAAAAAACATAGCGGCTTTTCTCAACACAGCCACATGGACTTAACTGTATAGAATGAATGTAATGAACTGGTTATAAAACATACAGTTATACTTAGTGCAGATTGGTCTCAGAATATGATAGTGTGGATTTAGTAAAGTAAATCTACTCTCAGACATAGTAATTAGAAATAAATTTGTTAGTCTTCAAGGTGCTACAGGACTGCTTGTTTTTTGTGCAACTGAAAAGGCTTTCTCATCACTGCCTATTAAAGGCAAATTATCAGACATTCCTCGCATTAACAACTTATTCCTGGGAGGATCTCTAGGGTGGGAGGAGCGTTATTAGGGAGAGAGATCCCCAGGGTTCTCCAGCCCTCTGTGGTTTTTGGTGTGCATTCTGCACTGCTACCAATTCAGTTTTTGTCTCCCAGTTAAGGCTGTCTTCTTCAGACAAGCAGTAGTTGTTTGGGGGTAAAGAAAGGAGAAAATACTTTCTTTATTCCTCTCTTTCTCTTCCTTCCTTAAAATCAGGAGACCTGTGAGGATGGGAGCTGAGCTGCTCATGAGCGGATGCCTGTTGGGTCTTATCTTCTCACCCATCCCAAACATATTCTTCATGGGGAAAAGGATGCTGCCCCTGGTACAAGGATGCCAGTACACTAACAGCAACTTGCCCCTGGAATATTCCTGGGACTGCAGTCTCTGATTTCCTTTACATGTCTCCTGTCCACATGGGTTCTACTCCACTGTAACCATAGGACTCAATCATCTTTGTTGGATTCAGGAGTGGAATCGTTTGTGTTCCATACCAGATGAGCAGCTTACCTTCCATCAAAATCCTGGAGTCCCAGCATCAGGTATATCACAAGGGACAATGGCATACACAACCTTGGGGCCCGCTGTTCTTCAAGTGATTGCTCATGTCCATTCCAAGTTGGGTGTGCATGGACGCACACCCAGTTGCTGGAAGCATTTTGCTGTAGCCAGTAGCCATAGGGTTGGTGAGGTGCCCCCTGGACTGGCGCCGATATGGTGACCAATATATGCACCGCCTGATCTTATGGCTCCTGGCTAAGGTAAAAAGCTTCCAATGATAGGGCGTGCATCTGCGCACATCCAACTTGGAATGGACATGAGCAATACAAATCGAAGAACACCAGTTACAGAACAGGTAATTGTCTTGTACCACACCTGGTCACTGAGGGATATCCCATCTCTTACTTGGGACCTTCCTTCCAGATGATGATGTGGCATCCTCTCACACTGAGGATGCCTCTCCTGGTGGAGTGAACTCCAGTCATTACAAAAAGGCAGGTGTTAGTAATGGGGGATTCAATCATTAGAAACATAGACAGCTGGGTCTGTGATGATTGGGAGAACCATACGGTGACATGCCTGCCTGGTGTGAAAGTTGTGGATCTCTCGAGGCATCTAGATAGACGTATGCATAATGCTGGGGAGGAGCCAGTGATCATGCAGGCATCATTAACAGATAGGAAGGGATAGGGGAGAGGTTCTGGAGGCCAAATTTAGGACGCTACGAAAGAGAATTAAATCCAGGACTTCTACAGTGGTATTCTCTGAAAAGCTTCCAGTCCCACATGTAAGGCCAGGTAGGTAGGCAGAACTTCAGAGTTTCAATGCATGGATGAGACAATGGTGTAGGAAGAAGGTGTTCAGATTCATCACAAACTGGGGAAGTTTTGGGGAAAGGAGCAGCCTGTACAGAAAAGATGGTCTCCACTTAAACCAAAATGGAACCAGATTTCTGGCACTTATAATTAAAAATGTTGTAGAGCAGTTTTTAAATTAAGAGCTGGGGGAAAGTCAATGGGTGCAGAGGATCATTGGACAGGATAGATTGGACAGAGACATTTCTTAGTGGAGGGTCTATTAACAGAGATTCTCTGTGTTCTAATGAGGAGAAGATCAACGATGATAAAATATGGGTAAGATAAGATGAGAAACAATCATATGAAAAAAATCAAATGCTTCAGGAAATGGCAGACAGATCAACAGTAACAGATGTTAAAAGTGCTTATACAGAAATGCTAGAAGTCTAAATAATAAGATGAGTGAACTGGAGTGCCTTATAATAAAGGGACACACATAAACCCTTCATTTAACGGACTAATGCATGGAAGGGTTGTCAGTTCTTCCCAATAGTCTGTTAAATGTGAAGGTTTACTCTCCCTCCACACAAGCTCTTCCAGCCCCAGTCTCACTCAAACTTCCCCCTAGAAAACAACTCCCCCCAAACAAAACCTCTCCAAAACAAATCCCAAATCCTTGCCACCCACTTGCTCTGGTGGAGAAACTGCTGGAGCCCTCTGGCTGGAAGCGCCTGCCCATGGTTGCCTGGCCCTGTACGGCTGGTGCTGCCTGGCCGCCTGCAGCTGGAGCTGCCTTGCTATGGGCGGGTGAAGGGGCCACCACATGGCCTGGAGGAGCTGCCATAGGATCATGTGGTGGCTCTGGCAAAGGAGGTGGTAGCGGCAGAGGCTTCTTCAGGCTGTAGCAGGTAAGTGCCTTAATTTTGGGGGGGAGGAGTGGGAGGGACTTTTAAGATTTTACTGACCTCTATTTACCAGACTTCAGGAACAACAGGGGATGTCTGTTGTTTCTGAAGTCCACTAAGTTGGGGTCCATAAAATTGAGGTTGTACTGTATTGATAAAATAGGCATCAGAGAAACTTGGTGGAATAAGGACAATCAATGGGACACAGTCATACAACGGTACAAAATACATCGGAAAATAGAACAGGTTGTGCTGGTGGGGGAGTGGCAGTATATATGAAAGAACATATCAAATCAAATGCAATAAAAATCTTAAATGAACCATAATGCTCCATAGAATCTCTGTTAATAGTAATTTCATGTGCTAATAAGAATATAGCAGTAGGGCTATATTACTGGCCATCTGAACAGGATAGTGATAGAGACTATAAAATGCCAAGGTTGATTAGCGAGGTGATCAAAATAAAAATTTCAATAATAGCGATTTCAGCTATCTCCACATTGACTGGGTATGTGTCATCTCAGGACAAGATGCAGAGAAAATGTCTTGTTATGTTAAATTACTGCTTCTTGAAGCAGCTGGTTCTGGAACCCACACGAGGAGAGGCAATTCTTGATTAGTCCTAGGTGGAGTGTAGGATCTAGGGCAGAAGGTAAATATAATTGGACCACTTGGAAATAGTGACCAGAATGTAATAAAATTCAACATCCCTGTGGTGGGGAAAATACCTCAGCAGCCCAACACTGTGGCTTTAATTTCAGAAAGGAGAACTACACAAAAATGAGGAGGCTAGTTAAAAAGAAATTAAAAGGTATAGCGCCAAAAGTAAAATCCCTGCAAGCTGCACTGAAACTTTTCTAAGACACCATAATAGAAGCCCAACTTAAATGTATAATCCAAACAAAAAAAATGCAGAGTACCAAAAAGTGCCACTGTGGCTTAACAACCACATAAAAGAAGCAGTGAGAGATAAAAAGGCATTGCTTAAAATGTGAAAGTTAAATCCCAGTGAGAAAATAGAAAGGAGCACAAACTCTGTCATGTTAAGTGTAAAAACATAATAAAAGCCAAAAAGGAGTTTGAAGAACAGCTAGCCAAATACTCAAAAAATAATAGCAAAATGCTTTTTTAAATACATCAAAAACAGGAAGCCTGCTAAACAATGACTGGGGCCCCTGGTGATAAAGATGCTAAGGGAGCCCTCAAAGATAAGGCCATTGTGGAGAAACTAATGAATTCTTTGTTTTGATTGTCATGGCTGAGGATGCTAGAGAGATTCCCAAACCTGGGCCATTGTTTTTAGGTGACAAATCTGAGGAATTGTCCCAGATTGAGATGTAATTAGACGAGGTTTTGGAACAAATTGATAAACTTAATAGTAACAAATCACTGGGATCAGATGGCATTCACCCAAATGTTCTGAAAGAACTCAAATGTGAAATTGTGGAACTGATAACTGTGGTTTGTAACACCAATATTTAAAAAGGACTCTAGAGATGATCCTGCCAGTTATAGACTGGTAAGTAATGTCAGTGCAGAACAAATTAGTTGAAACGATAGTAATGGCTAAAATGGTCAGACATATATATGAACATAATTTGTTGGTGAAAAGTCAACATAGTTTCTGTAAAGGGAAATCACGCCTCACTAATCTACTAGAATTCTTTGAGGTAGTCAATAAGCACGTGGACAAAGGGGGATCCAGTGGATATAATGCACTTAGGTTTCCAGAAAGCCTTTGACAATGTCCCTCACCAAAGGCTCGCAAGTAAAGTAAGTTGTCATGGAATAAGTGGGAAGGTTTGCTCATGGATTGATAACTAGTTAAAAGACATGAAACAAAGGCTAGAAATAAATGGAGAGATTTCAGAAGGAAGAATGCTAACTAGTGGTGTCCCCCAAGAGCCTGTACTGGGACCAATCCTATTGAACCTATTTATAAATGTTCTGTAGAAAGGGGTAAACAGTGAAGTGGCAAAATCTGTTGATGATATAAAACCTGCTCCTCATTAATTTCATTTGGTGACCCCTAGTTCTTATGGGAAAAAATAAATAACTTTTCCTTGCTTTTCCCACACCAGTCATGATTTTATAGACAGAACAGACTGTGAAGAGCTTCAAAAAATCTCACAAAACTAACTGATTGGGCAACAAAATGGAAATTTAATGTTGATAAATGTAAAGCAAAACACACTGGAAAAATCATCCTAACAATACATACAAAATTATGGGGAATTTAGCTATAACCACTTGAGAGATTTTGGAGTTAATATGCATAGTTCTCTGAAAATATCCACTCAATGTGCAGCGACGGTCAAAAAAGCAAACAGAATATTAGGAATCACTAACAAGACGATAGAAAAAAAGACAGAGAACAACTTACTCATCATCATCATCATCAATAACCGTGGGCTCAGTGCCCGTTGGTGTCTGATGTCTCTCTCTCTATTTCCTTCCATCTTTCCCTGTCCAGTGTGGAGTGATTTAGTTTCTGTAGATTAGCTCCGCACCAATCTACTGTATCATCTATCCATTGTCTGTGGGGTCTGCCTCTCTTGTTCGAACGGTCCATTATGCCAAGTACCAGGGTCTTGATTTTTCGTTCGTCGTTCATT
Organism: Carettochelys insculpta; assembly: GCF_033958435.1. Classification (NCBI taxonomy): domain Eukaryota; kingdom Metazoa; phylum Chordata; order Testudines; family Carettochelyidae; genus Carettochelys; species Carettochelys insculpta. The sequence continues at coordinate 32,523,368 of NC_134154.1, forward strand.
CTGCAAAAATGCCCAAATAGTTGTAGCTTCCGTTTTATAACCTTCTGCAGCAGGTTCTCTTTCGGCTGTATCTTTCTGTATAATTCCTCATTGGTGACCTTCTGCATCCACCCTATTCTCAGAATCTTTCTATAACAACTCCTTTTGAACACCAGTATTCTTCTTTTCGAATCTTTCATTGTCACCCATGTCTCACGTCCATACAACATGCTGCTGAATACACACGTTTTCAAGATGCCCAGCTTCGTTCTTAAGCTAATTGCTTTGCTTTTGCAGATCTTATTCATCGCCTTCAAACTTACTCTTGCTTTCGCTATTCTAGTCACTATTTTCTTCTTACAAGTCTAGAAAGAATATCTTATTGCCTCAATATAAATCCATGGTACACCCACATCTTGAATACTGTGTACCAATGTAGTTGCCTCACCTCAAAAAAAGATGTGTTTGCATCGGAAAAGGTTGAGAAAAGGACAACAAAATTAATCAGGTGTTTGGAATGGGTGTCATATCAAGAGAGGTTCAAAGGACTGGGAATTTGCAACTTAGAAAAGAGTCTAAAGAGGGAGATGTTAGAGGTCTGTAAAGTCACGACTAGTGTGGAAAAAGTAAGGAAAAGTTATTTATTTGTTCCGATAAGAACTAGGGGTCACCAAATGAAATTAATGGATAGCAGGTTTAAAACTAACAAAAGGAAGTTTTTCTTTATGCAGTGCACAGCAGGCCTGTGGAACTCCTTACCAGAGGACGTTGTGAAGACCAGGACTTCAGCAGGGTTGAAAAAAGAATTACATAAATTCATGGAGGTTAGGTTCATCAATGACTATTAGCCAGAACGGGTAAGAATGGTGTCCTTAGCCTCTGTTTGTCAGAGGCTGGAAATGGGTGACAGGAGAGAGATTACTTGGGCTGCATCTACGGTACAAGATCAAATTGATTTTAAGTCAGTTAGCCCGATTCTTCCAAGTGCCTGTCCTCACTGTAAATTCCATTAGCTCGATTTATGGACCACTAAAATCGACATACCATTGAAATCCTAAAATCATAGTAACCTGATGGGTGTAATGTTCAGTTTGAATTTAAAATTCCAAATGAAGGGTAGTGAGGACGTGCCATGCCTTTAAATCAAATTCATTAGCCTCCACACATGTCCCATATGTGCCCCACCGTTCTTTGCTCTGGCCTCTTACATCTCCACTGCTCTCAGGTGCAGAGGAATTAGGCAACAGAAGACCATTACAATTTGGCACCTGGAAGCCCGTGGCTGTAGGGTCATAAGAGGCTGAAAAATCTTCTTTTGTTTTTCTTTGCTAGTAGTGCAGCTGTGGGGTTTGTGGTTCTGTGTATACCCCTGCTAGCTGCCTTTTTTTCTGCACTGTCTGGTGCCAGCTGCTAGCCCCCATACCATGTGTCAGCTAGGCTGTGGATGGGGTTGTGCTTGTCGGGTAGGATGAGAAACTTCTTTTCAGCCATTTACATGTTGTCCTCTCCCTTCCCTCCCTGCCAGAGGTGCCACACAGTCTGGAACATTACCATGCCCAGCTGTGTCCTGTGGCTTGACCCGAACTAATAAAAGGATGTGCTGCGCAAGGTACCAGGCAGCTTGTGTGCAAGGGTCATGATTTTCGGTGGCTGTCTATAGCCGGGGATCTTTTAGCCACCCTGAGCCATACATGTTTCAGTGAAGGCAATATAGTAGCTATACAATTACCACAGTTGTCCTTAAAGTAAGGCTTGCAGCAGGGAATATTCTTGTCCTAAGCGTCTTCTTTTCCAGGTCCAAACCTGGCTGAAGTCTGGGGTCTTTTAGCTGCCCCAAGGTGTAACTGTGAATGATTCATTTGAGTTTCAGTGCAGCACCTGTGTCTACTGAAACACTTAACATGGCAGGGGAAAATGGGGAATGAAATGTCGGGACATGTCATCATTTACCCACATCTACTTATGGGGCCAGAATACAACAGGGCTCAAGGAACTGTGGGATAGGTTCCTACAGTACACTGCTACAGCACTCGGCTCCCACCTCCACTGCAGGTTCTGCTGCCTCTGCAGCCCTCTGATTTATTCCGCTGAGCCACTGCATTGCCAAGGGAATGTCTCTTGCAGCTGGGCCAATGAGCACGCGCAGAGGCCCTGAGTTAAGCGGTGGGGCGGCTGGTAAGTTCCTGGATTGAAAAGGTACCCTCTTGCAGTCCTCCTCCTGAGCACCCCTCCCCCTTTGGTGCACACCATGGAGCCTTCCGGCACCCCTGCCCAAGTGACACCCCCTCATCCTTTCTTGTGGTCCTTGCACAGTTTGGGGCGGGGAGTAGGCCAATTGCAGGGCCAAAAAGCGAGGGGGCATGACCTAAAAAGTTTGATCACCCCTGCTATAAGGGACAGATTTCTAAAAAGGTTAGACAGATTATATCCTCTGTTACATGAACCTGTTCCCCAGTGGAATTTAAGCCTTGTGGTAACAAATTTAAATGTGGCCTCCTCCCACTGTCTGTAGCATTCTGGTTAGTAAGGAAAGTGGGTGAACTGAAACCCTTGGTTTCAAAATCTCCTTTTTACAGTTTTTGATAAGGATAGAGTTCATCTTTCCCTCATCCAAAATGCTTGCAAGAGGTAGTTTCCAACTTCCATGTTAATGAGGTAATTCATCAAAATTTTTCCTGAAGCCTCACGTGTACTTGGATGAACAGAACTTTCATTTGGTGGATGGGAGGAGAGCATGGGCTTTCTATGTGAATTGCACCAGCCCTTTTTAGATGCTCACCAACTACGTTGTCATTGCAGACTTGGTGACAGGGAAACGAGTTTCCTCTCAAAGGATTTCTTATTGCATTTATTATGCTACCAGTTAACTAACAGCATGGCACCCCAAGGTCACGAGTACACACTTTTGCCACTCGTTACACTGTTTTGCATCAGTCCAGTTTAGGATTTGCTGTTCTACAATTGCTGTTCAGACAGACTCCAAGACTCAATAGAATCAGAGGATCCTCGGGCTGGAAGGGACCTCAGGAGGCCATCGAGTCCAGCCCCCTGCCTAAAGCTGGGTCAACACTAACTAAATCATCAGAGCCAGAACTTTGTCAAGCTGGGACTTAAAAAACCTCTAGGGATGTAGATTCCACCACCTCTCTAGGTAATGCACGCTAATCTGCTTTGTAACTCATCTACAGTAAAGTATTTTGTATCCGGCAACCCCGGGACAGGGAGGTTGCCAGATATGCACATATTCCTGTTAATCGAGGAATTGAGGGGATGGCCAAAGGCAAGGGTCAGTGTCCCCCCTGCAAGAAAGTTCAGCTCCTCTTGCCCTTCAGCACTGGGTCCCCCCAGCTGCTGCCCCATTTACCTTTTGGTGGGGACAGTGGGAGTTGCAGGTGGGGCTCGCACATGGCTTTGTGATGCAGGGAGATGCTGCCGGGGCTCACTGATCGCTATGTGGCACGGGGAGCTGCTGGCAGGGCTTGCACATCACTGCGTGGCTTGGGGAGCCCCTGACTTCTGCTCTGCAGCCAGCCCACTGCTTGGACACCAGGGACCTGCGAGCACCCTGACCGGTGCTGGGAGGAGCAGCCACGGCACAGTGGCATTCACCAGACAGCTTCCAGTGGAGAGCTACCAATGAATGTGCTCAGCCTGTGGGTGGGAGCCTCATGCAGCATGCTGGGACTGGGGGGGGGGGGCGGCGGGGGGCGAGGGAAGGAAGCCACATCATGGCTTGGGGTTTGCCAGCGTTGTGCTGGTTATCTGAGAGTTCTGTTTGATCAAATACTGGGTAAACAAGAGTTTACTATATAATGGAATGAACAGGTGCAATCCTTTGAAGGAAACATTGTTAGTTATCTTTCCAAAAGTGTTGTTCTTTGAGATGTGTTGCGCATGTCTATTTCACAAGCTACCGTCTTTTCATTCTCTAGGTGCATCTATGGGGGTGATGTTCCACCAACTGACAGCTCCTCTGCCCCCCACAGGCGACAGGTTCTCTGACAACTGCCCAAAGCACGCTAATGCCAACAGTGCAATGGACGTGTGCAATCTCTCTAAAGGAAGGGCGGGAAGCAGCAGCCCATTTTAGCAGTCGGATTTCAGCCTAGGAACCAAGCCCTAACTCTGCAGGTACTGCCTGCTCCCTGCTGGGCCTACCCGCGTGGCTCTCTGCGGCACTGGCGCACTAAACCCTTTTTTTCAAAGCCCTGCCTATGGCTCGGGGCTGCCAGCCCCTGAAGCCAGGCAACGCCAAGCTCCAAGCCGGAGACCGCACGTGCTCTGGACACACCAGGCGCTCCTGCGCTCAGCGGCGCCTTCCGGCGGAGGACAGCCAGGCGCTAGGCCTTTCTCTGCCCAGAGCGCCCGGCGGAGCGCGCTGACCTCGTCGTGCCGCGAACTGGGCTCCCGCCACAGGCCGCTCGAGGCACGGGGAACCACCACGGCCTCCCCTGCGGCCGCGGCTCGGCTCGCCGGGCTGCGCCCGCCCCATGGCCCGGGCTGCGCGGCCGGCCGGCGGCGCGGGACTGGCGGGTCAGCGCGCGGGGGCGGGGCTAACCCCGCGGTGCCGTCACGTGGAGCAGATGAAAGAGACGCGGCTTGGCAGGCAGGCGAGGAGCCGGAGCTAGGGGCAGGCGGAGGCGCGGGGCCGAGGAGCCGCTGCTGCCATGGGGCGCTGAGCCGCCCCCGCACTCCCCGCGCCCCGGAGCTGGCGCCGCCGGCGAGCGATGCGCCGCGGTTGGGCGCTGCCCCGTTCCGCCGCGCGATGAGGGGCTGCGGAACCGGAGCCGGCGCCGGGCCGGCCGTGCCGCCGCCGCTGCTGCTCGGGCTGCTGCTGGCTGCGGCCCCGGGCGCCGCGCTGGCCAAGGAGACGGCGTTCGTGGAGGTGGTGCTCTTCGAGTCCAGCCCTAGCGGCGACTACACCACCTACACCACGGGGCTGCAGGGGCGCTTCTCGCGGGCCGGGGCCACCCTCAGCGCCGAGGGCGAGATCGTGCAGGTGAGCGGCGGGGCCGCGCCGGGTAGGGCCGGGCCGAGCTGGGCGGCCGGCGGCCTCCTGCTCCAAGATGGCTCCGCTGGGCCGGGAGCGGCGGCTGCCCCGGGCGCGCTGTGGGGCCCGGGGTGGGTAGGGACAGCCGAGCTTGGGCTGCGGGCTGCGCGGGGCGCTGGGGCCGCAGTGCGGGGCGTGGGGCGCTTGCCTGGTAGCAGGGCGGAGCCGAAAGGGGCAGTCCCGGCGGCTCCCAGCGCTGCCTGGGGTTGCGAGGCTCCCTGCTGCTCTCTCACCGTGTCCTGTCTAGGGGCCCAGCGCCTCTCACCTGGGGCCCTTGGCTGCGAGCGGCCGGCGGGGAGGCGGGTCCGGCCGCTGCAGGGGGCTGGCCCGAGGGGACTCGGCCTGGCCTCTGCGCCGAGGCTGCGTGGGACCTGGCGGGGACTGGGGCGCCCGGAGCTTGTGGTGCCGGGCGTGTGGCTCCAGCCCCCGGCTCTAGGGGACCGGGCGCTAGAGTCCCACGTGGGCAGGGCATTTGTCGGGGAAGGATGGTGCGGGAGCTGGGACCCCCGGAGCAGATCCAAGAGCCCAGGGAGACCGGGTACTGAGCTGCTCCTCCTGACTCCCAGCTCCGTGGAGGGTGGTGACAGAGGTCATGCTGTATAGGGCCATGTTGCGATGTAACGTTGGTTTAAGAAGTCTTACTGGCTGCTCTCTAGGCCCATTGTGCTTCTGCAGTTTGGACTCCCGACTGGGAACTTGCGGACAGTTTTCTTCTCGCTTGTTCTCCCATTCCTATTTAGGTACTTAAAAACCAGGAACCTGCAGACTTCACCCTCTCTGACAGGGCCTCCACTTTGCTTTTAAATTAGAGGTCTGCATTTCAAAGGAAGTTTGTTATGGAGGGATTAAAAAAGTATTGTGGTCTGTGCAGGGGTTATTTTGTCTGTAATATGAAGGAAGCAGTGGAGCTGGCCTGTTGCTGGTGATTGATGTAACTGGATTCTGTTTCTTTTTTTGTCTGCCTTTGAAAAGGCTTTGGAGAGACTCTAGTAGGACTATATAAACTACATTGCCAAGGCTGCTGTTGGTAGGAAGAGTTTTAAAAGGTTTGATGTGTCTTTGAACCTGCTAAAGTGTTTTGCTCCATTGCGTGTTGCTGACTTAAGGATTTTTAGGTCCCTCTGCTCAGCCTTCTGCAAAGAATAACAGTGCTTTTCCTTGGTTTGGAGTTTTGGTTTTATATGCTACAGAATCTTTCTGCAAAGAAATCCCATTGAAAGTTCCTTTCTTCAGGTTCTGCGTGAACATTGCTTGTTGTTATTACTATGTACAGTCAATAGTTAGAACTTCCCTGTGTTCTTGGAACATGTTATAGAGTTACTACTTGAGCAGAGTTTTGCACTTCCAGCAATGATGACTGCTGGAATAGACTGGGCACAACTGGTCTTTACTGCTGTGCTGCATTGAGTTTAGCCAGGTTAGATGTGCAAGTGCTTAGGCCTGGCTTACATTTATGCTGTGCCTGGGGGAACTGCATTAATGGTAGTGCAATGGTGGGAGTCTTTGCAAAACATGCTACAATAGGCAAAGCTTGTGTAACCCACACACCTGTATGTGTTTCTGGACCACTTCACAGAGAAGGGTTGTGTCTGCTGCAGCCTAAGCAGAATACCAGCTGGCCTTTAGCTTGAGCTGTAGAGGCACCTGCAGTAAGCTGCAGAGGTGCCAGGTTTGAGACTGCCTGTGGGCGGTTACAGTTGTATGAAACAGATTGGTTGCCTTCATACCAGGCACAAACGTGCAGTACTGCACCTTTGGCTTGGTGGTTTTTGCATGAGTAGACCTGATCGAGTGCTCTAAGCTGCAAAACAAAACATTAAAACTTCAGGGTGCCAGTGTGATTCAGAGATGCTGTTCTTGTAGAAAGTGGAAGGGAAAATATTTAAGTGCAGCATGTTCAGTTTGTTGGAGACAGCAATCAAGAAGCTTGTAGTTTTGGATTTTGCCTATTTTTGTCAGTTTTTGTGATTACCCATCTATGTGCTAAAGATTTGTATACTGAATTATTTACCTTTCTCTATAGTTTAGATTTGTGCTGTATGGTCCTGCTCATCCTAGTTGATTTGGTACTGAGCATAGATTTTAAAAAAACGTTTCCAGAGAACTGTGGAACTTGCTGGTTTGATACTTTAAAATATCTACTCATTTGTGCAGTTTTGGATGCTAAAATTTGTTTTTTGCTACATTGTTCTATGTATTTGCTTTCTGTGGGTCACTTTGCTCAATGTATTCACTCTGTGCCAATCCCTGGTTAGTCATTTAATACAAAATTAAGTTTGAACACATCACTTTAAAACCCTCGTTATTCTAAACAGGTAGATAATGTCAGAATTTAGCAGAAACGTGTTATTCCCTATTCTCTCTGGGGCTTTTGAAGTGTTTATCCAATTCCTTTGTAGTCATTAGCAATTGTTGACTTAATTTTTTTTGTTAGGCTAAAAAAATCGACTTTACAAGTAAACTTACTAAAATACCATTTAAGTAATCACTTCATAGCTGTCTTTATTTCACTTACAGTATCTGTGGAGTTGATTTGTTTGATCAGAAGCTTTGTATAAAAACACTGAATAATTTTTCTTTTGTAGTTTTTACAGCAGTGTTTCCTAATTTTATTTGGCCGTGGAACCCTGTTAAATCTGCAAGAATTTTTTTGCAGAATCCCATTTCCCAGGCTCTAAACCCCCAACAATTCCCAAACCTGGCTGCAATTCCAGGCTTTACCTGCCTCAGCCCCCAAATCCATCCCCAACCCGCCTCCTGCAAAACTGTCCCCCCCCCCCCCCACACCCCCTCTCTTCCCTACATCCCAGGCTCAACTTCTCTCAGCCCCAGACTGGCCCCTTGGACTAACCCATCCATGGGGCTACCTGGGGAGCTTATGCTGCGCAGCCACATGCACCCAGTGGAAGGAAGTCTGGTGTGGAGGTTCCCCACTGGAGGGTTGTGGCCGCTCTTGGGTAGTGGGATGAGTGAGGGGCTGTCTGCAGATCCCTGCCTTGCCACAGGAAAAGTGGAACTAAATTCAGTTGGTTTAAGGATTGGATCCCTCCTGCTGGTCATTAAACCAATTAAATTTAGTTTTACTGTTTCAGCAGTGGCAGCGCAGGGAGCTGCAGATGAGTTTTCTTGTGGAACCCTTATTTTCACTTTGCAGAACCCTGGGGTTCCACAGAGCACCATTTGGGAAACACTGACTTAGAGAGTGTTCTTTTATGGAATTTTACTGTGAAACTCTTTTTTTTTGAATCTTCTCAATGATAAATCTTTGTTACAAGAAGAGTTGTGAAATCAGATTGTTGATGGAAGGGGGGAAGAAACCAGGGAAGGAATGAAGCAATTTAGTTTACTTTAAACTTTTTTTTTTTTAAAATTGCTTGTAAGGGCTGAAATATGTAGATATTGTTGGGCAAGTGAAGTTTGTTTAATGTTAGTATGGGAAATGTAAAATGGGATTTTTTCTTATGAACATTTGTCATGAGATGAAACTTTGACTGTAGTGGTGAGAGGCTTGATGCTGAGAGAATGGTAGACATTGTCTTGCCTTTAAATATAAATGTAAAGGGGGAAAAATATGTTGCAAAGGTTTGAATTGGCATAACTAAAATCAAATGTGTTAAGTAAATTTTTCTTGGCCTTTTGTTTATAAAAATAGGCAAAGTAGCTCAAATTAAAAAAAAAAAAAAAAAAATTCAGGGAGTTTTTTTGTTTTTCTACCTCCAACATTTTTGCTCATCGTTTTGTGCCCACACCAATGTAGCTGCTAACTTTTTTTTTTTTTTTTTTAAGATATGAAAGAAGATGGTGATTTATGCATGTGAAGCACTCATATTAAGGCATTTTGCCCACCAGAGGGTGACATGTCAGTTGTAATTCCAAAGCAGATAAAGCTAGCATCATCAAAATCGCTTCTTCTGTGTGCTTAGGCACGAAATCATGTATAGCATGTCTTACTAGTAGTGGGGATTCCTTGCTCTCTTTGCTGTTCTGGGGAGTGAGTTGTGAGGTGTCTAAACTTGTTTGTATACTTTCATAACTTTCTAAATTGCTTGCCTTGTTATAACATTGATTAGGTATGTGTTACAACCTTGGATTGTTATCTGAAATTTTCCAAAACGTGGAAATTGCATCATTTGACTGGTGATGTTAAAGATCTGTTTAGCTGTAATTAGTGGTATGTCTTTTTTTAAAACAAATGGGGAAAAAAAGTACTCACTGAAGAGATGACTCTTATCGAGTGGAAATGTATTTTGCTTTGAAATACATTAAACATGATTTAACAGACTAATGAGGAGGATGGGGGTGTCCGTTAGTGCTGCAAGTCCGTTATATCCAAATGGTTACACTGTATGACAAAGCACTGATTTTTCCTAGACCATCAGTCACTCCTGTCCTCTGCCCCCTCTTCCCTTCACACCTCTGTCTCCCAATTACCTGAGAGAAGCTGCACCAAGCGCCATGGTCCCTCAGGTCCCGGCAGCCCCAGCTTCTCCAGAGGACCCAGCAGCTGCAGTGGCTCTGGCAGTCTCAACCACAGTGGTAGCTCTGGTGAGTCACCAGCGTTTATTTGGTGAAGAAGGGGCTGGCAAGCAGTGTCCATTATTTCCAGAACTCGTTAAATTGAGGGTTTACTGTGCTTGGAAATGCTTGAAGTGAATGAATAAAAGAAAAGGTGGGTGTTTCTGCAACCTCTTGACCCTATTTGTTTTTAATAATTTCACTTGTTTGCTGGTCTTGAAAGTATTGGAAATCAAAGCTAAATGTGCATTGGCTTTTTGATGTATGACTTAGCCAATGATTGCTGGTCAGTTTTCTGTCTAAAAGTGATACAGTACTGGTGTCCTTCATGTTACTAGGACCAAGGCTGATGGAGGGAGGTGTCTCGGATAGCTTTTCAGACATGAATTAACACATCCGTGTGGCTGGAGTGGTAAAGTGTCCTTTTGGGTCTTTATGCATCTGGTAGACCTTTGATTGACTGACTGGTCAGATCCAATAGTTGTATATTGACAACAAAAGATCAGAATAGTCTATGTTCCTCAGATATTCTGTGGGCTTTTGGGGAGGAGTTGTGGAGGGTAGGAATGTTGATAGACCTCTCAGTAGGTTAACCACCAAGGCAAGTGATGACATCCCCTATCTATAGGTGAAGATAGACAAGGATAGGCAGGCTGTGGCCTGCCCAGAGAAGGACTGGGAGGAGTTTCAAGTGGCTAAGAGCTGATTGGAAACATCAGGTTTTTCAGTGTAGAAATTGTCTGTCTGTAAAAGACACCTCAAGATTTAGCTAGTCCAAGGGAACAAAGATCTGTATGAGACAGCTCTGAATAGCAATTCTGCCTGGTCCCACTTGTAAGAGAAGCAGCTTGTCTGCAAAGAGATGTTTGCCCATCCACAGAAGGCAGGCAATACTTCCTGTGTTGCAGGATATCTCAGATAAATCAGTGGTACTGAAGAAGAATATAGAAGTGATCTTCTTGGAGATCCTTCATTTCCTGTGAACAAGGTAAGACGGAATAGTAGATTGGGTAAATGAGTGGTATAGGTTTTGTGGAAGACTCCTCCATCTTCTGTTAGGAGGGTCAGCTTATCCAGTTTGGATGGCCTCCTTTTTATTAGGAGGGGGGCTTGTTTTTTCAGGGCAGGCTGGCTTAGAGTAGTCTGGAGGGGATTAAATTAATAACAAAAGGGGAACATAAAAAAAAAATGAAGATAAGTGCCCTCAGCACAAAACAGACTTCAGAAGAAAATCAAGGAACCAAAGGAAGAGCAAAAACTTATTTAATTGGTGTTTAGGCATTGGAATGTGCTAGGTGCACTAAAGATTTATATTTCAATTACTGTCCGAGAGAACGTGTCTAAAGAGACAATGATCCCAAAGCAGTGAAAATAATGCATTTTGATTCAAATGATAAAAGTAAAATGTAGCATATCTGATATATTAATATCTTGCATTGCTGTCTGCAAAAGTGCTGTATGCATGCTTATTGTTGTTTTCAGGTACCATTGCAAATGCAAAGCTGGCATCATTACTGCCTGCAAATGTAAACAAACTTGTTTGAGTGACTGGCTGAACAAGAAGTAAGACCCAGTGGACTTAAAGGCTTTGAAGTTTTACATTTTATGCTTTTATTGTAATTGTGTAACACAAACCTACCTATGAAAGCTCACCTTACGGGAGAGAGATTGCATTATGGTACTTGTATAAGGTGAACTGAATTTTTTACAGTGTAATCTGAAAGTAAGCACTGTACACTTTCTTCTGTGTAATTGAACTCAATATACTTGAAAATGTCAGGAAAAAATTCCAAATATTTAATAACTTTCAGTTGGTTTTTAACAGTGTGATTAACCATGTAATTAATCACAAGCAATATTTTTGAGGTAATCACATGAATTAACTGACAATCCCAATTTTGACCTAATTAGGAGGGATAATGTGGGCAATGGGAAAGATGGAGAATAAAAACAAAGACTTACATCTACACTACAGCAATCTGTTGACAGAATTTACTGTTGGAAGATAGCTTTCGACAGATCAGGGCCACACACAAAGGGTGGCTATCTGTCTTTTCGCTCAGTTGACAAAGTGGCTGGACTGCCTGGCTGTGCTCTTGACAGAATGGCCAACTGGAAGCACAGCAAACAGGATTGCCTGGTGACCCGGAAGCCCTGCCCGTTGAGAGGGCCCCACAGAGCATCCACACGATTTTTGTTGTTGACGCATTCTGTCAAGAAAGGCATTCTGCCTCACAGGGGCAAGTGCGGAAGGCTGCTGACAAAAGTGCTGAGTTCTGTCCACAGTATGTGGACAGAATGCTTTTTTAGACTGGATGTTTCTCAAGTTTTTTAACAAAACTCTCTAGTGTAGACAACAAAGCCCTGTGGTGCCTTAGACTAATGGATACTTTGGAGCATAAGCTTTTGTGGGCAAAGACCAGCTTCATCAGATACATGAGTGGGTCAAGAGGAGGGCCTAAATATATAGGCTTATGAAAAGAAGGGAGTCCCAGTTAAGAGGAGGGCCAGAGTTGACACAGTCAGTTGTGGAAGATGTGGCTCATTAGCAACAGCTAATGTGGAGTTACAAGAGACTGAGCTGACCTGGTTTCTCCTCTCATGATAGCACTTCTCTTCAGTTTCTGAGGGAAGCCAAAGGATGCAAGTAGAAATCCATTGTCAGCAAAATGAAGGACAGTAAGAAACAGCATAAGTATATTAGAAAAAATCCTAATGATGGACTTAAGTACTGTTGATTAGATGAAAACAATGGAATTATTAGAGGTAGAAATGGTACAGTTAATATTTCAGGTCAGTATTTGGGGATTAAAGATAGATGACATCACATACCATGAATGCACACATCCTATGGTGATACTGTTGGAATAGGTGGAATAGTTAAGTAGCAGCTACTAAAACTGGATATACTTAAATCAGATGGCCTAGATAACTTACATCCGAGAATTTTAAAAGACCTGGCTCAGGAGCTTGCTGGTCTGTTAATGTGGATGTTTCTGTAAATTTTGGAGTACCTGAGAGTTCCAGAAGGCTGGAAGAAAGCTAATGTGCCAATATTTAAGAAGGGGAAATCGGATGATTACGTTACCACATAACATCTTGGGTTTAAAAAAAGTGGATATAAAATTAACATGGCAAACACTAAATATATTGCATTGTCCATACAGACATTTAAAGTGTAATTAATATTAACATGGAATGATATCTGAATGGGTGTGGGCTTTTTTCTAGTTGGGAAGGTTCAGGGTATTAACTGTTAATTTTCTTATCCCTGGCCTAGCCCAGAGCCCTCACATCTCAACCTTCTCTCCCAGCCTTGTGAAAATGGGTAACTGAGGGTGGGAGGCACTAACAGAGTAGATGGAGTAGGGAGAGAAGGAGTGGAATCTGGAGAATGGGTGGGGAAAAGGGTGTTTTTGATTTTATGCTATTAGGAAATTGGCAACCCTGGTTGTATCACAGACAATTTTTAAAATGAAGATGTTTTTCTGTTTAGCTCTGCTCTAGGAATTCATTGTGGGAAGTTCTCTGATCTGTGTTACACATGAAATTGTACTAGATGATTAGTGGTCCTTTCTGGCTTTGGAATATCTGAATCTATAAAATCCTGAACATCTCTGTCTTAAAGCACTAGAGAAATCCTGTTAGTGAGTTTGATTTGTCTTTGCAGACATGGGGAGCTGTAAGGAACATCTCCCAGAGCAAGCAGAGTCAACAGTCCCTCTGTGGGGGAGACATTCTTGAAGGGAATGCAAATGGTGTTTGCACTACTGACGTCCTGCTAGGAGTGTTGCTTGTCTGTTACTTCATCTTGCAGCATATTTCGATGGTCCCAACTTTTCATGGCACACCAGAATTAAAAATAAGTCAGCATAAAATATTGCAAGACATAACTCATTTCAAAATGAAATGTACATATATTACAATAATAGTGAAAACAATAATGGCTTCCCACTTTTGACTGGAATTCTTATGTGAAATGTGAGCTTGTTTCAATGAATGCAACTATTTAATATTGAGTTAGTGCTGGAAAGAGCTACAGGGAGCTCCTGACCCACACTCTTTAAATATGATCTTTTTTATAAATGATGATAAAGTAATAAAGGTAGGTAGTCAAAAATGGCTGAACAGTTATTTCTTGATTTGAGATCAGTGTATATTCATTTCTTTCTTGTAACCAAAATTGATGCAATGGAACCTCTCTAAATTTGATTTGAAGCATGCAATCATTCCCGATACCTGAAAATTCTTCCTTTTGTCCTTCAACAATAAACTCATTGTTGATTGATCTAAAGATAGTGCAAAAGGACTTTGAATCCTATCAAATGGCTCCATTCCAGATAATCTGACATAAATGCCTTTGTTTGTCCTGAAGCAAATTCATATGTTGCTCTGCAAGTGGGAGTAGCCTTTCATCTTGGTCTAAGCTAGAAGCTCACTTGAACATCTGAGGTTAACCATAAAGTAAAGTTATTGGAGATACACATCTCCTAGAACTGGAAGGGACCCCAGGAAGTCATCTAGTCCAGTCTCCTGCCCGCTTGGCTGGGCCAAGCACCATCCCTAACATGTATGTGCCCCAATCCCTAAATGGCCTCCTCAAGTATTGAACTCGCAACCCTGGGTTTAGCAGGCCAGTGGTCAAACCACTGAACATGATCTTAATCTCCTCTCCAAAGTTTAAGCTTCGATTGGAACCCATTTAACTTGTCTGTGCCTGTGAGTATGTTCTCACTGCGTCCGTGTGTTGTACTAAGAACTACTGCACGTGATCCTTTTGGGGAAAATGCAAAACACCACATTAATTGGTAATACGCATGGCAATCAACACATCCATATGCCTATGGTATATTACACGCACTCCTGTCTTGTTGCTGTTACCGGTAGTTGCTCCCCCTAACTGCACTGACCAGGTGTTAGATGGGGGAGGGATGGAGCCGGGCTTCTGCCGACCCAGCGTCGTGCTCCAGTGCTGACTAGACAAACCTGGGGTCCCTGTGCAAGATGCCTTCCATTTATAGTGTCCTCTCTCTCCGTCTCATGCATCTTGACACCAGTGAGCCATCGCATGCATATGCATGATCTGGAAGAATAATCTTATGAATATGCATCTAGCACCTTCTGGGTGGTGGCTCCCAAGGCATCCATATATCCAATCTTCTTTCAAGGGGCCCACTTCTCAATTTCCATTGTTCTCCTCCTTGGTCTTGGATCTACCTTCTCCGACCCTTGTAGGTATCTGGAGGTGCTTGACTCCCATGCCTTTCCTTTCACACCTCATTCACTCAACAGGGCAATTATTTAAGCAGCCCAAAAATCAAGGGTACAGAGAGGTTTTTCTGGTTTCTAGGAACTGTTATACAAAATACAACTAAATTTCAATGTAACAGGGCTTAATACAATGACACACAAAGACTTGATACAATATTTAAAAACTCCAATGAGAAAATAGTTAAAACAAAGATGCATCTACAATTACAGCTTCTGATTTGGTTCATTTAGGTGCCCAACTATATCAGCCAAGTAGGTCACTTTTTCCCAGCCAGTATTTGTCTTGCAGGAGATTCGCATGCTGGATTTGACTGTGCATCAGTTTCTTCAGTTCTTACCTCTGGTCTTAAACTCTTGACAGAATTTTGCCTCTTGAAAGTCAGCAAACTGCATTATGAAGGAGAAGGGATGATTCTCTGCTCCAGTTTCTTCACATAAAGTTTTAAAAAATGTATGAAGCAGTGTGGATTTCACAAAATTGACCACTTTCGCAGTTTCATTTATTATGGCTCTCAGCTGGCAAGCTGTTTGATAGGAGAACCTCCATATGCAGAAAGCAGTGATTTGGACCTCTGGATTTTCATGTTATATTTTTGGCACAAAGCCTTTTACGTTCGTTGTCGCTGCTGCGCTGTCTGTACATATGCTTACGCCATTCTTCCATGAAATTCCATTTATTTTGAAATATTCATCTGCCACTCTGAATATTTCCTCCTCCCATTATTTTCTGTGGAATTTCCTTGCAGAATAAGTAATGCTCTCTCAAGCTGCCCTTCTCAGTGAGCCAAACAACTGTAGTTAGCTGTGTGCAACTGTCAATGTCTGTAGATCTTTGTCAGTTTGCAGGGAGAATTTTCTGTGTCGTTTCTCTATCCTTTGACATGTCTTCAATGTGTCTGCTGATATTATTGGAAAGGGGAATGCTCAATATCTCCTTTGCTGCTTCAGGACCTAACATAGTGTGGATAATTTCTTGGCAGGCTGCCAGAATAAGGGCTTCAGCAACAATATGAGGCAGGGCTCTTTTTCTGCTGGAATTCCATGGAAAGTCATTTTGGCACCTTTTTTTCCCAGTGCTGCCAGTTTGGAAGGTGGCTGGGCAGCTTGGAGCTGCCTGTGGCTCAGCCAATATGCTTCTTGGCAGTGGGGGTTTGGTAGAGCTGCACATGTGGCGCACCCCTTGCCCCACTCTGCTCATGCACAGCTCCAGCTGGGAGCTGCTCGTTTAGTCCTGGCGTGGCTCTTGTGACTCCACTTGGGAGCCACGTGTCTTCTGCTGCCCCAGCACTGTCCTGGAGGCCTGACACAGCGCTTGCGTGGCTCTGACAGTCTGGTGTGGCTGTAGTTGGCATGGCCCCTGTGGCAGCAGGTCAGTAAGTTGCTGGTATTCACTGGGGAGGCGGCGGGGGGAAGAGCTGAGGGTACCTGGCTCAGGGGAAGGGTGTTCAGGTCAGGTGGTAGTTGGGGCTTTCGGGGGTGAGGGGTGGTTCAAGGCTACAAAGGGTTAAGCTCTCTGGGGGCAGTTTGGGGTTCTGAGGGGTTTAGTGTGGTGGTGGTTTGTGCCTGTGAGGGGTGAAGCCACCTAGGGGCAGTTTGGGGGGGAGGGGGGAGGGTTAAGCCTCTGGGTGAGGGGTGTGGTTTGGGACTTGGGTTCAGCACCTTTTTTTCCCTAAGGAAAAAGCACGTGGTACAAGAGTTTTTGGCTTTAACAGTCAATCTGGCAACATTGAAGCTGGCCTCTTGTGCACAATCTGATACCTTGATTGTTGATGCTCTCATGAGAAAGCTTTGTTTCATGTTTTGTTCTTGTAACTGTGTAATTCTCCCTTTTTAGAGGGGAGTTGGGTGCTCTGTGGAGAGATGTTGTTTCTGCTTGCTTGGAACCATGGCTTCATTTGATATCTTGACCTGACAAATAAGCTCAGGCAGAGGAGCAGCAAGATCACCTAACCAAGTGAATCCCAAATGCCAAGTAATTATCCTGATACTGTCTACTCTGTAACTTGCTCTTCTTTTTGCAGTTTCATTATTTTGAAAACCCACGAAGCCCTCTGGAATATCTATTTTCCTCCTCCCTCCAAAAAAAAAAAAAAAGTCCTATTATCTGGGGTAAACTTCTGTATAAAATGGGATTCAAAATTTTAAGCAGACAAAATGTAAACAAATGGATTTCTTAATGGTTTTTAAATCTGGTAAAAATTGTGTATTTAGAAAGAACAAAACCAAACCGAGTAAAAAAGAGTTGTCACATGCCAATTAAATACAATGCGGTACAGTCACTCCATAAATATAATTAACTGCTCTTAAGTGCCATTAAAGATGGTATTTTTCCTGCATTTGTAGGTATACATGTACCACTCTTGGCAATGCACTATTTGCAAGTGCAGCTCAGCACCCTGAGGTGCTCTGCATATAGGGAAAAACATAACCCCATTTCTTCGGCAAATTTGTATATAGTGGAACCCTGATTTATGCGTGGGTTGTGATCCTGGGTACCCATGCATAAGTCTTTGAGCACTAGAACTGGAAGGGACCTTGTGAGGGCATAGAATCCAGTTCCCTGCCCTTTGAGGAGGACCAAGGACCATCTAAACAATCTCTGAAAATTTCCAGCGATGGAGATGCCACTACCTCCCTAGGTAACTTACACCAGTGTGTAACCACCCTGACAGTTATTTTTTTTCCATATCCAATCGAAACTTCCCTTGCTGCAGTTTAAGCCTTATCTTATCTTCAGTGGCCAAGGAGAACAATTTTTTTTTTTTCTCCTCCTGCTTGTAACCCTCTTTTAAGGTACTTGAAAATCTGTTACATCCCGTTTGAATCTTCTTTTCTCTTCTAAACTAAACAAGACCAGATCTTTCTGTCTTCCTTCATAGTTCATATTCTCCAGATGGTTAACTGTTCTTGTTGCTCTTCTCTGGACCATCTCCAATTTCTCTACATCTTGTAATGTGGTGCCCAAAACTGGACACGGTATTCCAGTTGAGGTCTAATCCGCACACAGGAGAGTGGAAGAATGACCTATTGTGTCTTGCTCACTACACTCCTGTTGTTGCATCCCAGAATCGTGTGTGTCTGTGTTTTGTAACAGCATCACACTGACTCATTTAGTTTGTGGTCTACTCTGATGTCTAAACACATTCCGCAGTACTCCTTCCGAGACAGTTGTTTCCCATTCTATATGTATGAAGCTCATTGTGCCTTCCTAAGTGGAGTACTTTGCACTTGTCCTTATTACACTTCATCCTGTTTACCTCAGACCATTTCTCCAGTTTGTCCAGTTCATGCTGAATTATGTGCCTATCCTTCAAAGGAGTTGCAGCCCCTCCCACCTTTGTATCCTCTGCAAACTTAAGCATAGTCTCTATGCCAATATCTAAGTTATTGATGAAGATATTAAATAGAACTGGTCCCAAAACAGATCCTTGCAGACCCCACTTGTTATGCCCTTCCAACATGACTGCGAACCATTACTAACTACTCTTTGAGAATGGTTATCCAGACCGTTATGCACCTGGCTTATAATAGCCCCATCTAAGTTGTATTTGGCTTGTTTCTTGATAAGGAGTTCACATTAGACCATGTCAAATGCTTTACTACAGTCTAGGTATACCCCATCCACTACTTCTCTGTTATCCACAAGACTAGTTATCCTGTCAAAGAAAGCTACTAGATCTTTACAAATCCATGCTGGCTGTTACCTATCATGTTGTTTTCTTCCAGATGTTTGCAGATGAATTCCTTAATTATTTGCTCCATTATCTTTCCTAGCGCAGAAGTTAAAATGACTGGTCTGTTTGTTTCCTGGGTTGTGGGGTTTTTTTTCCCCCTTTTTATAGATGGGCACTATGTTTGCCCTTTTCCATCTTCTGGAATCTCTCTCGACTTCCAGGACTTTTCAAAGATGATAGCTAAAGGCTCAGAACCCTCGTCTATCTGCTCCTTAACTATTCTAGGATGCATTTAATCAGGCCCTGGTGACTTGCAGACATCTAATTTTTTTAATAGTGACAGAGCCATGTTAGTCTATATTCTGTTAAAACAAACTAACAGTTGTGTAGCACTTTAAAGACTAACACAATAATTTATTAGGCAATGAGCTTTTGTGGGACAGACCCACTTCTTCAGATCTTAGCCATACCAGTACAGGAGTGTCCAGGAAATGTCTCATGTGAAGCGGTCAAGGCATAAGTTGATGGTGGTATGTTCTGAAAAAGCTGGTCTGTCCCATGAAAGCTCATCACCTAATAAATTGTTTTGGTTAGTCTTTTAAAGTGCTACATGACTGCTGGTCTGTTCTAATTTAAGTAATTTTTAACTTGTTCTTTTTCATTCTCTAAATGTACCACCTTTCCACTAGCATAGGCATTTCTGCATCGGCCTTCGTGGTGAAGACCAAAACAAAGAAGTCATTAAGCACCTCAAATGTTTCCAGGTGGTTTCTCCTCCCTCACTGTGTTCTCCTCTTGCTTCTAATGTTTTTATACAATGACTTCTTACCCTTTGTCTCTAGCTAGTTATAACTTGTTCTGTGCCTTGGCCTTTCTAGCCTTGCCCCTGCATACATGTATTGTTTGCTTATATTCATTTTTTGTAATTTCTCCTAACTTCCACTTTTTTTAATTCCTTCTTGATTTGAGATCCTGCAAGATCAAATTTTGTGTATGTTGGGACCAGGTGGGGGAGGGGCCCTGCTGCCTTCAGGTCCCCTGGTACTAGCTGCACCTGGTTGCCTGCTCCCATGTGTGTAGGGGGGCCCAGAGCCAGGTGCTGCAGCACTGGTAGGTTTCCTCGCTCCCCCTCTGCTTGTGGGAGCTGGGAAATGGACTAGCACTGCTGCGTCTGGCTCATGGGAGCCAGCCTGCTGCCTTGTTCCTGGCTCCCCACCACTCATGATTTCTACTCGCATTATTGCAAGAAGCCACGTGAGTTAAAATCATGTAAGTCTGGGGTCTGCTGTACACAGCCAATGATGTATAGGTTGTAGCTGTTCCACATGTTAGTGAAACACCTTCTTTTAAGAGGAAAAGTAAGCCTCTGCTCTTGCCATGAAATAAACGTTTCAAATCAAATGTTGTGAAACTAACTAACTTTTCTTGTCAAGCCAGCATCAATCGTGTACAAATATGTCATCAAAACTACTCCAGGGTGCAAGTTTTGCCTGGCTAAAGGTGAGGCTCAGTATGAGCGTGCTCTCATTGAAAATGGCAGAAAATACTAATGTATCAAGGATAACATAAAGGAAAAAGAGATCCAAAGAAGCTAGCTAGCTGATAGAAGTTTTACTTCTCTTAATGAGGATGGAAGATTTCCGCAGCCCACTTAAAAACCCTTCTGTGGCACACCAGTGTGTTGTGATGCACTGAGACTGTACATGTGTGGGCCACAACAGTCGTGTAGTCGCTGATCAGTACTGCCTATTTTCTGGGGGTCTTTTCTTGAGGCTTGTAACTGCAGCTTCCCTGGTGGAGCTGAAGTTATTTCATATATGCCATCACAACTTTATTCTTCTCTGAAGCCCATTGCTTGGGAGCGTCAGTCTTGGGTTATGCTGGCTGAAAGCTGGCATAGCTCAGCAGTGAATCGGCCAGATCCTGTGTATACTTGCCCATTTTGTGGGTTTTATGTTTGTATGTCAAATCGGTGTTCAGGAACTTGTTTTAGGAAGAGTGCTTGGCCATTCCTGGAGCAGTGCTCCACAGTGAGCAAGAAACACAGAGCCTGGTAGCTGCGTGACGAGAGGGGACGATGGGGAAGGGTTCCATTACAGCTGCATGGATGGCTGATGGAGGTGGGGGATCCTTGTAAAGTGAAAAGAAATGCTGGGGGTGAGGGGAGTTTTCCTGCTGTTTGTCAGATGAGGGCTGGGGTGGGGGAGAGTTTGTTGGCACTCAGTGGAGCAGCGCTTATCAGGGGAAGCGACTACGTAGAGGAGGGCAAACCCACCTAGGCTGCACATGCTGGTTTGTGGTGGCAAGGTTTGCAGAGCCTCGCACCCATGTGGTGAGGGGGAAGGGTTCGATTCCAGACACATGCCCAGCTGGCTGGGGAGGGATCCCTGTAAAGTTTAAAAAAAAAAAAAAAAAAAAAATGCTGTAGGGAAAGGGACATGGAAGGGGAGAAGGCCTTTGAAGAGCCTGATGCCTGTGTTCAGGGGGTGGAGGGGAGGGGTTAGGAAATGGAGTACCTGCCAACCATGTACTGTGGCAGTATGCTCCAGGGAAATGTAAAAGGGCTGCAAGAAAAGGTGAAAAAATTGGATCCAAATTCCTGTGATGCTTTAGGTTGCCAAAGAAGACATTGCCCTCCTGAAACTGACAGATATGGACAAAACAGCTGCTTCTCCTGTGTTGCCACAAGCCTGGAAAATTTGCCAAAATGCCGTGTGGCGACATACCAGGTCACTGTCTGGTTGCCGAGCGTGGCAAGGTGTGCTACCATGAAAGCTGCAATAAATCAGGCCTGCCCAAAAATGTTGCATATAAGAGTGCCTGGATGAGGCCTTCCAGGAGATCTCCAGAAAGAAGTGCTCCATCCTCAGAAATATTAACACTCTGTTCTGCAGGACACAGATCCATAGAAAACCTGTACCCAAGGCTTTACCTGCCTGCAACCTGCTTCTAAGATTCGGAAAAAAAACCTCACTGGAACAGCTTGGTCACAGGACCAGCATAGAGTGGACCCGTTCCAGCTCTATGGTGAAGAGATCTGGGATGTGGGGAAAACTTCTTCCTCAGGCCCCTGATCATTGCCCTCTTCCTCCTGACCCCCCAGCTCCTTTGGATCACCTTGGATGCCAGACCAGGTCCTCCACAAGTGTTGTAATTAATACTGGGTTCTTTGGTGGAGTTGCCCCCTCTTAAGCATGTGCAGCTGTTCATAATAGTGGTAGGTCTTTGGAGGTGACCTTGACTGCTGGTTGGCTTCCCAGACTTGGTGATAGGCTGACGGAGTTCTTTCATCTTCACCTGGCATTGTGTAGAGTCCCCAGAGTAACCTCTCATGGTCATCTTGCACAACAGGTGGTGGTGATTGCATTTCTCTTGGCCACCCTAAGTCTCCTTGTCACTGACTTGTCTCCCTAAACTGCACAAAGATCCAGAATCTACTGATAAGTCCATGCTGGAGCTCTCTTGTGAGCCTGAGAACTACTAGGCAGATCACTACCCGAGTGCTCATGATCGCAGGAGATGGCGGCTGGTGCGGTGCGATGTGAGGAGTAAAAATTTTTTCATTGTGCCCCCTTTATATTTGCATGCCTAAGTGCTGATGAATTTAAATTCCATCTAAAATGTGTAGGCTTTTTGTGATCTTCCTGCGCGTCTGGATGGAGAGCAGCAGAGAAGGAACTGGACATACATGGCAGGAAGCCACGTGGCTTTGTGGGATACATACGGTACACTTCTGGAGTCTATTAAATTCAATTTACAGACAGGGTGCTTCCACACTGGCCTGTATTCAAAATTTTAAATTAGAACTTGACACTATATACCCACCTGGTTCTGACAATATTATATCTGTATTAGTGCTCCCTAAGTCGAGCTAATGGCATTTACAGTGATGTTTTTAATATCAAGATAAATTTAAGACAGTTATCTTGTAATGTAGATGCAGCCTCAGTAGGGAAATGTCTTACCACCAATGCCTTTTTAGTTACTTAGTACCTACTGAGCCAAAATTCAAGGATAATGTTCCGGACCGTGTCATTAGGGAAACCAGGAATTTATTTTGACTCATATCTCTTCTTGTGTTGAGTTTAAAAAAAAAAAAAAAAAAGTGTGGTGTAATATTTCCTTTCATTTTAGCCTCCAGTTACTCTGTTTCTACCCTATTCTAGAGGCTGTGAGTATCTGCTTTGGTTTAAGCAAATGAAAGCCAACAATGCTAATGGTGTATTAGGATGCATTATGAGGAGCATTGTGAGCAGATCGAGAGAAATGATTGTTCCCTTCTCTTTGGCACTGGTGAGACCACATCTGAAATATTTGCACACCCTACCCCCTACCCCTGTATAAAAAGGCTGTGGATGTGCTGGAGCAGGTTCAGCGCAGGGCAACAAAAATGATTAAGGGGCTGGAGCACATGACCTGTGAGGAGAGGCTGAGGCATTTGGGCCTATTTAGTTTACAGAAGAAATGACTGACTGGTGATTTTAATAGCAGCCTTCACTTTCCTGAGGGCATGATCTAAAAAGGATGGAGAGAAACTGTTCTCAGTGGTGACAGATTTCAGAATAAAGAGCAATAGCCTGAAATTACAGAATGAGAGGTGTAGGTTGGCTGTTAGGAAAAACTATCGGCTATCACTGGAATGCTTTGTCTAGAGAAGTAGTGGATTCTCCATCCCTAGAGGTTTTTAAGTCCCGGCTTCACAAGGTCCTGGCTGGGATGATTTAGTTGGGGTTAGTCCTGCTTGAAGTGGGGGGTGGGGACTGGATTAGATGACCTCCTGTGGTCCCTTCTGGCCCTATGAGTCTATGTAATCACCCCAATACAGCACCATTCAGGTATGTAATAGCATAGAACCGCATGTACAACTGTAAGTTTCATGCAGAGACTTTCTTATGAATTATTTCTTTCATTAGGCTACCTGCCAAGTGCTGAGAGATGAACCAGTGCTTTTAAAGTACCCTGTGAGCTGGCAGGAGTTGTTAGTGTTGTCTGATGTAAGCAGGAGTTCAGATATGTTTCCATTACATTTAGTACTTCTGCCAGTCCTTCCTCAGTTTGCTGGGATTTCTATCAAGATGCAATGCCTGTAGCTTGTTCCTGGACTCCAACTTCATTATCCAACTCTTCTGGAAGAGTGGAGACACTCCTGCTCAAACCTTCTCTTGTAAACAGTACCAGTGGCTCTTTTCTCATGGTGAGAGAGAGCAGCGTGAAATGGACTTCACAAGTTTTGCTGGTGACTAGAGTTCTGAGCAGCAGTTATGGAAATGAGTCCATTAGTTTAATTTTGCTGAGGCTTAAGTACGAATATCTGAGGCTAAGAGAATATCTACACTGCAGTTTGGTGTCTCTGGCTGGACCGACCTGGCTTGCAGAGCTTGGGCAAAGGGGCTGTTTAATTGTGATGTAGATGCTCAGGCTTGAGCCGGAGCCCAAGCATTTCAGGCACATTTAGGTAGATCCGTGGCTGAAGCCTTGTGAGCCTAAATTAGCTGATGTGGGCCAACTCCAGGATTTTAATTTTGTGTAGATGCAGTGTAGGGCTCAGAAACCATTGTTGTGAGTGACAGCTGTTTAGTCTTGTACTTTGCAGTGAGCTCAGGAAGCTAGTACTGTAGTGGACTATGTCAGAGATATTTTTGCCAACCGAAGTGCTTAAAATAACTTAAATTCCAAGACACAAAGTAAATATGGCGAGAGCAAATTAATAACTTAAGCATAAAACATTGCAGCAGTATTCGTAACAATCCTATAACAAAGTGACCTTTTGAGATCCTGAAGGTATGAAAACTTAAAGCAAAGACCCACATAATCTAGGCTGTTCTGCAGTCTTGCAGTCATGATGTTGAGGGAGTGCCATAGAGAATTTGAATGGATGGTGTCATGGAGTCTAGTCAAGAGCACTGCATTTCATAAAGTGACTGCTCCCATAACTGAACTCTGTCCTCTTCCTCAAAGAAAATCTGTGCAATGCCTTCAGAAGACAAGCTTGGGAGCTTAAATTCCAAACTTTAATAAATCCATGGTTTTTAGTGTTTAGCAAAGACACAGGATATATTGCTTGTTGCAGCAATGTGTAAGTCATTAACACGCTTTTAACCTGTGACCGCAGATGGGTTAACTGGTCACTTCACCTTGTTTAGCACATATTGTAGAGAGACTGTTCAGTTTGTTCCAACTCAGAATTGAGCTGTGATGCTGCATATGCTTGGAAGCATCTTTTGTTCAACAACAGAAGTTGGTTCAATGAAAAATATTACCTCATCTACCTTCTCCCTGTATTAGCCTGGGTGGCTGCAAGAGACTATTATGATTAAGGCATTTAGTTTTAAACAGAGAACAGATACTGATTTTCTTTTAAAGACACTCTTCCCACTTGTTTGTTACATCCCAATGCTACCCTGGTGCAGAACACTGGAAGTGCAGAATTCAAAATCTGCTCATCTTGGGGAACACTTTTTTTTTTTTTTTTTTTTTTAACTTTGCAAATGTTTTGTGTTGGGTCATTTCAGCTGCTGCCTAACCACACTGGTGCTAGTCGTCTCATCTCACTAGTGACCAGGAAACATAAGGGTCATTACAACAAGAAGTCCCAGCAGCACTGTGAAGACTAACAGATTTAGTATGACATAAGCTTTCATGAGATACAACTCACTTCCTCTGATACTGAAGAAAACAACGGCTACAGAGAGAGACAGAGTGCTAATAGCATACCTTCACCAGAATTTGGTGGTCCTGCTCTTAATGTTTAGGCATTCTTGATCAGTTTCTAAAATATGTAGTAGATGTAAAAATGTCTAGCTCTCTCTTCTAATTATTCATACTAGTCACCTTATGTATTGTCATGGTAATACCCAGAGCCTGCATTGTGTTCCTATTGTGGTGGGTATATATAATTACATAAGAGCCTGGTTCCCTGTCTTGAAATGCTTACCAAGTAACCTAAGATGATGGAAACAAGTGCAACAAATACTGGGAACAAAGGTGAGAAGGAGGCAGAGGATGATGAACACTGGCTATGAAGTAACAGAGAGAGCCATGCTAGCGTAGATGCTATCAAAACAAAAAAGCAGTCCAGTGGTGCTTTAAAGACTAACAAATAATTTATTAGGTGGTGATCTTTCGTGGGACAGACACACTTCTTCAGACCATAGCCATACTAGAACAGACTCAATATTTAAGGCACAGAGAACCAAAAATAGTAATCAAGGTTGACAAATCAGAAAAATATTATCCATGTGAGCAAATCAGAGAGCAGGGGGTGGCGGTGGAAATCAAGAATTAGATAAAGCCAAGTATGCATAAGAGCCCCTACAATAACCTAGGAAATTCCCATCCTGGTTCAAACCCTGTGTTAATGTGTCAAAACCTGGATTAGTCTGTTTTGCTTCCCAAAATCTACAAACCTGGAAACCTTAGATGACTTATCATTTTGGGTATTGGCACTCTTACTACCAGACTATCCAGTTATGTGGACTCCCCCTTCAAACTCTATGCCACTAACACTCCCAGCTATCTCCAAGATACCACTGACTTCCTGAGGAAATTACAAAACATACAAAAAGTTCCTGACAACACTATCCTTGCCACCATGGATGTATAGGCTCTGTATGCTAATATGCTGCATGAAGACGGATTACAAGCAATCGGGGAATACCATCCCTGATGTCACCACAGCCAATCAGGTGTCTGACCTCTAACTTTGTTCTTACCCACAATTATGTCCGATTTTGGGGACAATTTATACCTCCAGAGTAGTGCAACTGCTATGGGTACCTGCGTGGCCCCACAATATGCTAATATATTTATGGCTGACCTGGAATAATGATTCCTCAGCTCTTGTCCCCTGTTACCCCTCCTGCTTATGATACATTGACAGCTTTAGACCATGGGTCCAAATCAGAGGCTCTAAAAGAATTTCATGGAGACTTTAACAATCTGCACCTCACCATCAACTTATGCCTCAACTACTCCATGCGAGAGAGACATTTCTTGGACACTACAGTACAAATGAAGGATGGCCCAATTGGTACCACACTCTACCGGAAACCCACTGATGGCTATACTCGCCTACATGCTTCTATCTTCCATCCTGCGCACACAACTAGATCCATTGTTTTATGGTCAAGCCCTTAGGTACAGTCACATTTGCTCTGATCCTACTGACAGACTGAAAACTACAGGATCTTTACCAAATATTCATAAACCTGAATTACCACCAAGAGAAATAAAAAAACAAATTGGCAGGGCCAGACGAATACCCAGAGACCAGCTACTCCAAGATAGGCCCAAAAAAACCAAGACCACCACTGGTCATTACCTACAGCCCTCAACTCAAACCACTGCAGTGGTTTATTAAACACCTACAACCCATCCTTACTCAGGATGGCACACTCCAGAAGGCCCTAGGGCACAGGCCTGTTCTCTCCAGCCGTGTCTACACGTGCACGCTACTTCAAAGTAGCGGCACTAACTTCGAAATAGCACCTGTCACGGCTACACGTGTCGGGCGCTATTTCGAAGTTAACTTCGACGTTAGGCGGCGAGACGTCGAAGCTGCTATCCTCATCAGGAGATAGGAATAGCGCCCTACTTCGACGTTCAATGTCGAAGTAGGGACCGTGTAGTCGTTGCACGTCCTGCAATGTCGAAATTGCGGGGTCCTCCATGGCGGCCATCAGCTGAGGGGTTGAGAGACGCTCTGTCCAGTCCCTCAGCTCAATGGTGGCTGCGTAGAGCGGCCCCTTAAAGGTCCCCTCCCCCTCCCTTCTTGTGCAGGAAGCTGGGGGAACGTGCAGGCGGCAGCCTAGACATGCGGCCAGCCTGCATGTCCCTCAGCCACCCAGAACAGGGCCAGCACCTGCCATGGCTGCCTGGCAGCGCCCCCCAGGGGAGCCAGAGCGGCCAGGCCAGCCAGCCCAGCAGCCAGGCTGGGAAGCAGCAGCGGGGCCCATCCTGGACGGAGGCCGAGCTGCGGGACCTGCTGGAGCTGTGGAGCGAGGAGGAGGTGCTCCAGATAATGGGGAGCAAGAGGCGGAAGGCGGATGCGTTCGCTCGGCTGGCCGCGGGCCTGGCTGCCCGGGGTCACCCTGCCCGCACTCTTGACCATGTCAGGAGTAAGGTTAAGGAGCTGTGGCAGGGTTACGCCCGGGCCCGGGATGCAGCCAGCCGATCTGGGGCCGCCCCCGTCACTTGCCCCTTTTACAGGGAGCTCAGGGACATCCTGGGCCCCCGGCACACCACCTCCCCTCCGGCCACCCTTGATACTTCGGCCGACGAGCCCCAGCAGGCCCTGCAGCCGGAGTCCATCCCGGAGATAAGCCCTGCACCCCGGGGGCCCCCCCTGGAGCCCACCCCTGGGCCATGGCGGGAGGAGGAGGAGGGGGGCTCCTCCTCCGCAGAACTCGGGCTGCAGATCCTCCTCCCGCTGTCCCAGAGCAGCAGCCGGGCGTCTGCCCCCCGGGGATCTCCGGACCGTGGGAGTGGACCGACAGGTATGTACGCCCCTCTGGTGTACACCCCCGGGGTTGAGGGGCGGAGGTAATAGATATGTGCCCAGGGCCCCCCACATGGCCATGGCCCCAAGGACAGCAGGGCCGTGTCCCTCACAGCAGTGCATCAGCCCCCCGCCCCCCCCCCCCAACAGTGCCATGGCCCATCCCCGGGGCAGGGGGGAGCGGAACCTCAAGGGTCCCCCGGGAGGAGGGGGTGGGACACCCCGCAGCAGCAGCATGTGATGGAGTGGGGGGAGTGCAAAAGGGAGACTCAGGCTAGATATGAGCAACCAGCTGAATAGCTCCCAGGGGCAAAGGATGATCCTGGGGCTACAGCTGGCAGGTGACACCTCTGCCCTGAACAAAGAGGAGGGAGGAGCCGAGCTGGCTTTGAATCGGGGGGCGGGCGGGGGCCGCAGGTAGAGGCTAGGGGAAGGGAGAGCTGGAAGGCAGCCAGCCTGAGGAGGGGGAAAGCCACACCCCAGAGGGGCACCCCTTGGGGTCTTCTCCCCAGGACAGGTTGGAAGGACTGTCTCTGACTGCTGTGCGGTCACTCCCGAGAGAAACCGGGCATCTGTGGCCTAAGATACCTCTCCTGTCAGACCCTGCTGAGTGAAGTGAGAGTCACTCCCGACAGGGTGCAGTGCAGGGGGACCCCTGAACTCCATCCATCCCAGTAGCATCTCCCAGGGACGGGGATGGGGAACCTGCAGCACAGGGGTGGGGGGACAAGGGGTACGGCTCGGGGCCCACACTAATGCCTGTCTCCATTCTTCTTCCCTCCCTCCTCCTGTGTTCCGCAGCTGCACCATCGGAAGGACCGGAAGAGAGCGCTGGCGAGGCATCAGTGGTCCCGGAATCCCCTCTGGGGCCATCGCTCCAGGCAAGCCCCTCGGTGGAGGACCGACTGGCCCCATGGCAGGCAAGACGGCGGACCCCCAGCTGCTGGCCATCCATCGTCGGCAGCTGGAGGTCGCGGAGCAGCACCTGCGGGTGGACCAAGGCCACCTGGACCTGCAGGAGCGGGCGCTGGCCTGGCGCCAAGAGGCATGGGGGGCCTACATGGAGACATTCAACCATCTTGTGGACTACCTGGCCCCCCATGCCGCGCCGGCCGCCGCAGCGCCCGCCCTGCCTGCTCCATCAGCCGCACCACCTGCTGCTCCGCACGTCGCCCCACCACCGAGGGCCAGACCGCCGAGGGACACCTGGGGCCAGCTGAGACTCACTGGTCATATCTTCCGGTCTGCCTGGCCCCCAGCCAGTCCCGGACAGGGCTGCGGCCGAGGCGGGGCTTCCGGCCGCCCACCCCCAGTGCTGGACTATAGGGGCATGGGGCCTGGGACATGGCGCACCCCCCCCCCCCCCCGTGTATAGTTTTCATAAGACTGTTGTGACATTTATTTGTGCCCCCCCCATGTAAATTGTTCTCCCCTTCCTTATAATCCCTGTTTTTTTTTTTTGTTTTTTTTTTATTGAAGAACATATCCATTCTATGCAATCTTTTTTATTATTGTTTTATTTGTACAGAATACTTTTGGTAGAAGAGGTCTTGTATATAGTTTGTTCTTGTTTTAATTATAGTTTAAAAAAAAAAAGTTCTAAAAGAAAAACCAGTTTAAGTTCAGCCACACGTGCGTGCTGTCATTTTTCCAGGAAAAGTTGGGGGCGCGGTTGGGTGCTCTGTGGTGTGGGCGTAGGGGCAGGGAGTGTTGTGGAGGAAGGGGTGGGCAGTGGGGGGCCTGGCAGAGTTTACCCCACGGCCTCATCATCGAAGTGGGCCCGCAGGGCCTCCCGGACCCGGGTCCCTTGGGGGTCTACCTGGCGACTGGGGGCAGCGGGTGGCTGCAGGTCCACCCTGCTGGCCTCCACAGCCCAGCCCTGATAAAAGGTCTCCCCCTTGCTCTCCACCAAATTGTGCAGGGCGCTAGCAGACACCCTGTGGGATGTTGTTGTTGGGGCCCGCATCCAGGTGGGTGAGGAGACATCTCCAGCATCCTTTCAGGCGGCCAAATGAGCGCTCCACCACCTGGCGCGCGTGGTTCAGGCGCTGGTGTAAGCACTCCTGGCTGGCGGAGAGATGGCCTGTGTACGGGTGCATGAGCCAGGGCCGGAATGGGTACGCTGCATCTGCGATGACACAGAGGGGCATGGTTGTGTCTCCCACAGGGATCTCCCACTGGGGGATGTAGGTCCCCGCCTCCAGCCGGCGGCACAGGCCCGAGTTCCGGAAAACCCGGGCGTCGTGGGTGCTGCCAGGCCAGCCCATATAAATGTCCTGGAAACGGCCCCGGCTGTCCACCAAGGCTTGGAGGACCACAGAATGGTAGCCCTTGCGATTGATGTAGCGTTCTCCACTGTGATGCAGGGCGCGGATGGGGATGTGAGTCCCATCCAGAGCTCCGAAGCAACTGGGGAAGCCCAGTGTGGCAAAGGCCGCGATGGCGGCATCTGGGTCCCCCAGCCTCACGAGCCTGTGCAGGAGCAGGGTGTTGGTGGCACGCACAACCTGCAGGGAAAGCACATGAGAGCACCAATGTGGGGTGAGCAAGGTGTTCGTGGCCCTGCCCTGCCCTCCCCCTGTGGGTCCTCTTACCTCCATGAGGACAGCCCGGACAATGGCCTTGCTGACATCAAACTGCTGTCCCACGGATCGGTAGCTGTCTGGAGTGGCTAGCTTCCAGACAGCGATGCCGACCCGTTTCTCCACAGGGAGGGCACGCCGCATGGCAGTGTCCTGGTGCCTGAGTGCGGGGGTGAGCCACTGGCACAGCTCCATAAATGTCTGCCGGCTCATCCTGAAGTTCCTGAGCCAGCGGTTGTCGTCCCACTCCTCAAGCACCAGCCGCTCCCGCCAGTCGGTGCTGGTGGGGTAGCTCCACAGGCAGCAGCGTGTGAGGCGGGGGGGCGGGGTGCTGCAGGGTTGGGGGTTGAGCCCTGCTGCCCTGGGGGCAGCTCTTCCTCGGGTGTAGCAAGGAGGTGCTCAGCTGTCTCCCGCATGGCATGGATCAGGGCGAGCCCTGCTCCTGCTGGGAGGGTTGGGTGGACCTCTGGCGGTGGCGGCTGCTGCTGCTGGTGCTGGGGGTCTATGCCTGCGTCGCCCGGGGTCTGTGTGCCTATGGCTCCTCGGACCACGTGCTGTGCAGGCTGAGTGTGTCTGGGAGGGGCCTTTAAGGGAGCGGCTAGCTGTTGCCCCGGAAGCGCTAGTCCGCCCTGTAACCCTGTCTGCAGCTGTGCCTGGCATCCCTATTTCGATGTGTGCTACTTTGGCGTGTAGACGTTCCCTCGCAGCGCCTATTTCGATGTGGTGCTGCGCAACGTCGAAGTTGAACGTCGACGTTGCCAGCCCTGGAGGACGTGTAGACGTTATTCATCGAAATAGCCTATTTCGACGTAGCGTTCACGTGTAGACGTAGCCTCCTACAGACAAGCTCCCAACCCTACGAGGAGTCTCGCCCACAACCACAGTCTGTACTGCAGGAACACCAGTCCTGGAACTTTTCCTTGCAACAAAGCCTGCTGCCAGCTTTGTCCATGTATCTATTGTGGTGATACCATCACTGGACCTAGCCAGGTTTATTCACAGAATCACAGGCACATCATATATGACATCATGTGACGACAATGCTCAGGTGCTTTGTATATTGGGCAGAATTCAAACTGTGTTAGACAAAGAATTAATGGGCATAAAACAGACATAAAAACACTCCTGATTCACAAACTTGCCAGCCAGCACTTTAATGGAGTGGGGCGTTCTGTTCATGACCTGAAACTTTGCGTTTTACTGACGAGGAATTTTCACACAAGTGTGGACAGAGAGGCTGCTGAACTCTTTTTTTTATATTCAAATTTGACACACTAACACATGGTTTGAACTGGGGTGGGAATTTTCTAGGTCATCATAGGGGCATACCTGCCTTTATCTAATTCTTGACATGCCCCTCCCCCTTCTGCCCCTCTGTTCTCTGACTTGCTCACCTTGATAATATTTTTTTTTCTGATTTGTCAACCTTGATTACTATTTTTGGTTCTCTGCCTTTTAAATATTGAGTCTGTTCTGGCATGGCTGTGATCTGAAGAATTGGGTCTGTCCCATGAAAGATCATCACCTAATAAATTTTATTGCTAGTCTTTAAACTGCTACTGGACTGCTTTTTTTTTTTTGTTTTGACTGGCTATGTAGTGCATTTGTGAACTATGGGTGTCAGTGTTTCTCTCTGTATTTGCTTTTTTTGATCAGGGCTCTTCCTGTAATTGCAGGAGAATGAACAGTAATGGGGGGGTGGGGGTGCGTGTGTGTGGCTTTATTTTTATTTTTAAATATGCGCATTTTAAGTTTGCGCGTTTTAGTCTAATCCACAGAGATAAAGGACTTCTACTTGTGTAGAATCAAAACTTGGATGTAAAATGCTTCTAGCCTGTGTGTTCACGTTTTGAAGATTCCTCTGTAAATCAGTCTAGCTGCAGTAAAGCCTGAGACACGCGGTGTAATGGCTAAGGCCTGCCCAGACCAAAATTAGACCCCCAGTACTATAATGTTAACAAGAGTCAAGCAATGAACAAAAATCCGGCACTGTGCAAATATGCTGTTTGCAATAAAGGTGGAACCTCTCTAATCTGGAACTCGTTCATCCAGCAACATCCGTTAGCTGGACAACCACTTACCATGGGTGTGGTCAAGTTTCTAGTGGTCCCATAAAGTTTACAGTCACCAGTCCTGGCTCTGTGTTCTGTGCTGTTGTTTAGCTGTAATTTACCCCTAAAAGTCTGAGCCCAGTAAGCAGTGGAAGTGTTGGTAACGCTGCTAAAGCAGGGGTCTTCAACTGAAATGGCAAGAACAGGCTTTTTTCAAATTCAGTTACAAAATCAATACTTAAAGAGCTGTGATGCATGTGAATGAGACAGTCCTTTAATGAAGAACATCAAACCATAGTTTTTGTAACCCCTGTTTTTCAGAACAGCGCGCACACAATGATTTGTACCAGTTAGAAAGTTGAAGTTACTACTTCAGCTCTGGACTGGAGAGCAAATCAGGACAAGGAAAATGCTGGGCCTGGGGATGGGCTCCTAAGTAGGGCGGAGCAATGATTGTATCAAAACTCCATGCCCCACGTTTCTAGTCTCTACCCTGCCCTCTTGGCCCATAAACCTGCTCCCCATCTCCATTTACCTGCTTCAGCCTCCAAATCTGCCTCCCATCCTCAAGCTTTACCCTCACATCCTGCAAACCCACTCCCCCATCCCCAGACTTAACCCACCTCAGCCGATGAGCTCCTCCTTCTGTGTGCTGGGTGGCTACTTTGTCCTTTGTGCAGAAGGTCTTGTACAACTTGATCTGGAGGTGCCTGTTGTACTGACACTTGCTCATCTGTGGCTGCCGCCTGCCTGCCTCCCCTCCTTCTCTTCCGACTTCTCAATAGGGTTGTGCAGCTCCAGCGGTGGAAGACTTGACCAGCTCTTCTGTGGGCTTAGCACTTCCTCCACCTTCAGTGTGGGTGGCTCCCTGACCTGCTGCTACTGGGGGAAAAAATGGAACTAGGTTTAATTGGTTTAATGGCCAGATCCCTCCCACTGCCCTGCCAGCCATTAAACCAATTACATTTAGTTCTACCATTTTAGCAGCAGCAGGGCAGGGAACTGAAGGACGAGTCAGCGGCAGCGGTGTCTGGACCCGAAGGTGACTCCTTTTACAGTGCTGCATGTGGCTTTGGAGCCACAGGTTGCTGACCCCTGTACTAGACAATAGTGATCTCCTGTGATCTGGCAAATTCTCTTATCCAGCAACAGCCAGATCTCTAGAGTGCCGAACAAGAGAGGTCCAACTTGTATGAGCCCTGTTCGTCAGGTTCTGTGAACTTTTTGAATAGGTATTGAGAAGCTAAAATATAATATTATCCAACTGGTTGCATGTTCTTTTCTCTTTTGTGACTAATAAGGCTGGACCTGCATGAATGGGAGGGATTAAATGTAATTAAAGCCCTTTTATGTTGCCAGCAGTGCTCCAAAGAC
Source organism: Carettochelys insculpta (assembly GCF_033958435.1). Taxonomy (NCBI): domain Eukaryota; kingdom Metazoa; phylum Chordata; order Testudines; family Carettochelyidae; genus Carettochelys; species Carettochelys insculpta. Next base: position 32,557,360 of record NC_134154.1, read on the forward strand.
AGAACTGACGTCCTCAGTGTGCCAAGCCCTGGAAGATGTAGTTAGGGGACAGAGTGACCCCATTAGATAAATTAATGAAAGAAATGGGTGTCTTAAATGGTACACATGAAACATGAAGAAAACACGATATGGTGTTGAACTGTTTGCTGGAAGAGACACAGGCATCTTCACCGCAACAGTGTTGAAGAAATCCTCAGGCAATTGTATTCAAACCATTGATTAGCATACATAGTAATTTTCTTCCAGTTTAGATGATTTTGCTGTGTAAAATATATTTAAAAATTCTCACATTTATTACAGCTGTCTAGACTTTTTTGGTCTAAGATTTTAGAGAGGCTATTTTATGCTTGTGTATATGAATTTGGTCTGAATTACTAAAAGTGTGAAATCAAAGACTTACATCTTAGAGAAGGAAAGTAGACGGAGGCAGTGACCCCTTGTATGTGGGTGTTTTTGTTAGATCAGTGTACACGGTTCTGTTAGAAAGGTGTATATTCTTCATTTGAGGCACAGTAGACAAAAGATAAAGTACTGAATTAAGGGAACATGGTGGTTTATGGACAATAATTCTGACCCGGTACATATGCATTATTGTCTAACCCATAATTCCAGTTTGACTGCATTAATGCTCCCAGATCAAAATAGTCCAGTCTCTTCTTTGTTCTGAAACAGGTAGCCTTCAGAATACCCTTGTTTCGAAAGGTGGTAAAAATCTAGCTTGAATGTTTCTGTTGGGTTTTAGGGTGTTTATTTTAGGTGGCTTTATTTTAAAGTTTTAAGAAATTCAGGCCCTGTTCAGTTTGGGAGTCTCTGGCCTTGTCTGCCATGAGGAATTCATCAAATTCCTGCCTCCGCTGGTCCTATTGGCAGCTATGCATAGATGTGATTATTGGTAGCTGCTCGGGGTGGTAGCAATGACAACTTAAATCTGTTTGCATTTGGTTTTAATCTGCCCTTTTTTTTTTCTGTTCTCTTAAAAACTTTAAACTGTCGCTTTAGACTGGGTTTTATAGGCTTACATAATTTTGAGTAGCTAAACAAGTTGCAGGGTCAACAGGAGGCTGGAGGGCTTTTCAGAGAGGGGTAGGGGGCACATTTCAAATGCAGCAGTCATGCTTTGAGATCTACTGTTTAATTAGCTGCGCGGTCATTCATAGTACAAGTACACACCTTCTATTCTGAATTTATTGCATGTGCTTGGCAAGCAATTTTTAAATGCTTTTGATTTCAGTGTTTGGTGGGAAAAAAAAATTCTAATTCAGCAAAGGCACTAGTTCTTACTAATTGCACTTTGTGCTATATTGTAGCTTCCAAACTTGAACATTTTAATGTGGGCCTGTCTTTAATTAAAAAAAAGTGGGCAAAATTGAACTTGTATGTGTGTCTGGGGGGCACTTCCTGCTTAAAAATTAAATGCTTCAGACTCTCCTTCCCCCCTCAAATCTTCATATAAGTTGATTTTTTGGAAAAACATTAAGGCTGGAAACTTTCAATCCCAAAATAGAATGTTTAGGAAAAGTAGAGGCATTTGTGTGTGACTAGCATTCTGAAAACTGCTGCTTTCTTTTTTGTGCACTAGTAAAGTACCTGAAGAATCCTTGGTGTTCCAGAGGAATTTGCCTTCCAGGCTGTGAATTCATCTTCAGGAAAGTGCAATTAAAGGGCTAGAGTCTCTCCTCTTTTTATAGCTTGGGCCTATTTGAATCTGTGGTATAAATGGCTTAGATCTGGCTGCCTTATATAAATTTCAACATCTTACATATGGTACTTAAAAAGACCAAGTTAGCTGTTGCACCTAGGTTTAATGGAGGGTGAGGGGTGTCTGTTAAATCCAAATGGTTACATTGTATGATGGTGCACTGACTTTCCCAGCCCCTCACCCCCGTCCTCTGCCCCCTTACTCCCTCCCCCATTCTTCCCCTCACACCTCTCCCAAATGCCAGAAAGGAGCTGTACACAGTCCTGGCTCCTTCTACCTGCCATGGCTTACGGCACACTAAGTGCTGCAGCCCCTCTGGTGAGCTGCCAGTATTTATTTTGTGGGGAGGGCCTGGTGAACAGCATCTGTCACTTCCAAAGCCTGTTAAATTGGGGTCTGGTAAATGGAATGTTTACGTACTAACTTTTTTTGTGGACATGTTGTTCTTGTCCTATGGTGTTTGCCCCCTTCCTGGTAGAATGTGGGTGTGGCAGTGGGGATAGAGGCCTGCCTTCTTCATGGAGCAGCTGCCTTGGTCTGAAGTAGACCAGAGTTTCTCCTTTCTGGTCTTTATTTGCTGTGTTGCCATTGATGGCTTAGTCCAGTGTTCTCAACTTTTTTTTTTAATATTTCCAGCACTTTTCAGACAAACTTTTTTTTTCCTACTATTGCAACACCTGTGTCTAAACAACTTAATCATAACTGGTTGGTTGGAAGAAATTGCCTATAGGCAATAAACTTGCCATCATACTTAGGATTGTGCAAAAAGGATTAAAAAAAAAACCCTAAGTCTCTAAATTTTTATTCATAAAAAGTTTGAGAAATGCTTTCATCTCTGTCACTTAATCTCTGTGTGCTCCCCAGGTGCCTCCCTGCCATACATGTCTTTAGTGGTGTGTATTATGAAAGTAGAGGTCTCTGAGTCGCTGTGCAGTTTCCATCACTTTGATCACTTGGCTTGTGTGCATGTATCTTTTTTTCTCCCACCTTGGCTTGTTCTATTTCCTAGGCCATGCATCTGCAACCTGTGACTTCGCAGCCACGTACGGATCTTTAAGGTGTTCTTTGTGGTTGTGGACACTAATTACAAAGTTTAAAAAAAAATCTTCTGATTGTTTTTGATAAATATTGAACATCCAAAACCCCAAAATTAACTTATATCACCATCCGTCCATCAACAGCAATAACCATGTGCTCAGCGCCCGGTGGTGTCTGATGCCTCTGTCACTATTTCCTTCCAAATAGCAAATGGTATTTGATCTCGAAATATTAGATTATTCCCCTGAGTGCCCCCCAGAAAGAGAGAAGGTTCAGGGTGAAAGTCAGGAAGACAGTAGTACAAACACACGCACAAAGTATGAGGGAATAGAATATGTAAAAAGTTTGTAACGTGTATCGCATTACAAACCATTGTGTGTACTGTTCTTAAAGTATGTTTTGATGTGATTTTAATACGACCATCTTGTAGTCACATGCATTGCAGCTCTTGAATTAGTAAATTTTTTTACTGAACTGGGAAAAAATGGCTCTTGCTATTTTGTTTGCAGACCCCTGTCCTAAGCTATTCCTTCCTCAGAGCTTCACTATGTGAGCAAAGCATCTAGTACTGTGGGACCCCATCTCCAATTTTTTGCTCTTATTATAGATTTAATTACAGTAAACCCTCACTTGAATGGACTAGTGGGGGCCAGGGATGTCTGTTTAAACCCAAGTCCTGTTGAACACAATACTTACCGTACTCCCTCCCCCCCGCGCCCCCCCCCCCAAAAAAAAAAAAAATTCTGGCAATTCACCAGCAGTGCTGCTATGCAGGGCTGGAGGGGTCAGCCTGCTGCACCGCTGGAGGAGCCACCATGCGTGCCTCCCATCAGGAGTGGTGCGCATATGCAAGTGCTATCTGTCTGTGTATGTGCCTCACCCCTGGTTGGAGGAGTGCATGACAGCTCCAGCAGTGGCAGTCCAGGCTACAGTGGAGGGCGACAGCTCCAGCAGCTAGTGCAAGTTGCCTTAATTTTTTGGGGTGCAGGGGGTGGAATTTAGGATTTTACAGGCCCTGATTAAGTGAACTTGGGCAACAATGGGGAGCTGGCAGATGTCCGTTGTTTCTGAAGTCTGCTAAATCTGGGTATGTCAAATTGAGGGTTTACTGCATAAAGAAGTGTGGCTTAAATCCTGTGTAGTAATAGGAATAAGCTGTACAAATCCATAGGTCCTGGTACTGAGTGTGTGTGTGTGTGTTTTGTCAGTGCTACATGGCACAGAATTTCTTGCTTCCATAATTCTAAAGTAATGCTGCTTAAAAATAAGGAATTTCCTTGTGAAGTAAGGAAAACTGTTGCTGTAACCATAACAGAGGTAGCTATGTCAGTTTGTACTCCTACAAAACAGAAGAAATATAACACTTTCAAGGCTAACAAATTGATGTGCTCGGTGATGAGCTTTTGTGGGACAGATCCACTTCATCAGATGAATCTCATTTCCAATATAGACTGACATAAGTACAGAGGACCCCAAAAAAAGGGCAATTAAAAGCTGACACAGAGGAGATGTTAATTGTCCTGCCTGAGAAAATTCTAAGCATCAAAAGAAGGGAAGTAGTCTTTGTCATGTGTGAGGTAACTGATTGTCTCTGTTCATACCACATGTTAACGTGGTGAATTTGAATATGAATTCCAACTCACACATTTCTCTCTAATCCTATTTTTTTGCTCCAGGACACGCATTCTCAGGTCTTTGATGGAGTGGCCCACTCCATTGAAGTGTTCACTGACCACTGGCTTATGTGTAGTGGGTTTCTTGATGTCTGCTCTGTGTCCATTTATTCTTTGGCGAAAGTTGATCTGATGAAGTGAGTTTGTGCCACAAAAGCTAATTATTTTGTTAGTCTTTAAAGTGCTGTGTGACTGCTTTTTTTGTTTTTATAGTTGCAAACAAAGTCTGATGGTGCAAAAGATTGAGATTGCCATAAAAACTTAGCATTTTTCAGTTAAATGTAAAAGTTAATGTTGTAGTGAGAAACTTAGTATTTGCATTACCTTACCTGACTTGATTGTTGTACTTCATGGAGATGCATATATCAGAATTGTTCCTAAATTTGACACTCTCAATATTATGGCAGTCCTCTTTAATTAGCTAATCACTTCTTAGTGTCCCATCATTACCAGAATATACTGACAAACTGCAATAGTTCCTTGTGTAGGCTTGATTTAAATGTGTCCAGTAGGAAAGCTTCAGCTTGCAGTAGCAGATAACCTGAGATCTAAAGTGCTTCCTATGGTATTACTCTGTTAAAGGGAAAGTTCAGAACACAAATCCCATTAGTTGATCAAACAGCCTCAGCAGTGTTGAATCTGACAGTTAACTTATCCAGCACTTTCTTGAAATGTATTGTGGTTCAGATTAAATCCAATTTATATTAAAGGTTAATATAAGAGGAGTTAATCAATTTGGACTGGAAGTCATCCATGAGTTCGTGTACCTAGGCTCGATGATCTCACACAACTTGTCACTTGATAGCGAGATCAACAAGCGCATTGGAAAAGCTGCCACAACGTTCTCCAGGCTGGGGAAGAGTGTATGGGTTAACAATAAGCTCACTGTACACACCAAGGTGCAGGTCTACACAGTCTGTGTTTTCAGCACACTGCCGTACGCCTGTGAAACATGGACTTTGCGCTCAAAACAAGAGCAGCGGCTCAGCGCAGTCCACACGCGCTGCCTTAGGCGCATACTCGGTATCTCATGGCAGAACAAGGTCCCCGATAGCGCAGTGCTTGAGAGGGCAGGCACCACCTCCATGTTTACCCTTCTCAAACGGAGGCGTATGCGCTGGCTGGGCCATGTCTCACGGGTGATGGATGGCTGAATACCGAAGGACCTCCTCTTCGGTGAACTGGTGCCTGGAAAGAGGCCGAAAGGGCAACCTAAGGACAAGTGTGACCTCTTATCAGTGTGAACACCTGGCACTCGTTCGCCTCAGACAGGCATGCCTGGAAACAGGGAGTGAAGGAAGCTTTTGTTATGTATGAAACTACCTTGGTGGACGAAGCAGAAGACAGGAGAGCCCTCAGGAAGATTCGTGCCCGTGATACCAGAGCGACATCTGCCTACTGCCGCTCACAGTGCAGAAAGGACTGCCACTCCCTCATTGGATTGCACAGCCACAGAAGACGCTGCTTGAATCAGTCCAACTGGGGCGCAAACCTATGATCTCTTGGGATGGAAGGATGCCGCCTACTACTACTACTCAATTTGATTGAAGACTGCCAAGAGTTTTAGGGTCTTGGATGCAAGTTGTCCTAGAACCTAGAAAAAATTCAAGTAAAAACAATATGGGGGAAAATTAAGGTATCCTTGTCAGTTAAAGCACTGAAAGACTTTGACAGTATCTTGAAAGAGTTAAGGTTCAATTAGCTCACTCATCAGGTATTTAATATCCTTATTAAATCTCAACTGCCTTTTTTTTTCCTTACAGTAAATAAAATTTTCTTGAGGAACTGAGCCTTTGCCTTCCAGATCAGAGGCTCACATGTTGAAGCTGGCAGTGCTAGAGGCTAGTTCCTATTTGTGTGACAGCATTTTTAATTTAACAGGACTGGCTTTGATGTTCTTAAATATTTGTAGGCAGCTACAATCACTTTGGTGTGCACACTGTTTAACTCAAGCAAAAGTTCCTCCTCATGCAACCAACCTTCCCTTTTTTCTTTTGTGGGTTTTCAGGTTACATGAGTGCAAGAAAAGATGCACAAGAAAAAATAAGTACTGTGGGGGGGAAATCACTTGCGTTCTTTGCTCTACCCTGCAAACGGGATTGGGGGGGATGTTTGTCACCAAATTAAACGAATAGACAGGTTTTCAAACAGAAGGAAGTATTTCTTCAAACAGTGCACAGTTAACCTGTGGAATTCTTTTCCAAAGGATGGTTGTGAAGACCAAGACTAGAACAGGGTTCAAAAAGAAATCATGCAGGATGGGACCATCAGTTGCTGCCAGCCAAGATTTGCAGGGATGATGTCATAGAATCCTAGCCTCTGTTTGCCAGAGCCTGGGAATGGCTGACGGGATGGATCATGACTGCTTGTTCAGTTCATTCCCTCTGGCCTAGATGGACCATTGGTCTGACCTGATTTGGCCTTTTTGATCTTAGACGAGATAAAGTCTGACAAAAGCAATCCCCTTGAGGTCCATCTAGTTCACTGGTTCCCAAACTTTTTGACATCATGCCCCCGCCTTTTGATTTGAGAAACCCTCATGCCCCCCACCTCTTCTCTACCATCATCCAATCCCCTTTTTAACAAGAAATTTAAACTCATAATTTAAAATAAATGCAAACACTTGAGAGAAAATGTTTTTAAATTAAAAACAAGCACAAATAGCTTTTCTTGATCCCTTGTGAGTGCCTGGTGCAGCCTCAACTGGCCAGCTTCCTGAGCCCCATACCAGCTGCCAGAGTGTCCTGCGCCAGCTGCCACTCTCCTGAGCCCTGTGCTGCCTGCACCCAGCTGCCCGCCCAGCCACTAGGGCCAACTACCCATAAGCCTGCCCGCCCACTGGCCATCTGAGCCCTGTGCTCCTGGGACCAGCTGCCCACTCCCAGGGGTGGGCCAGCCTCCTGAGCTGCCTGCTTAGTCCCCACACTGCCAGGACCAGGCGCCTGCCTGCCATCCTAAGCCCCATGTTGCCAGGGCCAGCTGCCCGCCCGCCAGCCCTAGCCTTGTGCTGTCGGGGCCTGCCGCCCGAGGACCAGCTGCCAGACCCAGCCACCTGAGCCCTGCATTGTGGAGGCCAGCCGCCCAAGCCCCATGAGTCCCGCAAGCCAGCGGGTTGCCTGAGCCCCTTCCCTCCCACAAAGCCAGACACCACCAGCCCCCCCTGCCCTTACCCCACCCCCTTCACCTGAGCCAAGCACCCTCGGCCCCCCATTAAACCCTATTGTCTTTCTCCTCCCTGCTAACTCACACTCACTCACCTTTGCAGAAGGCAGCTAGCTCCACAGGAGTTGTTGCTGGCTGCCTGCTTTCTATAGCAGCTGCGCTGGGTCACCCACATAAAATGGCAGGAGCTGAGAGCCAGAAGCAAAGGCTGGCTCTCTCTTGTGGTGAGGGGAATGACAGGGGCAGCAGCAGCGGCATTGGGTCATCTTGTGCCCCCCCCCCCCCCCCCCCCCGTGGGAATTTCTTCATGCCCCTCTGGGGGCCACGCTCCCCAGTTTGGGAAACCATGATCTCGTTCAATGCCCTGTCTCTGACAGTAGCAGGGCCCAAACACTTCAGCAGCAAGTATAAGACCTCTGTAGTATGCAGATTTGGAGTAATCTGCCCTCTTCTTTAAGTTTTACTCATCTTTAGCTCCTGGAGACCTTGATAATTTCTGAGCATGAGTTTTAGTTAGAGCGGGTTAGACAAACGCTAACCACTTTATCATTGGAATTTTCTGATTCATCAAGATTGGAATGTTTCACAGCATTGCTTTGATGTCAGTGAACTTCCGCCAAAACCCAGGTAGGACGAAGGATTGCTGCAGTGGCAGCATGGCTCCTTGGCAGCGCACTTTTTAGATTGCCTCAGATTCAGAAACTTTGGAGCTTCAGGGGCTGGGGCGGGCAGCCTAGCCTGCTTGGTGCACTGCCCAAGAGCCCAGTGCTGCAATCCCTTTGTTACTGTTCTGATTCAGTATTATAATTTTGATTTTGTTTTGAAATCATCTGAAGTGGACTTGCATTTTTAGCATAGCTCTGACTTCAATGTGTTGCACCAAAAGTTCATCGTTAGTTGTTATCCATATAAATGTCCAGCCCTGCTGTGAGGAGTGTGTAAAATCTACACGGTAAAGTAAAATCCACAGCTGACCCGTGTAGATTGCCAGGCTCAACTACAGCCTCTTCAAGTCTTCCACCCTGCTGTGTCCTGCGCCTAGAAGTTTACACAGCAATGAAACAGCTCCCCAGACAGTGACCCTGACTTGGCTAGCATGGGCCAGTGTCTATGTAGACATACCCAATGATTTCCTCTGGCAGCAAGTTCCACAGATTAATTATGTATTGTGTAGAAAAATATTTTTTCTGTTAGTTTTGACACTGAATACTAGTTTTCTCTGTCCTGCAGAGCTGCTGAATTTCTAATGTTCTTTCTGCTCTAGTCTTTGTGTTTTTATCGCAGGTTGACTTAGCACCCTTGGGAACTAATCAGTGCTAAATAAGAGAATTTTCTGGACTACTATAGGTCAATATTGTATAGCACATTACCAACACTTCCATTCCTTACTGGGCTCTTGGACGTTTTCAAGTAAATTACAATTTAAATAACAGCACAGAACACTGAGAACCAGGACTGGTGGCTGTAAACAAACTTTATAGTGCTACAGGAATCTTGGCCACACCCAGAATAAGTGACTACCCGGCTAATTAAAATCATGCCAGTTTAAGGGTGTTGCTGGGTGAGAGTGTTCCGGATTAGAGAGTTTCACCCTGTATTCGGTTCCTCCTCGAACTATCTGTCTTAGCCAGCAGAAATGACACAGCTGCCTCTTCATTCTTTAGTACTGTGCATATGAACATCAAAAATTTCAGCTCACCTTTTGCATGCCCACTTCTTCGTACTCTAGGGCTGAGTGGTGATTCACTTTCAGTGAAGACTTATTTCTGCATAATATTAACATGTCTCTCTTAGCTTTGTATTCTTCCTTGTTGTCAGTCTAAAAAACCCTTTTTAACTAATCTAAGAGGTATGGTATGCACTAGTTTGTGATGTCACAAAGTTTTTAGCTTGACCCTTGCAAAGTGTGTGTTTTTTTTTTTTTTTTTTTTTTTTTTATTTTTATAGTGATTATTTTCTCCCATCTGTAAACAACAAAGTGGTAATATCTTGGATAGTGGTAGTTTTGTGTGATGTTGTTTCCTTACTTCACTGTAGTGTAGAATTAGCCTTAAAATTTGCTGGAATTGCTTATATTGTGAACCCTCCCTAGTGTATGAGTACTTTTTGGCTATATAAGAGTTTTGTCGGCATGGATTATATAATTTTAGCAAATGAAATAATCTATACTGGCCAAAGCGCCGTTAAGGTGGGTATAGCTGAGTCTCTACACTGGAGCTTTAGTTGGTATAAAAATTTGGCAAAAAAAATAACATCTCTCAATAACCTCATACTGACAAGCTTCTAAATGTTCTCGGCTCTAGTTTTACATGTACTAACTGGTCAAGTTGGAGCCCTGACACCCCTTTTTAGATTTCAACTTGGCCAGCTAGCACTCATTAAAGCTGTTGCTTTCTTGTCTGTACTAGAGTTTAAGAACATTAACTTAAGTGTATTAATACCATGGCTTTTAATGAAAGGCCTTATTCTCCCTACAGAAGTTTTTGTCAATTATCCAATTGATCATCACTTCTAGTGAAGACAAAGCATGCTGCATTTTTCACGCAAGACAGGAGTAGGTTAATTCAACCTGCTAATATGTTTGGAAACTACTGGCTGGCTTGTGTTCACTGAGATTTTATCCTGAGGCAGCTAACTTGAGTTAATGTGGTGTGCGTTACACAAAATCCTCGTCAGAATAAATAGCTGGCAGTTCAACCATCCTGTTGTGTGGTGTGGGGAAATGGCAGGGGTTCTGCAGGGACTTTTTATGCTTTGTACAAACAATTGATCTCTTTTAGTTTAAGCTACAAAACAGAAGGGTGTTTTTAAAGTTGGGGTGAGCAAACATTTTTACGTTTGGCCCCGCCATTAGCACGGCCCCGTCAACATGTCTAATGTAATCTCAGCCCAGGGAAACTTCCATTATATTCATGTGGAGAAAAAAATCCCCTTTTGGCCTGTGTAAATTAATTTGGTATATAAAAGTGAAAATACATAAAAACGATAACACTACAACATTTTTTTAATGAGATAGATGAGCCTGAGACCCAGCAGCCAATTGTGCTGTGCCCCTCTTGAAATTTTATGTGCTACCTGCTGCCCCTTTTGCACCCCTGTTTTAAGTGATTCATGTCAATTTGGTGTATTGGGCTGGTTTTAACCAGCTGTGCTTTCAGACATTCTTTCTTGCAGCTTTAGTTTGAGCAATGCATTCTGATTTCCTGACTGTGCCCAAGACCTCTATACCTAAACACGGAAAGCAGGGGTTAGAAGGTTTCTACCAAATACCCCGTCTGACTACGGCAGTTGGTCTTGAAAGTATAGCAGCAACATTTTGACTTCTTTTTCACACTAAACCTATGTCTGAACTATGACACTGGGTCATGGTTCCCCACTCCTGTACCCATGTGCACTAGCTCGCAGTGGAAGCACTAATTGATTACATACATATAAATATCTTATACCTGGAAGGGATCTTGGGAGGTCAAGTCCAGGCTCCTGCCCTCTTGGCAGGGCCAAGCACTTTCCCTGGGGGTTGGGGGGGAGGCGTGTATTTTTAACACCTATTTGCCCTAGGCCCCTAAATCATAGAACAATAGAGCTGGAAGAGACCTAAAAAAAGCCATCAAGTCCAGCCCCCTGCCCTAGGCAGGACCAAACCTATCAGATCAGCCCAGCCAGGACTTTGTCAAGGCGAGACTTCAACACCTCCGGGGGTGGAGACTCCACTACTTCCTGGGTAGACCGTTCCAATGCTTCAGTACCCTCTGAGTGAAAGTTTTTCCTAACGTTCAACCTGGACCTTCCCAACCGCAACTTGAGACCATTGTTCCGTGTTCTGCCATCCATGACCACTGTGAACAGCCTCTCTCCAGCCTCTTTGCAACCTCCCTTCAGTCTTCTCTTCTGCAGACTAAACAGTTCCAATTCCCTCAACCTTTCTTCAGAGGTCGTATGCTCCAGCCCCCTAATTATTTTGGTTGCCCTCTGCTGGACCCTCTCCAGTGTGTCCACATCCTTCCTATAATTGGGGGCCCAGAACTGGACACACTACTCCAGATGCAGCCTCGCCAAAGCCAAGTAAAGAGGAATAATCACTTCTCTGGATCTACTGGCAACGCTCCCCTTGATGCAACCTAATATGCCATAAGCCTTCTTGGCTACAATGGCACACTGTTGACTCATGTCCAGCTTCTTGTCCACTACAACTCCCAGGTCCTTTTCTGCAGAACTACTACCGAGCCAGTCGGACCCCAGCCTGTAACAATGCTTGGGATTCTTCTGGCCCAAGTGCAGGACTCTGCACTTGTCCTTATTGAACCTCATCGGATTTCTTGCGGCCCAGTCTTCCGATTTGTCTAGGTCACTCTGGACCCTCTCTCTCCCCTCCAGCATATATACCTCTCCCCCTAGCTTAGTGTCGTCCGCAAACTTGCTGAGGGTGCAGTCTAACCCCTCATCCAGGTCATTGATAAATATGTTGAACAGAACAGGACCCAGAAGCGAACCTTGGGGCACTCCACTAGAAACTGACCGCCATCCTGACATTGAGCCGTTGATCACTAAATGGCCTCCTGAAGGATTGAATTTGCAACCCTGAGTTTACAAAGCCAGTGCTCAAACCACTGAGCTGTTGCTCTAACTACTCCCCTGTTTCAGGGATATTTTGTATTCATCCTAGCTGAGCCTCTGCTGAGACAGTACCTGTTACTTCAGCTAGTATAGGTAAGTTTTTGAGTGGGTGGGTCAAGCCCCTTGTTTGTAGTTCTGGTGTAGCCAAAGCATGTGTCTGCTGCAGATGAAGATGTGATTGTACCATGGGTATGGGTAGTAGTGGACACCTGGTGGCACAGGCTTCAGCACCCTCTAGCCTCCAATGAACATACCCAGGCTCCCTGGCAAGCATATGCCAGGATGGCTAGTCTGTGCCACCATTTCTAAACTTCTCTTGGTACCCATGCTGTAAGTATGCCTTCAGTTGTGCATGTCTGAAACAGCAGTAATTAGTTCATCTAGCCTTGAAGTGAAGAACTAATTCAAATTGGATGGATGGAAGGCAAACTCGAGGCTTCATATCAAGCTCCTTTTTAATGTTCTTTAATATAAATGTTTTTTGCTTCACAACATCTCTGACATTGGGAAACTTCTGCATAGTAGAAATATGATGGACCCAAGCTATAGGAGGGATTTACCAAAGACTACATGGGAAGTCTGAGGCAAGGCTGAAACAAAATCTTGATTCCTTCATTCCCAAGCATATTCCCTTTCTTTCTTAAAAATACAGAAAGTGCTGTAATAGTTCTAGCAGACAAGAACAAAGTACTCTCTGCGTACGCCTTATTCATATGGAGATTTGATCCTTCAAATGTGATTCAGCACTCTGGATTGTCTTACCAGACATCTGTGGTCAGCAGGAAGTAATTACAGGCAGGTGGCCTTGCCCAATAACCTTTGGTGTTAATGGGACTAATTATTGGTTTTCAGTGAGCACCCCAGACCCACAGAGGAGCTGGCCTTAGACGGAACTTTGCTGTGTGAAACACACATGTAGCAAAAAACAAACTAGGGACTGTAACTAGAACAGGACAGCACTTCATGCCTGCAGAGAGACTTGCTCACAAAAACAATAAGCCATGTAAATAACAAGCAGTCCTGTGGCACCTTAGAGATGAACAAATTAAGTCATGAGCTTTCATGGATAAAATCCATTTCCTCAGATGAGTAAATGGGGCCATTCATCTTCAGAAGTGGGTTTTACCCATGAAAGCTCATGACCTAATGTATTAGTCTCTAAGGTGCCACAGGGCTGCTTGTTTCTGAAGCTACAGACTAACATGGCTACCTGCTGAGACAATCAGCCATATGTACAATGTCAAAAACTTAAGCCTAAGAGGCAAGAAAAGTTAGTCTTTTGACCAAACTGTATGACCAAGAACAGTGTTTCCTCTACCGTTTTTTGTCTGTGTGAAGAATAACTCTCATGTTAGATGCACCAGTACATAGGTGATGTATCAAGTGGACAGTGTGTGGTGGGGTGGAGCTGAGATGTGTAGGTGCGTGAGGAGGCTGAGGGCTGGGGTAGAGGCTTGGTGTGCAAGCCTTGGATGGGGCCAAGGATGACGGTTTTGGGTTGTGGCTGCCCTTAAGAGAGACTACACCCGCCCCCAGCTGTCTCATTGCAGCAGCTTGGGGCCAGGTGGCAGGTGCTTTGCCATGGCCACAAGTGCTCCGGCAGACATAAATGGGAGAGGAGTGCCTGTCCTTCAGCCCAAGGCTGAAGCAGGAAGGGGCACCTGGCCTCCAGCAGCAGCTCTGGGTTGGGAACCATGGCTGAGGGGGAGATGCGTTCTTCTGGCCATGGCACTGAGCTGCTGTGGGTGGGAGAGATGCCCCTCCCCACCATCCTCCACATTGAGATACTGGGGCAGTTCTGTGTTGGGGCAAAGTCTATGCTCTATGCAGTAGCCCTGAGCCCCGCATGGGGCTTGTTAAACAGCTGTGCAGTTACACAGCTAGAGGGACTCTCTGCCTTGCTGTTTGTGGGACCTTGTGTAAATCATTCTATTCACTGAGGATCACTTTCCCAGGATTTGTAATAGTTCCAGATTTCATCTATGCAGTGAGGCTAAATTGATTAATGGGCTTAAAAGATTGAGCCTCAAAGGTGTGAACAGAAAACTTAAGAATGAAGACACCTATCTACATCAAATATCTGCCTGTGCGTAACTCTCCACTGTTACGACAGTTATGGGCCGCGTCTACACGTGCACGCTACTTCGAAGTAGCGGCGCCAACTTTGAAATAACGCCCGTCACGGCTACACGTGTTGGGTGCTATTTCGAAGTTGAAATAGACGTTAGGCGGCGAGACGTCGAAGTCGTTAACCCCATGAGGGGATGGGAATAGCGCCCTACTTCGAAGTTGAACGTCGAAGTAGGGCACGTGTAGACGATCCGCGTCCCGCAACATCAAAATAGCGGGGTCGGCCATGGCGGCCATCAGCTGAGGGGTTGAGAGACGCTCTCTCTCCAGCCCCTGCGGGGCTCTATGGTCACCGTGTGCAGCAGCCCTTAGCCCAGGGCTTCTGGCTGCTGCTGCGACAGCTGGGGATCCATGCTGCATGCACAGGGTCTGCAACCAGTTGTTGGCTCTGTGGATCTTGTGTTGTTTAGTGCAACTGTGTCTGGGAGGGGCCCTTTAAGGGAGCGGCTTGCTGTTGAGTCCGCCCTGTGACCCTGTCTGCAGCTGTTCCTGGCACCCATATTTCGATGCGTGCTACTTTGGCGTGTAGACGTTCCCTTGCAGCGCCTATTTCGATGTGGTGCTGCCCAACGTCGAAGTGGAACGTCGACGTTGCCAGCCCTAGAGGATGTGTAGACGTTATTCATCGAAATAGACTATTTCGATGTAGCGTGCGCGTGTAGACGTAGCCATGGAGTGCTAGCCACATCATAGCTCTTATTTAAACTCCTTGTAAGCTTTAAATGTAATTTTCAAACCCCTCTGAAGACAACATATGTAACAAGGTCAGTTTGAAAACTGGCATGCCAATTCCGGACCTCGGTTGTGGTGAAAGGTTGGCTTTCTTGAGATACAAGTACCACCTGTCTTGTAAAATCATTGTGGAATGATGGGGGGAGAGGAAGGATGGATCCACATTACTTTGTAACATAGGCATTTCAGTGAGGTTGAGTGTTCATCATGAAGATCAAGTTCTAAAAATGAACAAATTCAGAAGCTGAGGTTTTTTGTTTTTTTTTACTCTTCTCAGTGAGCTGTCCAACTGCTGCAAGCTCTTTTTAACTCACTGTTGCGGGAGAAAGATGTTTAGATACAAGCATGTTAAAATGTGGGGGAAGATGCATTGAGTTAGGGGCATGGGTCTGAGATCATCTCTGCTCCCCCACTGGTTGCATGCACTTCACAATCCTTATTCCTGACTGATACTTCTTAGGGGCAGGCAAGTAACATTTTCCTTTTTCTCACATAAGATAAGGGCGAGTCTGCGGGATGTCATATTGAATAAATAAATCTGAGAACAGAGCCTGCATCCGTAATCTGGCACACCCAAGCGTGTTCTACTTCCTCTGCTCTTTTTGAATGACTTGTGCCATGCGCATGCTGGCTGAAATGTTAGAGATCTGTGACGTAAAATTTGAAGGCTCCCTGGTCAAAACCTACTACTGGCTCATTAGGCTGTGGCTCTAGCTGCAACTCTAAAGTAAATATGCTTATCTTCTATTTAAAGCAAAATTGTGCCTGCCCTCCAAAATCTGTCACGTCGATCTGAAAATTAATAGATGGGGCTTCTAATAGAGCCAGGAATAGAATCCATCTCCCTTTTGTAGTAGAACCAATTCTTATCCAATTAACCATGTGATTGTGGGAATAAGCTCTCTGCAACTGCATTCATGGCTACATTGTTTATCCAGTGGGTTACTCCTACATACCCATCTCTACACAGCACTTGAGAAACATTAAATTACACAGCAAATAATTGCATGTGATTAAATTTTCATGGAGCAAAGTGGACTATCTTGTGTAGGTGGACAGGAACTAATGATCATCTTGTTCCATTTTTGGTTCGGAAATGGATTTTGTGTGATGGGGTGGGGGGGTGTCATTAAAAATACACATTTTGCAGTTGTCCCTTTAATTTTTAGCTCAATTTTTCTGTTTTTAGATGTGAGGGAGGTTTTGCTGATCCCATCTTATAGGGATAGGTAAACTGAGTAGTATTTATGGGGTGAAATAAAGTTAGCTGTTCTGCAGGGTGAAATGTGGGGGACAAGCGCTCTCATATGGAGCTCAGTAGCGGTGGGAATGTTGGACTCGAACTGGGGTAGAGGTAATTGTGGGAGCCCTTCTATTTCTGCTATGTACTGGGGGGGCGGGGGAGGACAGGACTAAAGAGATATGGAACAGGTGGCCTGGAGACCTAGGGGGTGAGGCTGGGTCTGCACTTATAAGGTCTGTTTGTAGGCTGTCCTGGGTGGACTTCAAGAAGTATTGTTTTATGGTTAAGACAGTAGGCTGAAATTCTGTAAGCCAAGGATTCAGGTCTTTGCATTGTCAAGGTATGTCAATTTGACAAGTTGGTTAATTTCTCTGTGCCTCTGTTTTTCCTACCTATAAAATGGAATAATGCTTCCACATAAACATCTAAATACACTAATGTGTGAGAGGTGTGGATGCTGCAATAGTCAGACTATGTAAAACAGCTAGATTAGAGTCCTGTGGAGCTGCTGTTGCATTTCCAGCATGAGAAGGATTGGTAGGCCCACAAAGAATCTGAGCTTAGGGATGCTCGTAAAGACCACCCACAAGTTTCGTCAAGCTACTCTTCAGGGATCTGACTTATTTAGGGTTCAGAACGCAATTGACTGACTGGGTGCTGAGATTTAAGGCTCTGAGGGACTTGATATGTGTTGCAGGAGGCTGATCAGAGAGGGACAAGTTGTGGGTCTGGTGACTAGTGTCCAGCTTACTAACACTGAGTCATGGAAGCAATATAAGTCTGGGATGGACCTCAGGAGGTCATGAAGTCCAACCACCTGCTCTAAGGCAGGACCACATAAACCCAGACATTTCATGGCAAGCCTTTTGTTCATGATAGGGCTCCACAACCTTCCTGGTCTACTCCAGGACTTAACTACCTGTATAGTGATAAATTGTTTTCCTAACATCTATCTTCCCTTTTGACAAATTAAGCCTATTTATTTCTTATACTACCTTCAGTGGATGTGGAGAAGCATTGGCTGTTACAAAGAGAAAAGCATATTTGAAGGCAGTTCTGGTACTTTCTCCATTTTTTCTTCTCAAGACTATTTTTTTAACCTTTTCCTTATAGGTCAGATTTTCTAAATGCTGTCTAAATATTTTTCTTTGTCTTTGGGGGCTCACCAGCTTATCATTTTTTCTGAAGTGTGGGCCCCTTTTAGAATTAATCACAATCTTGCAGCTGAGCCCTCAGCTCTGAATAGAGCAGGGCAATTACCTCTCATGTTTTATAAAATGCTTCTCTTAGTATATGCAAGAATATTTAGCCTTTTTTCCAACTACATCATCACTTGGTTCAGTCATTCAGTTTGTGATACATTTATAACACCCAGATCCTGTCCAGTAGTACTACCATCTAGCTGATTATTCCCCTTTTTGTAGTTGTCCTTTGGAATTTTTTTTCCTTCCTCCGTGAAATAATGTTCCTGTGGTGTCCAGTATGCTCCCCATTGTGGTGAACGGGGAAGCATATTGTGGTGAGTGTGGGTCAGCAGGCTGGTACTGTGGCTGGGGGCTCACGTGGCAGTGGTTTGGGAGCTGCATGACTGATTCAGGGACTGTGTGGATGATGTGGCAGCTCCTTGGGCAACCAGCCTCAAGCCATGCAGCCGCCAGAGCCATGCAGCGTGGTGCCTGAGGAGTTGCCCTGCCCCACAGCACCCAAGCTCACAAGCCATTGCCACCCTGGTTCTCAGGGTTGCATGGCTTGGGCCTGGGCGGCTCCGGTGAGTAGGGCGCCTGAGTGTGTGTGGGAGGGTGCAGTAGGGACCTGGTGAGGAGGGGCTGGGGCGCTCAGCTGGGGGAGCAGGAAACGGCGATTGGGCATCTTCCGTTTGGACACCATTGTGATATACTTTTAAAAACGAGAGGTCCCGTGGCACCTTGATACATTAACAGTTTTTTGGAGCGTAAGCTTTCTTGAGCAACGACCTACTTCGTCTTTGCCCATTAAAGCTTATGCTCCAAAAATCTGTTTAGGCTTCTTGTTGTTTTTGCAGATACAGACTAACAAGGCTACCCGTCTGATACTGTACTCTTGTCTTTATTACCTTTTAGTGGGTTTCAGACAAATTATTGAATTTGTCAAGGTTGTTTTTGAATTCTGTCTTCCAGAGTTCTTGCCAGTTAGCTCCATCTGAAAAATTTTATAAGCATATTCTTCACTCCATTATCCTACTCCTTATTTAAAATACTTGTCAGCACTGAATCCAAGACTGATCCCAATAGGATGCACTTTTGCACCAGTAACTACTCTCTGTGTATAGTCTTCTAACCTGTTGTGCACCAATCTTAAGTGATTTTAACCTACACTACATTTCCTTAGTCGGATTATGAAACTGTCACGTGGACTTGTTTCAAAAGCCTTTCTAAAATCAAGATAGAGCACACTTACTACTTCTCTCCATCTAGTTGGCCATTAAACCTATGGAAGTGAATTGAGTTGTTTTTGGTATAATTGGATCCAACATGGATTTGGATCCATGTTAACTATTTCTTATAGCCTTGTGTATCCTCTAGGGCTAGGTCTAGAGGTGCCCCTTCCTTTTGAAAGGGGCATGTTATTGAGTGGGTTTGAAAGATGCTAATGAGGCACTAATGAATATTCAGCACTCATTAGCATAATGGCAACCACGGCAATTTGAAAGTGCGGCTTTTCGAATTGCATCCTGCTTGTGGAGATGGGACCTTCCAAAAGGAAACCCCTGCCCCCAGTTTTCGAAAGCCCTTCTTCCGATCTGATCTTAAGAAGAAGGGCTTTCGAAAATGGGGGTGTGTGTGTGTGTGTGTGTCCTTTTGGAAGGTCCCATCTCCATGAGTGGTGTGCAGTTCGAAAAGCCACACTTTAAAATCACTGTGGCTGCTATTATGCTAATGAGGCACGGCATATTCATTGCAGTGCCTCATTAGCATCTTTCGAACCTGCTCATTGACATGCCCCTTTCGAAAGGAAGGGGCATGTGTAGACACAGGGATGGTGTTTAAACAGCATAAAAAAATTAAGCAATCTTTACATATTGAGTCTAACTTTGATATGATCTATAATTCCCTGAGCTTCCTTTGTTCCCCTTTTAAAAGATGAGGTATATGTTTGTCCTTCTTTAGTTCTCTGGGACCTTATCTGTCCTGCAGGAGTTCTTGTAAGTAATTGCTAATGGTACTGAGATTTCTTCAGCTAATTCTTTAAGTACTATAGCATGAATTTCATCAGGCTCTGACAACTTAAATACATCTAGCCTCTTTGTTTTTTTTTTTTTTGTGTCTCCCTGTTAATATTAGATGTGAGCTTAGTAAAGGCTGAAGGGAAACCTGGTGTTTGACAACTTGGTTTTCCTCATGTCCTCTGTTCATGAGCTCTTTTCCCTACTAAGTTGGAGGACCTATATTTTCCTTCATCGTACTATTGCTCCTAATGTACTTATAGAGCCTTTTCCTATTGCTTCTTATGCCTCTTGATAGGCACAACTCATTTTGTGCCTTAGCTTTCCAGATTTTGTGCTGTAATCTTGTACCCTTATTTTATTCTCCTCCCTAGCAATTTGTCCATGTTTCCACTTTGTGGTGTGTGTGTGGTTTTAAATTTTCAGGTCATAACAGCAAACATAAAACCCCAAGCCATCAGGAGCATGAAGCTTGCCAAACAGTTAATTGTGGCTACTGGATCAAGGTGCTGATGGAACACTAAGAAGACAAGGCTTCTGTGGAAGAGCTGAAGGAACTCTTTGTATCTGTCTTCACCCTGAGGATATGAGGGAGATTCTCCTACCTAAACTAGTCATCATTTAGGTGACAGATCTGAAGAACTGTACCAGATGATCTGTCAATGATGGTGATTCTGGAACAGATAATAAATCAGAGTAGTGAGTTACCAGGACCTGACATATTCACTCAAAAATTCTGCTATTTTATTTCCTTCAGAACTGCCAATGCGGTGTGTAACCTGTCACATAAATCAGCCTCTATGCCACATGCCTGGAAGACAGTTCGTGTAACACTGTCACATGAGCTTTCCTAGTTCGTTTAAGAGTTCTGTATGGTTTTTTTAATATGATCTTTGAAAAAAGGCTGCAGAGGCAATCTTCACAGTAACAGGCTGGTAAGCCTAACTCTGGTACCATGGATTGACCGATGCTGTTTCAGATGCAGAGGAACATGCTCTGTTGAGGGAAGAGTCAACGTGTTCCTTTTAAAGGGAAATCATGCTTCCCTAATCTATTAGAATTCTTTTGCAAAAGTTTATGGGTGATGATCCCCTCAAACTTGGAGATTTAAAAAAACAAAACCACACACAAGCCTTGGGTAAAGTCACACAGCAAAGGCTTAAGTAAAGTGAGCAATCGGAGGCCAAGAGGGAAAATCTTCTGATGGAATATTACCTGGCTATACTGGAAACAAAGAATATGAATAAATGGTCAGCTCTCTTAGTGGGGAGAGGTAAAGAGAAGCGTCTCTGAAGGATCTCTACTGGCTGCCTATACAATGTAAATTTCATAAATGATTTGGAAAAGGGGGGTAAACAGTGAGGTGGCAAAATTTACAGTAATACAAACTAAAATATAGTTAGATCTGAAGCTGCCTGAAAAAAGTTAGAAAGGGATCTCCCTATACTAGATGACTAGATGACAAAATGACACAATTCAGTGTTAGGTGCAAAGTAATGCACAACTGTACATACAAAATGATGCAGCCTAAATTAGCTGTTACGGCTCAAGAAAGATCTTGGAGTGATTTTGGATAGTTCTTTGTTCATCTGCCTAACATAAGGAATCATTAATGCTACTATCCTTTTCCTATGTTTCCTATAGGAAGGTCACGTCTTTAATACTGCATACAATTGTGGCTGCCCCATCTCAAACAAGAGAGAGGCAATAAAAACCATTGGTGTATAGATGGAACAGCTTTCATAAGTAGTAGTATTCCTCTGTGGAAATGATAGTCATGCAGAAGTCTCTTTAACGAGACTAACTTTAAAAGATGTTTTTAGAGAACTGTCTCATAAGTTTTTCCCATGTTCAGTTCTCTAATGGTGGTGAAGGAAAGCACAGCAAGGATTTGAACTCATGGCTCTCCCAGACCAATCATTTGTGGCATGGCATTGGTGCTCATAGAACACTTTTTTTTTTTATGGCTGCTTCATAGTGGATAATCTTTTATGATAGCTTTATAGGCCATAAAGAATTGAGACATGGCAATATCTGTAGGGTTGATGCATGTAATTTACAGAGAGAGGTAATGACTCCTATATTTTGTTTGCCTGATGCTTTCCGTTGATTTTGTGGAAAGAACTTGTAATTATTTATGATAAAATTTTAGAACTCTATGCACAAGAGAAGGTGACTCTGCATTCTTTCTTGAGCTCTAGGGGTATTACCTAGCTGAAGTAAATTTGCTACCCTGTAGGAAGAAACAGAATTCAGTGTAATACCAAAACTGTGGTTTAGTTGAGAACAGTAAACCCTTGATTTACGTGGGGGTTGCATTCCTGCAACTCCCACGTAACTCAAATTTTTGGAATTTGGTGGTGTGGGGGGAGATGGGAATCAGGTTGCTGCCTGGTTCCTGGCTCTCCTGGGCTTGCAGGAACCAGGAGACTGATCAGCCCACCAGGGCTGGTCAGTTTGGTGGCTCCTGCAGTGGCTGGAGCCCAAGTACAAGGCGCTGGGAACCGGGCAGCAGCCTGGCTCCCAGCTCCCTTACTCTTGCAGAGGCAGGAAACTGACAAGGGCAGCAGCCTTTGTCAGTTTCCTGGCACCAGCCAGTGGAGGGGAGAGGGAACAGGGGCAGCCTGGCTCCCCTCCACTCTTTGGAGCCTGGAAACTGACCAGGGCTGCTGCCTTGGTCAGTTTCCAGGCTCTGCAAGGGAAGGGGAGCTAGGAGCCAGGCTGGTGCCTGGTTCCCAGCTTCCTGCTACTCCAAGGACCTGGGAAACTGAAAAGCCCACCAGGCCTGGTTAGTTTTCCTGGTTGCTTCTGTCTGCCTTCCACCAGTGGTGTCGGGTCAGGCTGAGAGCCACTCGCCTGGGGGAAGGCAGGAAGAAGGGACTGTTAGCCTGCCTAGGCAGGCTTACTGCCACAGAGCAGCTTCAAGTTGTATTTAACTCATGTTAATGCAAGTATGTTCAACTTGAAGCCATGTATTTCCAAGGTTTACTGTTTGTGAAGACCATTCTACAGACAACATAATAAAAACATACGGCAAGTTCTTTGGGATAGTGTGTCTAAAAGTGCTGAGACTTGGTCTGTTTTTAGAGGTTTGAGTTCTAGTACCACATATGTAACCCCTTCATGTGAGTTAATTCTGTTGTTTTTGCAACTTATCAGCAGAAAAGGGTCTTGAACCCGTGGTCTTTTAACTTCTCAGCCCAGTATATGTTCCCTTAGGCCAAAAAGTATTTTCACGTGGGAAAAATGGCCAAAGCATTTTTCCCTGTTGGGTGACCTCTGTTTGAAACACTGAAAGAGGACACATGGGTGGCTTGCATAGCTACAGAATAGGAGTGGGCAAAATACAGCCCGTGGGCTAGATCTGGACCATCAGGCCTTTGGACTTCACCTGTGGTCCTCCAGAGCTTTCAGGTAGGATTCCTGTGTGCCGCAGCCTCAAGTAGCTCTAAGTGCTGGACTGATGGAGCCACGTGCCCCTTGCAGAAATTGGCCAGTGGGCCCAGCCTGGGCCATGCTTGTTAGTGTGTGTCAACAATGCAATGTACCACACCCCCCTCACTCCAGGAGGTGCATGGTGCAGAGAGGCCTGAGGGTTTTGCTGTCTCCTGGCTGGGAGTTGCCTTGGTAAGCATTTCCCAGTGAGAGCCTGCACCTGGCATCCCCTCTCCTCCTGCACCAACTCCCTGCCTCAGGTCACCACACAAACCCTCTGTACCTTCACCTACACAGCTCTTTTTCAGGTCAGAACTCTCCTATACCCATATCCACTCATTGACCCTGCACCCCCTGTTGTACCCCATTATCTAATGCCAGGTCACAACCCAAATCGTCTTCCCCCTTTCCCTAGGTCTGGATGCTATCCTGTACCCATACGTCCTCCATTAGCATAGGTGAGTTGGCCCACGAGCACCTTCCAAATTCCTGCGGTGGCCCCCCTGTAAAATGAGTCACCCATTGCCACTATAGAAGATGAAGAGAATACAAAGGACAAGTTGTATCAGGCAAGCACAAATGTGGACTTTCAAGTCAGCCACATCATGGGTTAGTGAAAAGGCATCCCTTTGGAGTGCTGCTGGGTCTTGCTCTATAATATATATATATAGGGTGTGTGTGTGTGTGTGTGTGTGTGTGTGTGTGTAAATAAAATATAAAGAGAGGGAGAGAGTGTGTGAACTGTAGCATCATATAGGAGAACCTCGGCTTTCAATAAAATAAAAACAGAAGGTTGTGGTTGTCAGGGAAATCCTTACAAAATGAATCATAAAACTTTCAAAATCAACAGCCTTCCCCCCAAAAAAACCCTCCACCCAAGTCCCCCCAATTTTTTAAATGCTCTCATGAGGTTTTGGGGCTGGCAATACTGATGAACTCGAGGTTCGCGGATGATATAGTTATCATTGAGGAAGATGAGGAGAAGCTAGCGAAAACTGTGTGGGTGTTAAATGAAGAAGGGAGGCGATATGTACTGATTATGAAAATTGCTTTGGGTGCTAATAGCTCCCCATTAGACTCTGACAAAAGCTCACATCCTCCTGTCTGATCTGACTTGTTTTTTTCCTCTTTTTTGATAAGCGCTGTTGATCCTGGGCCATTTCCACCTTGCTGAATAGACCTTGTCACCTCTGGCCCTCCCTCTTACTGGGACCCCACTCTTTAAATACCCCCCTGAACCCCCCCCCCCCACTCATGCATCTGATGAAGTGGGTCTTTGCCCACGGAAGCTTATAGAATCATAGAAGAGTAGGACTGGAAGGGACCTCAGGAGGCTATTGAGTCCAGTCCCCTGCCCTCATGGCAGGACCAAGCACTTTCTAGACCATCCCTGAAAGCCATCTATCTAACCTCTTCTTAAATAGCTCCAGCGATGGAGATTCTACCACCTCCCTTGGCAATTCATTCCAGTGTTTGATCACCCTGACGGTTAGGAACTTTTTCCTAATGCCCAACCTGAACCTCCCCTGCTGCAATTTAAGTCCATTGCCTCTTGTTCTATCCTCAGAAGCAAGGAAGAACAAGTTCCCTCCCTCTGCCTTATGACACCCTTTTAGATACCTGAAAACTGCTATCATGTCCCCCTTCAATCCTTCTCTTTTCCAAACTAAACAAGCCCAGTTCTTTCAGCCTTTCTTCATAGGTTATGTTCTCTAGACCTTTGATCATTCTCCTTGCTCTCCTCTGGACCCTCTCCAATTTCTCCACATCCTTCCTGCACTGCGGTGCCCAGAACTGGACACACTACTCCAGCTGAGGCCTAACCAGCGCAGAGTAGAGCGGAAGAATGACTTCTCGTGTCTTGTTCACAACACACCTGTTAATGCATCCTAGAATCATGTTTGCTTTTTTTGCAACAGCATCACACTGTTGACTCCTATTTAGCTTGTGGTCCGCTATAACCCCTAGATCCCTTTCTGCTGTACTCATTCCTCGGCAGTCCTTTCCCATTCTGTATGTGTGACACTGATTGTTCCTTCCTAAGTGGAGCACTTTGCATTTGTCCTTATTAAAGTTCATGCTGTTTACCTGAGCCCATTTCTCCAGTTTATCCAGATCCTTTTTGAATTATGACTCTATCCTCCAAAGAAGGTGCAACCCCTCCCAGCTTGGTATCATCTGCAAACTTAAGTGTACTTTCTATGTCAATATCTAAATCGTTAATGAAGATATTGAACAGAACCGGTCCTAAAGCAGACCCCTGCGGAACCCCACTAGTTAACTTTTCCTGGTGGAAAAGTATATGCTCCAAAATATGTTAGTCTATAAGGTGTCACATGACTTCTTGTTGTTCTCAAATCAAGCCTGGGACATTGTTTCATTTGATACTTGATAGAGAACCAAAACAGTGCCCTGAGCACTAGAATGATTGATTGATTAATCCGAGCACTCTTAGGGCTCATCTATACTTGCACCTAAATCGGAACTGCTGTGATTGCTGCAGCTGTGTTGATGTACTGGGCCGAGCAAAGGGAGTTGCAGACCCCTTTGGGGGGCTGTGGAATTTCATAAGGGGCGGGGGTATTGCATGATTAGCTGCTGGGCCTCAGGCTCATCCACCTAGTAAAATGTTACTGTTTTTATGTATGTGTATTCACGTTTATATGCCCATTAATAAAGTTTTTACATATTCTCTTACAGATGCAAAAAGATTTAATATGAACCTAACTGAAATTTCTGTCAGTTTGGATTACATTAGACAGGTTGGCTGGGGGCCTCTGCTAACTGCTTGGACTAAGTGGGGCTAGGTTGACGACATGCCCTATGGCTAATACGGGACACTGGCCTCCAGGGATGAGGGGTTGCTGTTCCATGTCAGGGCTCCTCAGTGATGGGTGACAGCTGCGTCACAGTGAGGCCCCAGGGATGGGGGCTCCACAGTCTCCAAGCAGGAGGGCGCCAGGAAGTAAAGAGGCTGTCCCATGGCAGAGGTCACCAGCCATGGGGGCTGCCTCCGTGGACTGCCAGGAAATGGGACAGCTGCTCAGTGGAGGAGCCCAAGACACTGGGTGCCAGGGAACGTGAGCCCTGCAAAATGTGGGACAATTAGCCCATTTTTTAAAAGTGGGGATGCTTGTGAGGCCACTTAAATAAGGGACTCTCCCAGGAAAAATGGGACAGATGGTCTAGCTAAGCGGGCCTCAATGTAAAAAGCTTGTTGACTCTGGCAGTAAAGGATAAGTGAGGCCACAAGAGTGTCTCCCATCTACACAGCATCGTGGAGACACTCCTATACTAAAAACAATAAAACTATGGTCATCTGACATAATCGGCACTGACCAGTGAGAATGGCCATTACTGGGTCAGACCAAAGGTCCATATAGCCCAGCGTCCTGTCTGTCGAGAGTGGCCAGTGCCAGGTGCCCCAGAGGGCATGGACTGAAGACAATGTTCAAGCAACTTGTCTCTTGCCATCCCTCTCCAGCCTCTGAAAAACTGAGGTCAGGGATGCCATTCCTACCCCCGGCTTAATAGCTTTTTATGGACCTAACCTCGATCAATGTATCTAGCTCTTCTTTGAACTCTGTTTTGTAGTCCTAGCCTTCTCTGTCAAGGAGTTCCACAAATTAACTGTGCACCATGTGAAAAAGAACTTTAGTTTTAAACCTGCTACCCATTAATTTCATTTGGTGTCCTGTAGTTCTTATATTCTTTATTTACCATTTCCACACTGCTCATGGTTTTATATACCTCTATCATATTCCCCCCTCGGTCTCCTCTTTTCTAAACTGAAAAGTTCCAGTCTCTCTAAAGTCTCCTCATATGGGACCCTTCCAAACCCCCAGTCATTTTAGTTTCCCTTTTCTGAACCTTTTCTTATGCCAAAATATCTTTTTTGAGGTGAGGAGACCACATCTTTACTCACTATTTTATAAAGGGGCAGTAAAATATTCTTTGTCTTATTTTCTATCCCTTTTTCAATAATCCCTAACATCTTATTTGCTTTTTTGACTGCTACTGCACACTGTGTGGATGTCTTCGGAGAACTATCCATGATAACCCCAAGATCTTTCCTGACTAGTTGTAACTAGATTAGCCCCCATCGTATTGCCCATATACTTGGGGTTATTTTTTTTCAATGTGCATTACTTTACACTTATCCACATTAAATTGTATTTGCCATTTTGTTGCCCAGTCACTCAGTTTGGTAAGATCTTTTGTGGAAGTTCTTCACAGTCTGCTTTCCTCTTGACTATTTTGAACAGTTTAATATCGTCCACAAACTTTACCACCTCACAACTGACACCTTTCTCTAGATCCTTTATGAATAAGTTGAATAGGATTGGTCCTAGGACTGACCCTTGGGGAACACCACTTGTTACCCTTTTCCATTCAGAAAATTTACCATTTACTCCTACCCTTTGTTTCCTGTCTTTTAACCCGGTCTCAATCCATGAAAGGAGCTTCCCTCTTTTCCCTTGACAACCTAATTTACACAAGAGCCTTTGGTGAGGGACTTTGTCAAAGGCTCTCTGGATATCTAAGAATACTGTATCTGCTGGATCCCTCTTGTCTGCATGTTAGTTAACCCCTTCAAAGTATTCTAATTGATTAGTAAGACATGATTTCTCTTTACAGAAACCATGTTGACTTTTGCCCAACAAATTGTTTTCCTAAGCTTCTGACAATTTTATTCACTTTTTTGTTTCAACTAATTTGCCCACTACTGACGTTAGATTTACTGGTCTGTAATTGCCAGGGTTGCCTCTGGAGCCCTTCTTAAATATTGGCTTTATGTTGGCTGTCTTCCAGTCCTTGGGTACAGAAGCTAATTTAAAGGATAGGTTACAAATCGCAGTTAATTCTGCAATTTCACATTTGAGTTCTTTCAGAACCCTTGGGTGAAAGCCATCTGGTCCCAGTGACTTGTTACTGTTAAGTTTTTGTTTGTTTCCAAACCTCCTCTAATGATACTTCAGTCCGAAACAACAGTTCCTCAGATTTATTATCTGCAAAGAAGGGTGCAGGTTTGGGAATCTCCCTAACATCCTCAGTTGTCAAGACTGAAGCAAAGAAATCACTTTATGATCCTTGATTGATCCTTTTGTGTCTTGATCATCTAGGGGCCCTACTGGTTACTTAGCAGACTTTGGTATTAAGAACATTAGAAGCAGGAAATGTTTACTTTTTGAGTTTTTGGCTAGCTGTTCCTCAATCTTTGGCTTTTCTTATGATGCTTTTACACTTCCACATGTAAAGTAACATAACACATGTTGGGAGGCAGGAGGGACATGGGTGAAAGGACAGGTTTCTAGCTTCCCAGGGGGCAGGCCAGGGCACGGGATCACCACAGGTAGCAGCTGCTGCTGGCCCCATACAGGGGCTGCTGTGGAGCCAGTTTCCCAGGCTGGCCTGCCCACTGGGTAGGTGGCAGGGGAGAGATGTACATGACCCATGTTATCCAATATTTCTTTTATCCCATACTCCCCCAGGTGGTGTCCGATAAAAGGTAGAGTTGGATACCTGGAGGTCAGATAATGGGGTTTTTATGGTGGTAGTAGTACTACATTAAACTGAGTTACATAGACTTCAGTTATGTAACTGAAGTACCTTAACTTGGGTCTACTTAAAGCTTTTTTTTTGTGGGCCATCCCTTGACAAATCATGGAATCATAGGACTGAAAGGGACGGTGTAATGCCCTGGCCTATGGCAGCGCCCCCTCCGGGTCTAGCTGGCCCAGGGCTTTGTGCCCTTTAAGGGCTGGCTGGTGGTCAGCCAGCAGCTGGAGAGCCCTGCCCACAGTCCCGGTAGGGCAGCTGTCAGCGAAACAGAGGCTCGTCCCTTTCAGGGCAGGGCAGCAGTCACGCAATCTGTTTTGGGAAGCCTGGCCCTCAGTCCAGGGCTGGACAGCAGCTTACAGGCCCTGGCTCTCACCTTGGGGCAGGGCAGCGGTTTCGCAAGGAGTTTGGACGCCCAGCCCTTGCTTCAGGGCAGGGCTGTAGGTAAGTACACAGTTGAGAAGCCCAGCCCTCAGTTTGGGGCAGGGCTGCAGTTCCACAAACAGGTTGGGAGCTTGGCCCTTGGCTCAGGGCAGAGCTATAGTTAAATTGAACAGTTTGGGGAGCCCAGCCCTCAGTTTGTGGGGGGGGCGGGCAGTAGTCATGTTGCCTTCCCCTAACCGGGGTTGGCTTTCAAGAGGCGAGGGGTTACCTTTCTGGGGTAAGGGGTCACAGGCCCTCCCGCTCACCGTGACCCAGCCCGGGGCCCTACAGATCACTCACACCTGAGCTTGGCAGTGGGGATCCAGACTGCAACACACTGCCATTGGCTAAGGGGGAGTGTTTCCCGGGCCACTTTCAACCTCTGCCTCCATCGGTACAGGGTCCTGGTCGGCCTGTCCTGGCTGGTAGGTCTTGTCCAAGCGGTCTGCTTACGGGGGCTCCGGCCAGTCGGACATCTCAATGTTGTTGGGGTAGTCTGGCGGTGGCAGGACTGTGTGCTCAAGGCAGTCGGAGGCCTCTGTGTTGTGCGTGTTTGGCCGAACTCCAGGACCGTGTGCTTCCGGGGCCCCTGGATAGCGAACCCCGGGCAGTCTCCCTGGTCCTGGCTGGGCCTCGGGGGGAGGGGGCCCTTCACTGGCATGAGGACCCTGGTAGGTCCGGGTAGTATCTTTGTGGCTACCCAAGCTGGCCTGGGCAGCTGGGGGGTAGCTCTGGCTGACAGGCTGGGCAGCAGCAGGCCCCCTGCCCCGGGTGCCAAGGAGCCTGGGTCAGCGGCCTCCTCCCAGCATGGCGGCCCAGCATTTAATGGGCCTCGAGCCCCGCCCCGGCCCTTCTGGCTCTAGGTGCCACCTTCTGAGGGGCGGGGCACTGGTGTTCTGGCTCAGAGCCTGCCCACCAGGGCCTCTGAGCAGCCTCTTCTTCCTCTTAGTCTGGGGGAGGCCACGGCACCTTGCTACAGACCTCCGACGATCATCTTATCCACTCCCCTGCACTCATGTTAAGGGCTGATTCGGAGGTTGTAGCCTACACAACTTGTAAGTGCTAGAATGCACTTAAAGGTTAGATATTGCCCTGCATCTTTCACAGAATCACAGGCCTGGAAGGGACCTCAGGAGGTCATCCAGTCCAGCCCCCTGCTTCAAGCAGGATCAACTCCCACTAAGTCATTCCAGCCAGGACCTTGTCCAGCCGGGACTTAAAAACCTCAAGGGATGGAGAATCCACCACCTCTCTAGGCACTGCATTCCAATGCTTCACCCACCCGCCTGGTGAAGTAGTTTTTCCTAATATCTAACCTACACCTTTCCCTCTTCAACTTCAGACCATTACTCCTTGTTCTGCCATCTGACACTGCTGAACAGTTTCTCACCCTCCTTTTTAGAGCTCCCGTTCAGAAAGTTGAAGGCTTTCAGTTTGGAATGGTTTATTGCAGCTGGATTCAGAGACTTCAGGGTCAGAAGGGACTATTGCGATATAGGTTGACTGCCTCCTGCACGTTGCAAAGCACAGAACTGCATGTGGCTGCAAACCTCTGGCTGAATTCCTGAAGTTTTTAAATCCATGGTTTTAAAGCAGAGGTGGGGCACCTTTTTTGGGTTGGGGGCCACTGACCCACAGAAAAATCAGTTAGCCACATACAAGTTAAAAACGGCAGGGAAAAAAAAAACCCTCAAAATAAATAAGAACCTCACTGAGCTGCTCCCAACATGCTCCTGGGGACTTCCCCGGTGAGCCAGCACTTTGTGCTCTAGCCTCGCAGGTGGGCGTGGGATGCCAGGGCTTAGAGACCTGCCACTAGATGCATCCAAGCCAGGAGCTGGATGTGACCCACAGGCCATAGGTTTCCCATCCATGGAAGACTTCAAGTTACAGAGAATTCACCATTTATAATTGTCCAAATCTACAAGTGACTTGTTCCTTATTCTGCAGAGGAAGAAAAAGCTAGATAACCTCTTGCTCATGTTGAGGTCATCTCTTCAGTTACTTCCTTTTATTTCAGTCTTCAGGCCTTCTACCTGAGAGTGTTGATGCTTCATGAGTGACAATATTGGAATGAGTTTTCTCTAATGGGGTTTGGGAAGTTCTGCTACAAATCCTTCAGCTAAGCTACCTGGCTAAGTGGAGGAGGATTTTCTACTGTGACTCATACATAGAGCTGACCCTACACCTTAAATTGTGGAGTTCACCATATTTTTGACTAGTTATTTTGTTTCTAAAACAGAAAGGGTCAGTCCGTCGGTCCATTTGGTGGGTGTCTCAGATTTCCACCCTCCTGTGGATAAATGATAGGCTATGGAAAAAGTTCGTGTCCGTGTCCATGTCCATCAGCTTTCTAAAGGAAAGGGGTTGCTCAGATTATATTAATATTGAAGTTGATGTGTGCTCCCTTTGGAGCTGCTAGCTATTTGTTCTCTGCTGCAGTTGTCTATGCACATGTTTCTTGGTTGGAATAAACCTTATCTGGGAGAGAAGGGGAGTTGTGAACTTTAGGATCAGTGTTCCTGAACCGTTTTCTTCAGTATTTTGGGTGAGAATGAAAAAAATCCTCATCTTTAAAGTGGCTTCTGACTTTTCATATTCATCAATGACTGTATTCACAACTTTTTTTTTCTATAGCCTTGTACTGAAAAAGGGAAGAAAAGCTCCCTATTCCAAACAGATTAGCTTTTTACGTGAATTGAAATAAGACCTTTCATTTTTCACCACACTCTTCTTTGTATGACTGGTGGGGAATTCAAAGTGCTTGTGCACACAGGTTTGAAAGCGCATGCAGTAAAACACTACTGAGTCTATGTGCAGTAAGGACTGAGGTTCAGCAAAGTTCCTCAGCACCAGAAGTGCATCTATTGACTCCAGCGTAGACTGGGAAACCTTGATTCCTAAAAATAAGTTATTATAAAAATCCTTCTTATCTAGTCTAACTTTTTACATCCAGTTTTAATTTCATACTAATTTTATATAAGCTTGGTCTTCCTGCAGTCAGTGCCTGCACTGCTTTTCTGGTGACGATCTGTGTGTTTGTATGCAGATGTCCATAATATATCTCACTGATCTTAAGGTTTTATTCTAACTTTTCCTCCTACTGCTGGTTCTGTCACCCTCTTTCTGTAACAAAGGGCTTGTCTATGCTTACCAGCAGATCAGCTCATATTCCGGAGTTCAATTTTGCGCATTGATCTACGCTCAGCAGTAGCGGGAGTAAGGGAGGTCAAAGGGAGAGGCTCCTGTGGACCTCCCTCAGTGAGGACAAACCTTACAGTCAACTGCGGATATGTCAATTCTAGCTATGCAATTGCTGTAGCTAGAATTGTGTAACTGTAGTCAGCTATAAGGTCTAGTGTAGATCAAGCCTGAGACACAGGAAACTAGATGTTGATTGACAGAAGTAATTTGCATAACATTAGTAGATACTTGATATTAAGCATTTTTTTTGATTATCAGTTTTCACAGTTGCATTAAATTACAGGGGAGGAATCTGGCATAAATTATCCATATTCAAAACATAGGAGTTTCAGACCTGTGGAAGAAACAAATTCCTTAAAAACCTCAAGTTGTCTAGATTACATGTCAAAAATACACAACACAAGCATCCTTAACTGAAGCTGTGAATTCTCAAGCAGCATTTTTCTTGCCTGTCAATTTTGATAAATCTTGGTGGAGAGAGACTTTTCCTCAGGTTGTCTTTTTACAGGGAAATTGACACATAACAAAATTAGGGATTTTTTTTTAAATCTCCTTTTGTAGCCTAGCTCATAAGATATTCCCAGCTAAATTAACACGTCTCATCTGATTTCATTCTGCCAGTGACTAAGCATGTTGAAGGGTGAAAAGCTCTGTGTGAGCAGTACATTGTCACTGACGTATTAAAACTGGGTGGTTTTTTTGTTTTTTTTTAAAAGAAATGGGGCTGCTTTCCTAAAGCTGCATATAAAGGTGGGTTAGTGAGAGCCAAGAATCCAGAAAGCAGGCAACTTGAGGTGGGACCAGCTCTTCAGCCACTAGGATGTGTCAGAGCCACCTTCACTGCCCTTCTGTTTCCCAAAGTAGCAGCCCCAGAGCCTCTGGGATCTAAGAGAAACTCAGGTGTCAGTTATTGTATACTCATAATTTAACCACTCATACAGAATAGCTCTTGTACCAGTACTGTGGTTTTGTGGAGTGGTGCTGAAAGTCACCACCTCCATGGGTTTGTGGTGTTTTTGCTAGTGGCATCCCGTTCCCCAGTGAGTGACTTTCTCGTATGTTCATTGGTTGTACCTTTAAATGGCTTGTGAGTTCACTACAGTCAAATTGCATCTTTCTCCCTGCATTATTTCAGCAGTGGCAGGGCAGGGAGCCGCCCATGCTGCAGGTGGGGGAAATGTTAAGCCCAGAGGAGAACTGGGGAGAGGGGAGGGTGAGTCTGCACCTGCTGAAGCCACGCAGCCCTGCGGAGGAGGGGAAGAGAAGCATCAGCTGCGGAGGGGCAGTGGCAGCACACAGCACTGACTGAGAAGTAGCGTCTCCTGCTGGCTGAGTGAGAGCGTATATGCTAGTGCAACGGGCACCTGCAGCTCAAGCTGTATGAGATCTTCTGCAAGAAGGGCAAGGAGCTGTCCAGCACGCAGCTGGAGTAGCTTGTCAGATGAGGCAGGTTAAGCATGGGGATGGGAGAGCAGGTTAAGTCTAGGAATGTGGGGAGAGGGTTTGGGTCTGAGAGGGGTTGAGTCTGGGGATGGGAGAGCGGGTTTGCGGGATGGGGAGGTAAAGCCTGGAGTTGGGGGGACAGGTTTGTGAGCCGAGGGAGGGTAGAAACTGGGAATGGGGGCAGGAGGCAAGGAGGGTTGATGATGTGATCATTGCTCACTCCTGCTTAAGAGCCCATCACCAGGCACAGTGTTTTCCTTTGTCCTCATTTGCTCTCTGATCCAGGGGTGAAACTTTTTTCAAACCAGTACAAATCGTTGTGTGTGTGCTCTTCTTAAAACAGGGGTTACAGAAAGTATAGTTTGCTGTTATTTATTAAGGCCTATCTCTTATTCACATGCATTGCAGCTCTTGAAGTATTGATTTTTTTGTAGCTGCATTTGAAAAAATGGCTTTCTGCTATTTTGGTTATAGACTTGAATGTGAAGGAGCTAGGGCTTCTTGTCTTGTGCTGCTGTAAAAAGTAGCCCAACTCACTCTGTCATCCAGAGCCGATTGTTTATATATAGCCACCTCTATGGACTCAGCTTGAAACAAAATGGGAACTAAATAGAGTATGAAGGTTGAGGGCGAATGTGTTTAGTTGGGGGACAGATCTGGCAAGTGGGTGATGTTTTGCCTTTCCATAGCTTCTCCCTCTCCTGCCAAGGGGGCATTGATGCAAAGATGCTTTTAGATAACTGTATTGGAAGGGTCTCGGTATGGGCACAGCACCTGCCCATTGGCACCAGTGCAGAGCTCATTCGCGGGGGTAGCTCATCTGGAAGGGTTGCTCTCGCATTCTATCAAGAGTAGAACTGCATGGAAGGTTGGGATGTGGTCACTGTCCAGATTGCTGAATGTCTCAGGGTACGAATACCCAGCAACCAACTACAGTAGGGTGTCAACATTTGTGACTGCCACACTTGCGAGCTCAGTTATTGGTGAGTGGCCTTGCTTGCCCAGGGCTCCTGGGTGGGGTGTGCTGGCAGCCGCTGCTTCCCGGGGCTCCAAGCCCCCTCCCTCCATTTGCAAAAATCAACATTTGTGAGGGTTCTGAACCCAGAATCACAATGTGCAGTAAGAAAAGCAAATACAGTAGGCAACCAACTTGGCTTATCAGGGAAATCCTTGGTGAGCTTAAACTCAAACAGGATGCATACAAGAAATGGAAGCTTGGACAGATGACTGTGGAGCATAAATATACTGCTGGCGTAACAGAGCAGCAGACCGCGAGTGGAAGGCAGCCCAGAACCCCGTCTGGGGTATGGAAAAGACAGAAGGGGTTAATTAAGCTCCCAGGTGGAGGCAGTAGGGCCTGAATCAGTTAACAAGGTTCAACTGAGCTAACAGCTGGAAGGCTTAAAAGCAGGAGAAGCAAACAGCCAGGGGAGGAGAAATGAGAGAGGAGGCGGAGGAGTGTGACAGACACTGTGAGGGAGGAGGAGAGTGCCCACAGCAGAGCTGGGGAGGAAGGAACAGTGGTCTCCCTTCCTCAAGCCAGGCCTACAGATAGATCTGAGAGGCAAGGGGCCAGGCAGAGGGGAGCACCTTGCCACACAGGAGAATGCTGAGAGGTAGTCAGGAGAGCTAGTAAGGAATGTGAAGGGCAACAAGAAGGGTTTCTACAGGCACGTTAACAATAAGAAAACAAAAAAAACAGTAAAGTAGCACTTCAACAAAATAATTTATTGGGTGAGCTTTCGTGGGACAGACCCACTTCTTCAGACCATAGCCATACCAGAACAGACTCAATATTTAAGGCACAGAGAACCAAAAATAGTAATCAAGGTTGACAAATCAGAAAAAAAAAAAAATGATCAAGGTGAGCAAATGAGAATAGAGGGGCAGGCGGGGCGGGAGGAGGAGAGGGTAAGTCAAGAATTAGATGAAGCCAAGTATACAAAACAGCCCCGATAATGACCCAGAAAATTTGCATCCTGATTCAAACCATGTGTTAATGTGTTGAATTTGAATATAAAAGAGAGTTCAGCAGCCTCTCTTTCAACACTGTTGTGAAAATTCCTCTTCATTAAGGCACAAACTTTTAAATCATTAACAGAATGGCTCACTCCATTAAAATGTTGGCTGACCGTTTTGTGGATCAGGGGTGTGTTTGTCTGTTTTGTGCCTATTAACTCTTTGTCTAAGACAGTTTGAAGTCTGTCCAATATACAAAGCGTCTGGGCATTGTTGGCACATTATGGCATATATGATAATAATGTTATCAGGGAGGGCATGAGGCCATTACTGGATGAGGGAGGTAACCTGGTGAAAGATGATATGGGAAAAACTGAAGTACTCAGTGCTCTTTTTTGGCCTCATCTTAATGGATAAAGTGAGCTCCCAGACCACTGCTCTAGGCAATGCAGTTTAGGAAGGAGGTGGGCACCCCTCAGTGGGGAAAGAACAGGTGAAGACCTGTTTAGAAAAGCTAGATGCACACAAATCCATGTGTCCAGATTTAATGCATCCAAGGGTACTGAGGCAATTGGTAGATATCATTGCAGAGCCATTGGCTATCTTTGAAAACTTGTGGAGATCAGCAGAGGTCCCAGATGATTGGAAAAAGGCAAACATAGTGCCCAACTTTAAAAAAAAAAAAAAAAAAAAAAAAAAAAAGTAAGCAAGAACAATCCAGCAAACTATAGATGGGTCAACCTCACCTCAGTCCCTGGAGAAAATCTTGGAGGGGATCCTCAAGGACTCCATTTTGAAACACTTGGAATAGGGTAAAGTGATCAAGCATAGTCAACATGGATTCACCAAGGGCAAGTCATGCCTAACCAATCTGATTAGTTTCTATGATGAGGTAACTGGCTCTGTGGACACTGGGAGGTTAATGCATGTGATCTACCTTGACTTTAGGAAATCTTTTGATACAGTCTTTTACGACATTCTTGCCCATAAGTTAAGGATGTATGGATTGGATACATGGACTGTAAGATGGATAGAAAGCTGGGTAGCTGGTTGGGCCCAACAGGTAGTGATCAATGGCTTTGTGTCTGGCTGCCGGTCATTTTCCAGTGGGGTGCTCCAAGGATCGGTTCTAGGGCCAGTATTCTTCAACATCTTTATTATTGACCTGGATGAGGGGATGGATTGCACGCTCAGCAAGTTTGCAGATGACACTATGCAAGGGGGACAGGTAGATATGCTGGAGGATGACCTAGATAAACTGGAGGATTGAGCCAAAAAAAACAAAACAAAAAAAAACCTGAGGTTCAACAAGGATAAGCACAGAGTCCTGCACTTGGGATGGAAGAATCCCAACTATTGTTACAGGCTGGGTGCCGCCTGGCTAAGTAGCAGTGCCTCAGAAAAGGATCTGGGGATTACGGTGGATGAGAGGCTGGATATGAGTCAACAGTGTGCCCTTGTAGACAAGAAGGCTAACAACATATTGGGGTACATCAGGAGAACCACTTCCAGCAGACATAGAGAAGTTGTGGCCTCACCAGTGCCGAAGCGGGGAACAACATCTGGAATATTGCATCTAGTTCTGGGCCCCCAGTATAGAAAGGATGTGGATGCATTGGAGCAGGTCCAGTGGAGGGCAACAAAAATGATTAGGGTGCTGGAGCCCATACTCTCTGAGAGGAGGCTGAGGGACTTGGGCTTATTTAGTTTGCAGAAGAGAAGAGAGGGATGATTTGATAGGAACCTTCAGCTTCCTGAAGTGGGGGCTCTAAAGAGGATGGAGAGAGACTGTTCTCAATGGTGACAGATGGCAGAACAAGGAGCAAAGGTCTGAAGTCACAGCGGGAGCGGTATAGGTTGGATATTAGGAAAAACTGTTTCACCAGGAGAGTGGTGAAGTGTTGGAATTCTTTACCTAGAGAGGTGGTGGAATCTCTGTCCTTAGAGGTTTTTAAGCCCCACCTTGATGAAGTCTTGGCTGGGATGATTTAGTTGGGGTTGATCCTGCTTCAGGCAGGGGTTGGACTTCATGAGCTCCTGAGGTCCCTTCCAGCGCTAGGATTCTTTGATGCTATACTCATATAGGCCCTAGGTGGGAGGCCTGTTCTCTCCTACAGACAGCCACCTAACCTCAGGAAATTCTCACTAGGAACCACAGGCCATGCCACAGTAATATTAATCCTGGAATTTTTCCTTGCGACAAACTCCATTCCCACACTTTGCCCACATTTGTTGTGGGGACACTTTCACTGGATGTAACCATGTTAATTACATGATTAGGGGCTCATAGTCCTGTATCTCAACCAGTGTTATATATGCCATCATGTACTACCAATGCTCCTCTGCTGTGTTTATGGGACCAACTGGACAATCTCTTCACCAAAGAAGAATGGACACAAAGCAGACATAAGGAATGTGAATACACGCAAACCTGTCGGTGAGCATGTCAGTGGAGTGTGCCATTCTGTTCACGACCTGAGAATATGCATCTTACAACACAGAGACGTTAACAGCAGATGACAAAGGGAGACATCTGAACTGCTATTTTTGCTCAATTTGATATGTTGAGGCAAGGTCTTAATAGAGATAGCGATTACCTCACACATTAGAAAGACAGCTTCCCTATCTTTGATATTCATGGTGATCTCAGGCAGGACAGTTAGTAATTTGCTTCCCTCCTCCCCCCTTTTGTCCTCCCCTTCTGTCCTATATATCTGATTTGTCAGTTTTTTTGGATCTCTGTGTTATACCCTCATGCTATTTCCAGAACTGCACTGTCCCCAGATCGGAGGAAGTGAGTCTGCCCCACGAAAGCTCATCACCCAATGGCCCTGTCCACACTAGTCCAAAACTTTGAAACGGCCATGCATACGGCCCTTTCAAAGATTACTAACGAAGCACTGAAATATATATTCAGCTCCTCATTAGCGTGTGGGCGGCCGCAGCACTTCGAAATTGCCGTGGCTCATCCAGACGGGGATCCTTTTTGAAAGGACCCCGGGAACTTCGAAATCCCCTTATTCCTATCTGCTGACAGGAATAAGGGGATTTCAAAGTTGGTGGGGTCCTTTAGAAAAGAACCTCCATCTGGATGAGCTGCGCAGTAGTGAGCCGCAGCAATTTCAAAATGCTGCGACTGCCCACATGCTAATGAGGTGCTGCATGTATTTCAGTGCTTGATTTAGTAATCTTTGAAATGGCCATTGTTTTGGGCTAGTGTAGACGTAGCCAATAAATTATTTTGCTGGTCTTTTAAAGTCCTACAGGACTGTTTGCTTTGTTACAAAGAGGTAACCTGTTAGTCTGTGTTCTAATAAAACATCAGTCCTGTAGCACTATAAAGACTGACTAAATAATTTATTAGGTGATGAGCTTTTGAGGACCCACTTGTTCAGATCTAGATCTGTTGCACCAAAGCTCATCACCTAATAACCTGTATTCTAACAAAACAAGGCAAAATAATTTTAACATGGCTACCTCTCTGTTACTGTTCAGGGTATGAAGACTTAGCTGTAATGACATGATGAGACTGGAACTGTCTGAATCACTTGTTGTGCAGAAGCCAGACCTCCTGCAATGCTGTGCATATGAGAGCAAAGCAGGGAGTGGGAGGCAGAGGGCATTCTATTGTCTTGAGTTTCCACCGATGTGCTGGGATCCTTTTGGACCCCCCCCACGGCTTTGGATGATATTTACAGTCAGCTGTTTCCATTGCTGAAAGAACTGAGGCTTTCCCTTTTAATTATTTTAAAGGAAATTCTGAAGCACTGCCTAGGCTGTGTGGGGCTTTCTTGGTTTTAGTAGAAACTCTACCCTCCTCAAAAAGTTACTGTAGCAGGCACTGTGGTACAATAGACTTAATTTCAGGGGCTTGATATCTTCTATTTCTCTCCTTTTTTGCAATCTCTCCTGCCTTAGTGGGAGCATGCTGGTTGCTTAAGGGTTAACTGATCCTGCTTTGGAAGCAGCTGGCCAGTTTACACTCCTTGCTGGGTTGACAAAAATACTTTTCCTTTGAAGTTCTAGGCGGAGTGGCTAAGGGTAAAACCTGGAGCCAGGATATGTTGGAGTTTTTTCCCATCGCTTGCCTAGCAATCCGCCTGCTGCTTGCAATCATGCTGTGAGGTGGCAGAGGGGGATCAGCGTCTGTTATCATGTCCTCTGTTTTTTTGGCTTGTGGGGGCGGAGGTCTCTTTGGTTTTGATTTGACTCTTGAAATGGCTGTTTGTTTCTGGCCAGCTCTTGATTTGGGGCTGTCCCCAGTGTTTATATGTTCAAACAAGTAAATAAGCACTCAGAAAGATATCATGGTGCAACACACACAGCATCCACTCTGCTTAAAAAAATCACTACTTGATTTGCAAATCTTGGATAGCTTCCCCAACCCACATTTTTGAAGAAGAGATGCCTAAATAAAATTACATTAATGGGGCTGGAGTTCTGAAAATAGCCATATGAAGAAGGTTCTTGAATAGCAAATTATCCAGCAAAAGCCCCTCTCTGCAGCACCAATTCTTCTGAACCTTAAGTCAGTGATGTAAGTATAACCCATGGGCCAGAAGAGGAGTTGTGGGAAGGACAAATCTTATTTCTGGGAGGGGAGACCCCTGTCCCACTCTATTAAATGGGAGGAAGATGTGGCCCTCAGAGGATTTCTAGTATGTTTGCTAGGGCTTAAAACTATGGGGAGGTTTGTTGCAAGTAGTAATGTGGGATGAGACTGTGCATCGTGTTTGTTACCTCCTGGGTCTTCAGTAATACCAGGGAGGAAGGGGAAATGGAGAGAAAGCAGTTTGTTCTCTGTTCTAGGAAAGGATCTGGTATTGTGCTGGCTAAAAGGGAGAAACTGGCAACCCTGCCTTTCTTTGTGAAGATTTGAACTGAAACCTGTGATAAAGGGGGTACTGTCTGCCTTCCAAATCTCAGCAATGGAGACAACTTTTGTTGGGAGTAAAGAGAGGCAGGGACTGGTGTGTGTGTGTGTGTGTGTGAGAGAGAGAGAGAGAGAGAGAGCGCGTGCGTACAGGACCTAGCAAAATGGAGTTGGCCTTGTAGGCATTTAATGCAATACACATTAATAAGAAGGAGAGTAGATTGCTGTCCTTCCTGCCCCCACTATGCTGCAGTGTTAGAACATGTACTTCTCTCTGGTACCCAGCAATAGCTTGGAAAAAATGCCAGTTAGCTAGGAAACTGAAAGACATAAATGCACCAAGAGCCCTAACTGAAACCCGATGTGTCTGCCACTTAAGATACTTGGTGGGCAAATTGAGTCTAATCCTCATGGTGCATATGTTGATAATTCTCATGAAAAAGACTTGTAGAATTCAGCAGTGGAAGGACTCCCTCTTTTTCATAAGCCTGTATGTTTAGACCCTCCTCTGGAATTCCCACTCATGCGTCTGATGGAGTGGGTCTTTGCCCTCAGTAGCTTATGCTCCAAAATACGTTAGTCTGTAAAGTGCCACAGGACTTCCTATTGTTGCATATGCAGACTAAAATGGCTACCCCTCTGATACGCATTGCAATAGCCATTTTAAAAAATGGCATACAGCATGATAGAGAAATGTCTATAGAGTTCTGTTAACTGATCTAAACATTCTAAAGAGCATTATTCTGATATTATTTTTAAGGTACATTCTTTTCTAGAGAATTTCGTAGGCTACATTCCTATAGGTTGAACCTCTCTAATCGAGAACTCTCTTGTCTGGCAATATCTGTTATCTGGCATGACTTTTATTAGCGAGATGACCTTTTATCATAGGTGTGACCCAAGTTTCCCACGGTCCCATAAGTTCATGGGACCACCTTGTTTACGGCCACCAGTCCTGGCTCTGTGTTCTGTGCTGTTGTTGAGCTATAATTTACCCCTAAATGTCTTCTAAGAGCCCAGTAAGCAGTGGCAGTGTTGTTAATGCTGCTGGATGATATTGACCTCCTGTAGTCTGGAAAATTCTCTTGTCCAGCACTGGTCAACCTGTATTTAAATTGCTAAGGTTTTTTTCTCCAAAAGCAAATAACTCTCTTTAGCTACGTCTGCACTGGAATGCTACATCAAAGTAGCTTATTTTGAAGTAGCGACATCGAAATAAGCTACTTTGAAGCATACCGTCCACACATCCTCTGGGGCTGGTGCCATCGATGTTGAGATGCGCTACGTCGAAAGGGGCCCCGCAGGGGAGCATCTAAGCACAAAAGCTGCCCCAATTTATATAAGGGGGCTAGGAAAGCCTGCAGATGGAGTCACAGGTGGACCAGCCGTTCCGGGGTAACAGCAAGCCGCTCCCTTTAAAGAGCCCCTCCCAGACACACTTGGTCTGCACAGCACAAGGTCCGCAGAGCTGACAACAGGTTGCAGACCCAGTGCACGCAGCATGGACCCGCAGCAGTAGCTAGAAGCCCTCAGGGCCATCTCCGAGGCAGGGGCCTCCCAGCACCCCCTGGAAAATGAAACCTCCTCGGGGGGATGAAGAAGCCACCCCAGACCATCATGGGACCCTCCCGCCCCCCCACCCCCCGTCCCGCTTCCAGGCATGCCACTGGCTATGGAGGTACCCCACCAGCATGGAGTGGTGGGAGCGCCTGGTCCTCGGAGTGGGACGATGATCACTGGCTCTGGAATTTGTAGATGAGCCGGCAGACATGTCCTCAAGCTCTACAAGTGGCTCACCCCTGCCCTGCAGCACCAGGACACCCCTGTGTGGCATGCCCTCATGGTCGAGAAATGGGTCGGCATCGCTGTCTGGAATCTGGCCACTCCAGACAGCTACCGATCCGTAGGACAGCAGTTTGGCGTGGGCAAGACCACCGTTGGGGCTGTTGTCGTGGAGGTGAGGGGACATTTGGGGGGAGCCCGGGGGCGGTGGACCAGGCACACCCTCACGGGTGTCCATGTCTTCCCCCTGTAGGTGGTCCACGTGCTGAATGTTCTCCTGCTCCACAGGCTCATGTGGCTTGGGGACCTGGATGCAGCCATTGTGGGGTTTACTGGCATGGGGTTCCCCAACTGCTTCAGGGCACTGGATGGGACCCACATCCCCATTCATGCCCCGGAGCACAGCGGAGGATGCTTTCTGAACAGGAAGGACTACCACTCGGTGGATCTCCAGGCTGTGGTGAACAGCTGGAGCTGCTTCCAAGACGCACATGTTGGCTGGCCTGGCAGCACCCACGTTGCCCATGTTTTTAGGAGCTCAGGCCTGTGCTGCCGGCTGGAGGCGGTGACCTACATCCCCCAGAGGGGGAGATCCCTCTGGGGGACACCACCATGCCCCTCTGCCTCATCGCAGATGTGGCCTCCCTCTTCCAGCCCTGGCTTATGCGCCCCTACACGGGCCACCTGAGTGCCAGCCAGAAGGGGTTCAACACCCAGCTGAACCATGCACGCCAGGTGGTCGAGCAGGCTTTCAGCTGCTTCCAATGCTGCTGGCGGCAGTGCCTTCTCACCCGCCTGGATGTGGGTCTTCCCAACATCCCCCAGGTTGTGGAGGCATGCTGTGTGCTTCACAACCTGGTGGAGAGCAAGGGGAAGGCATTTGTGCAGGGG
The DNA here is from genome assembly GCF_033958435.1 of Carettochelys insculpta. NCBI lineage: Eukaryota > Metazoa > Chordata > Testudines > Carettochelyidae > Carettochelys > Carettochelys insculpta. Next base: position 32,600,422 of record NC_134154.1, read on the forward strand.
TGGGCTGTGGAAGCCGGCATGGCCTACCACCAGCCAGCTGCCACCCTGAGTCCCCAGGCTGACCACGAGGTGATCGAGGTCCGGGAGGCCCTGTGGGCCCATTTCGACCAGGCTGTGGGGTGAGTGCTGGCGCAGCCATTCTGGTGGGCCACTTACTGCCCCCGCCACTCACACTACTGTGCCCTAAGAGCATGACACGCTTTTTTTTTTTTTTTTTTTTTTTTTTTTTAGGAAAAATAAACCTGTGGAAAATTTTAGCAAACTGAACTGCTAACCAATTAATTTACACCGGAAACGAACACCCGGGGGGAACTACATATATGGGGACAGCTACCTAAAAGGGGGGAGCACAACTATTTACAGTGGAGGGGGGCCTGAGTGGCTCACTCCTTAGCCTCTCTACTGTCCATTGTCCAGCGTGTGCGTGGGGGGGCAACCCACGCCTGGGTCAGAGGCCCAGTCAGGGCCAGGAGGATGAGTAAAATGTGTCCGGGCTGGCTCCCAAGCCCCGTGATCCTCCCTGGTGGGCTCCAGGGCAGGATGAGGGTGGCTGGAGGGATGGCAGCTAGAGTAGCAGGGGATGGCATCCGGTCCACGATCCTCTCCCGGGTCCTGGCTATGCAGTCAAATCTGCATGGAGGACCCCCCCCCCCCCCGGCCTCCTGGTGCCAGGCCAGTGCCTGCTCTTTCAATTGGAGGCAGTGCTCTTCCACTTGCAGGTGGCAGTCTGCCACCATCACCTGGCGCTGGAGGGTGGCAAGGACCTGGAGGTCGGCGGCTGCCTGTGGCTGGCTCCGGCAGTGGCGATCTTGTCCCAGGGCCGGTCCCTACTCTGGCTGGCTGCTGTGGAGCGATGTCCCTGGTGGGCTGTCTGGCACGATGTACATGGCAGCACTGTCATGGCCCTCAGATTGTGTGGCCACAGAAAGAGTGGGGAAGAGAGAGGACAGCCATTATTACTGAGCCCTGGCCCATGCCCCCTGTCCCCCAGGTGCTGGGTCCCCATCCCTTGTCCCCCAGCCATGGGTGTGGTGTCCATGTGGGTGACCTCCTTTGGGTGTTCAGCTCCCCCTACCCTCCCAGGCATGGGGGGGTGGTCGTGTCCTTTGCCCCTGCCCTATAACCTGGGGATGTGTGCCTGTGGGGTACATACATGATGGTCCACTCCCACAGTTGAGGGACACCCGTTGGGCAGATGCCCTGCTGGAGCCGTGGGAGGGGAGATTTATGCAGCCCTCCCTGTCACTGGAGCCCTCCTCCTCCGCTGTCCCGGGGTGGGCTCCTCTGGGAGCCCCTGGGGTGCCGGGCTTCGAGGCCTGCTGGAGCTCCTCGGCCACAGTGTCAGGGGTGGGTGGGGGGAGGAGGTGTACTGGGGGCCCAGGATCTCCCTGAGCTCCCTGTAAAAGGGGCGGGTGGCGGGGTGGCTCCAGACTGGCTGGCTGTGTCCCAGGCCCAGGCATAACCTTGCCACAGCTCCTTGACTTTACTTCTGACATGGTCAGGAGTGTGGCCAGGCCCACCCCGGGCAGCCAGGCCCTTGGCCAACTGTGCAAACGCGTCTGCATTCTGCTGCTTGCTCCCCGTTATCTGGAGCACCTCCTCCTCACCCCAAAGCCCTAGCAGGTCCCAGATTTTGGAGTCAGTCCAGGAGGAGCCCTGCCACCTCTCCCCCTCGCCCCCTGGGAGCCCTGGGCCCTCCTGGGGGTGCTCAGGGGTCTGGCTGGCTGCCATGGGGTCTGTGTGGCCTCAGGAGGGCATGCAGGGCAGCCGTGTGTCTGTGCTACTGCCTGCGCACGCTCAGCTGCCTGCCACAGGATATCCGGGTGCGTGGTGCTTTAAGGGCTGCTGCATGGGGTGACCATTGAGGCCCTGCGGGGGCTTGACAGTGTGTCTCAACCCCTCAGCTGATTGCTACCATGGAGGACGCCCTTATTTCGAGGTAGCGGGATGTGGATCGTGTACACATGTCCTAGTTCAACGTTGAAGGTTGAAGTAGGGTGCCATTCCCATCTTCTGATGGGGATAGCGATTTCTACATCTCGCCCCCTAACATCTATTTCAGCTTCGACATAGTGCGCCCATCACATCTACACGTGCCGTGCAGTATTTCGAAGTTGGGCCGGCTACTTCGAAATAGCCGGCTAGTGTAGACGCAGTCTTTAAGAATAAGAGCTGGGTAGCTGGTATTGGAGTTACTTTGAAATAAATGGTGTTGGAGGGAGAGGTGGTAAACAGCATTAAAATATTTGTAAAGGAAAAGGTTGGTTGTAGATGTATGTTGGGAAACCTTTCATGTGCTTTTTTTCAAATTCTAATGGTGGGTGGGAGTGGCATAAAAGGTGGGCCAAATTGTGGGCCATCAACTCCTGAAGATAAATTTTTGTCTTGATCCATTTTGTCCAGAGCAAGTAAAATTTCTCCACAAGGAATGGGGAGGGGAAGGGGAAGAAGGTGGAATGCCACATGGCAAGCCCCTTATTGAGGGTCAATGTGTTTTAAAACATGTGCTTTAAAAATGAGTTTGTAGAACCTGGAGGACTTGAGGAAATTGCATACTTCGGAGTCCGATAACAGGCGGCCAGCAGCCAGTGACATCCAAAGTAGATGTTCCCTCAGTGACAATTTTTTTTTTTTGCCAAGAGCACTCCAGGTGTTCAAAGCTGGGGCTTCAATTGCTCTAGAGGAGAGGTCACCAAAGGGTGGCATATAACCACCTAAGGGTGTGCAGAAGACTGTTTGGGGGGTGTGGCTGGAGTCCTGGTCAGCCTCAATGGGGAGGGGGAGGAGTTGCCACCCAGCTATGATCCTGTTCTTTGTGTTCTCCTGTCCCAGCTCTGCAGGGGTGGGGGCAGACAAGGTAACGGGGCATGAGGTAAAAAGTTTGGGGACTCCTGGCCTAGGGAACGAACTTGGGTGTACTGTTGAGTACTGGGAGCCTTTCCATCTTCACTGCATAGTATCATGCACAACTGATGTCAGCTTCTTGTTGATGGGTAAGCAACAGTCACTTATTTTGTGTCCTGGGTTGAGACCACTGACCACTTTTTGGACCTGGAGCCCTATCTGCAAGTGCCACAGGTAAGGACAGTAATAGATGAATATGTATTGCTTTTCTACCAGATATGTCTGTCCCTGAGTGTGCCAATCTATGGGTTCTCAGAACTTCCTATGTGAGGTGGCAAAGCTACTGCTATGAGATCTTGTCACTAGGCTAAGAGCTATCATGTGTTTAATTCAGCACTGCAACATTGGAGGTTGGCCTCCAAAATATCTCAACACTTCCTTGGCCTTACCCAAAATGAGTTTGTCTTCAGTTCTCCATAAATGATGGGGTTTTGTGTTCTGCTGTCAGACATAAGATCTCAACTGCGCTCTAATAATAAATGATCCAGTATCTAATGTTGCAGCACTGAAAGATCTTGGTGTTTTGGAGTAGTTCCAGTACTTCACAAGTTGTGGTTGAGCCTCAATTATGTTGTCTTTAGGCCGATCATTGGGCCAGAACATTTTTGGTGCACATACAACCCAGTCAATGGGCAACTGACTGTCCCCGAGATTGGACAAGTAAAACATGGTCATCAGAGAACAGCAATTCATGAATAATTTTTTTTTCTTGTCCTTTCATGCAGATTCAAGACACTTTTGTTCATAGGGTAATTCATTTAAATGTCTCTGAAGGCCTCTGTTGGAATAGTTGCAAACATAATGTTAAATAGTGTTGGAGTAAGACCATAGCCTTATTTTACTCTGCCGGGGATAGAAAAGAGAACAGATGAGGACATTAACCTACATTCCTGCATGAAAAGATTGAATAACGTTGACAAACATACTGAACTTTTGGAGGACTGTCACTAGGCCATCTTGATTAAGACTAAAAGGCAGATTGACAAAAACTGCATATGGGTCTTGATTCTGCTCATGACATTTCTGACATGATCTTTATATTCTGTCATACTCAGAAGTATGGGGCCAAGAATGGAAGACAGTGTCGTCTTGGCAAGTTAGCTGGTTTAGTACTGTTTTGGGTGAGTATCTCTCCTTTCCAGTGTCAAGGAGTGTGGCGCCTCCCTAGTATATCACAGGAAGCAGGATTGCTTGCCTTTTGCAAAGGTGAATAATGTCAGCATCTTTAAGTACCTGTCCCAGAACACCCTGTTCCCAAAATGTTAAGAAGAGTCCAGTGAGTTTCTTGTTTGGCTCCTGACCCTTACCTTGGAAGATCATTGCAGGAATATAATCTGGGCCTGATGCTGTCCCATTTGATGTGTCCTTATCAGCTTTCCGTACGTCAGTTAAGGTTGTTGGCATTGTTGGCCTTGAATTGGAATCACCGACTGTTGATATTGACATGAACAGACATTCAGAATCTTATAAAAGTGTGCGGTCCATCTTTTCAGAATTTGTCTGTGATCGATCAGCAGTGGTGACTCAGCTGCATTTGATATAGGCGTGGTATTATTCATTTTTGGGCTGTAAATAGTCTCCAGTGCATCAACAATCTCATTGGAGTGGTTTTAGCCTGCTATTGATTGAAGCTGCTCAGCTTTTGTTTTCCACCAGCTATTCTTTGTGTGCTCAAGCTTTGCTTGGACATTATGCTGTATATGTGACTCTCTGCTATCATGTCAATCAATGAGTTTTTATAATTTACCCGTAGTGTGGATGTCAGAAGCTTTTATCTGTCTTTTTGGTCAAAGCAGTGCTGATGTTTGCTCTTTATCACTATTGAATGCTGTTCCCTTTAAAACGGGTTTGCAACTTTTTTTCTTTGAGCATTCCTTCTACCTCAACATGCTATAAAAGCTACATGGTCAAGCGGCGGCATTGTGGCTCTGTGTGTAAAAGGTGGGGCTGACGTTAAGAGGCAGCAAGCAAGACGGTTGCTTTACTGTCCCCTCCTTCACTATAGGGGGCACCGTGAAACTAAGTTGCTCAGGTGGCCCCAAGGTGTAGACCTGTGCAGCAGGACTTCTGCTTTCTGGAGTGAGCACTAGTGAGTCTAATGCTGGCCATGTTTTGGCAATCCCCTAAACCCTGCTTGTGGTCCCCTTCTCCCTCCAGGGCCCTGGACCCTAGGTTGAGAACCACCACCTTAAAAGATAACCAGGCAGTCAGGCGTAACAAAACACTGATTTGATAGTGCGTAGAGAACTTCATCAAGCTTTTTGACATAAGTGAGCTCAGGTTCAGTGAATGCATATTGATGACATTTGCACTGATCTCAGTGGAGAGTTTTTTGTCCTCATATTTCTCACAAGCTAGCGATCAGACCACATGCTTGCTCCCTGCATTGCTTTGAGTCTCATGCCCATATGGTCATGTCACTTAAATGCCAGTGATCAGAACAGAGATTCACCCATGCCTTGTGTGTTTTTTGCTTGTTGAAACATTGCTTGTGATGACTAGCCAGTTCTCCATGCACTTCCTGGGGAGTGGTGTTACCCGTGAGTTCTTTCCCCACATTGTTTACAAACTACTTTTTCCAGACAAAGCTTTGTTTATGATCAACTCCTAAGATTGCAGTTCACTTGGATGAATTTATTGTGTGAATGAACTGACTTTAAGGTATAGCCAAGTTTTTGTGCATCTTTCTTTCACGTTACCAGAAGATGTCATTGTGAGTGCATATGCATTTATTACATGTGATGGGCATATGTTGTTTATTCCTTTTGGTACACTGTGTGCAATAGATGTCCCAACAGTATCTGTGATGTACAGCACCATATGCAACTGTGTTCTCTACAGACAGCCGTGTAAAGCTATATGTTGAAACATCTTGAAATTTTATATATAAACAATAAAATTAAATAGGAATCTAGTGGTGGTGCTGCTTCCTGCCACTAACAGCAAGCACACTGGACTAGTTGAAACTTCAGAGTGGCCTTCAGGTATAGCCCTGTGCACTTCGTGTCTAGAAATCAAACATTGTGAGCTGCATCTACCTTAGCAAGTACATTTGGAAAATCTGGCCCTCTTTCGAAAGAGCGTGTGGAGTGTCCGCACAAAATGCAACCTTTAGAAAGGAAACTGGAGGACAGCAGTGCAGCTTTTTAAATAGCTCGTCTAGTCCCATATGAGGAAGAGCACCACTTTTCAAAAGAGTGTTTTGAAAGATGCTGCATGGGCTGCTCTTTTGAAAGAGGAGTCTTTCATGGCACTGGCCAGCTGGGGCGTGGGGGCCCTGTGGGACATGACATCCATCCTAAGGGAACACCTGGTTCTCCTGTCCTGCCTGGTCAGCACCCTCTACCACCTCCCCCTCCTTCCCCCCCACAAAGCTTGGCAGTGCCCCCTCTGCCCCATGGCCCTAACTCCTGGTGTTTTTTCTGCTTCATCCCACCCCAGTGGGACCTCACACCAGAGGTGGGTGGGGTTGCCAGGACCAATAGGGCTCACAGCCCCCTATCTCTGCCCTGGACTAATCCCCCTCCTCATCCAAGTTGAGATTCCCGTTTCCCCAGCCCCCCTTGTACATAGTTTGCCCCATTCCCATCTGTAAATAGTTATTTCTAACATTTTGAACATATCGCTGTGTTCATTAAACAGTTTATTTGTGCACCATCCCTGTGTCCTGTGCTCTTGCTGGGGTGATGGTGAGGAGTGGGGTGTGACCTACGTGGGGTGGGTTGGGGAGGGTCACTGTGGCCTGTGGAAAAGGTCTCCTGGAAGGCCTCCCTCATTTGGAACCCCATTTGGTGTGCCTTGTAAATAGGGGCAGTGGCTTCTACCCTGGGCCATACTCGAACGTCCCCTTCTGCACAAAGGCCTCACCCTTGCCCTCCACTGTTTTATGGAGGACGCAGCAGGAGCCCACCACCTGGCGGATATTGTGCATGCTGACCTCCAAGCGCATGAAGAGGCACCACCATCAGCCATTCAGGAACCCAAAGGCCCGTTTGAATGCATCGTGGGTCTGGTTGAGCCTGGTATTTAAAAATCTGCTGGGTGGGGTCAGGATGGCCAGTGTAGGGCCCCAACAGCCAGGGCTGCAGGTGGGAGGTGGCATCCACCCCCATTCAGAGAGTCACGGTGACATCCCCAATCTAGAGCTCCTGCTGGGGGACGTATGTTCCATATGTTGCTATGCTCCCTGTTCTATTGCTTTCATGTGCCCTTGGTGGATGCATCACTTTGTACCGAAGCAGTGGGAGTAGGCAGGAGAGACGCTGGAAAAGCTCTACTGGGCATCGCAGAGCTGGCAGGTGGCTGGCTGCGTGGCACTGAATACAATCCTGTGATTAGAGTGGCTGCTTGCTAATTGTGGCCTACATCCTAGAGGCCAGAATCAGACACATCATGCCCTGGGAGGAAAAAACAAATGTCCCCCATGAAGCTGAAGTTTGTCAATAGAAATGGCCTTTGTCCCCAACAAAAGTTGTGTTGCACTGTGAATGCTCATGCAGTTTTGTCAACAAAAGGCACTTTTCCTCAACAGGCTTTGCACTGGCATGTTCCTGGCTATGTGTTGCATTGGGTGGGAGTGTCTGGCTGCTCAAACATGCCTGTGCCTCAGTGTACCCTTGACCAAACAATTCCCTTAGATTCAAACAGATTAGGCAAAGACCAATAAATTGTGATAACTGTGGGAATATTGTCTTCCATGAGGTATATGGAGCCTGCCATAGAGACACCTCCATTTCACCTTCAATCTCCCAAAGGCACATTCAACCATTGTGCAGCACCTGCTCAGCATGTTAAAATGCTCCTTCCTGCTGTCCAGGTGCCCTGTGTATAGGGATTTTATGAGCCAGGACTGCCAGGGTAAGCTGGATCTCCCAGGATCACAGTGGGCATTTCCACTTCCCTCGCTATAACCTTGTGGAAAGGAAGTTCCTAACTGCAGCTTTCTGCGCAGGCCAGTGTTCCAGCAGATCTGCGCATCATTCACCTTTCCAGCTCACCCTCACTGATGTTTATGAAATGCCCACTGTGATCCATAGGCTCTTGTACCACCATCAAGAAGTAGGCTGTTGCTAAAATTAGAATGTGCGTGCCGTATATTGCCTGCTGTTCCTGCTGCAGGTTGGGAAATTCCACGTCATCAAAGCCAGCCACTATTTCATGCACATTTCCCAGTCATGGTCCTCCATAGCTGAATGCAATTTTTTGCTGTGCGCACTTGAAGCAGTACAGCTCTAAAGATAACCCCCACCCATCAAAAGGATTTGCAGGTGACAGAAAGCAATCAGAGTCACCAGCATGCACACAGCAAATCCTACATGCTTCTCTACTGAGAGCAGCTCTCCTTCTGGAGTGCTTGTGCTGCGGGGTGGGAGCCAGCTAGGCACACTGCTCCAGGAAGGTTGCTTTACACATCCTAAAGCTGTATAGCCACTGGTCTTCATAACCCTCCTGCTCCTTCACGATGATGCAATCTTCACAAACGCTGCTGGTTTCCATAGGCCAAAAGTGATGGTTTACCCTGTACAGTGCTCTAAGAGCCAAATGCAATGGCAGGTTGGCGCTGACCATATTATGCACACTGTTAAACTCCTCTGAGTCTTCTTATTCTGTCAGTAGTTTCAAGATAATTACCATTGTCATGCATGACATACTAGTGACAGCAGAGCATGTGAAAAAATGGATCCTGTAGTACTTTCTCACTGCAGATTCTGGAGCACACAGCAGACGAGGGTGGTTGGAAAAGGCCATAAGAAGGCTGCCAGAAACCCATAAATTAAGTGGTGTCTCATGGGGTGTTTTGCACGCTCTGTTCCAAGTCACTATAACACCTAGAGGCAGATGGAGTCCTCAGGCACTATACTATAGGATACACACCTACAATGCATTGCTCCCATTCTCGACAGGGGAGCTAAATATGTGGACATAACCTTTAGGCAGTGGGAGCAAGTGTAAACACACTTTGACTTCTTTGACTTTTTTTTTTTTTTCTCCAAACTTCTGCGTGTAGGCATTGATTTCCTTGACAAAACTTGGGCATGGAGACATACCCTAAGTGTGGCTGTTCTTTGGTAGTCTAACAGGAGGAGATATATGGCCTTTCTAATGCCGTGGTAATATGCACAAACACAGTACATGTCTTCACAGGGGTGCACTATTGTTTGGGTGAAATGAGCAAAGATCAACTCAGACAGGAGTGGGTTGTTGCTGCATGACTTAAAACAGTGCAGGCAAAGCTGATATTATCAGCTTTGGCCCTGGGGTGATGAAATGGAAAGATCAAAGCGTGCAACAGCACCACCACCACCACCACCACCACCACGGAGGCACTTCAAAGCCAGAGCAAGACAGACTTGATACAGAAAACTAGAAGGCTCTTGCTGATGTAATCATAGCTTGTGAGACAGGTTTTTTTTTTTTTTAAATTTCAACAGACACAAAGCTGTTCCTTGTTTGTTTAGAGGAGGGAAATATGTGGCACAAAGGCAGGAGGGGGTACCTGAAAGTTTGGAGGGCTCCAGCAGTTGTGCCAGGGTGTAGAGCTCCAGCACTTGGAAATGTTGTGGGCTTGTAAGTCAGAGCAGATTGATTTTTAAATAAAGGCAATTTAAATCTCAATCAAAACAAAAAAGCAGTCAAGTAGCACTTTAAAGACTAACAAAATAATTTATTGGGTGAGCTTTTGTGGAACAGACCCACTTCTTCAGACCATAGCTATGTTGCTAGGGAAAAAAGCTGTGGTCTGAAGAAGTGGGTCTGTTCCACGAAAGCTCACCTAATAAATTATTTTGTTAGTCTTTAAAGTGCTACTTGACTGCTTTTTTGTTTTGATAGTATGTAGACCAGCATGGCTTTCTCTCTGTTGCTATTAAATCTCAGTGTAAGTCACCAAAACCAAAATCCATTGATTTTTTTTTCAAATTGAATGACCTTGAAACATAAGACTGACTGTGTGCTTAGAGTGCAGTTAATTTTGGAGTAAGTCCCATTGAACTCATTGACACTTGCTTCGGCAACAGATATATAATGGGATTCCTTTGGAAAAACTGAGTTATGCTCAAGTAAAATAGGGAATAGTGCTTTGGCCTCACCATTATGGTCTATGGCCATGATGTTCCAAAATAAGGAATATGTATTCTGTAGTTTAAAATAAGAATAGGAGGACACTCAGTAACAGCTGGTAACTCCTAGATTTCTTTTACCGCATCTTTCTGTATTGTATACTTGAGGGATAGATTCTAAACTTAGTTAGCTAGTTAAACATGTCATATGGAATAGCTAAGCTGAACATTTTTTCCCTAGCAACATCCAACACAGGAAACAGCTTTGGAATTTACTTGTCAAATCACACTTATCCTAAAAGGCAGGGAGAGAGTCTTCAACAATGCATTGTAAAGTGATTTATTTACGTTACTAACCAGCTAATCCACTCGCCCATATCCACATCTTCATCCACATAATTTTCTCCCAATAAGTAGTTTTCCTTATGGTGTTTAATTTTTGCATTTAGGCTCTGCATCATCTTCTTGCACTGCGTATGTCCAACATGTTTTCCTTTGATTCCTAGGCTACGTCTACACTAGCCAAAAACTTTGAAATGGCCATTTCGAAGTTTACTAATGAAGCACTGCAATACATATTCAGTGCCTCATTAGCATGTGGGCGGCCACGGCACTTCGAAATTGACATGGCTCCTCCAGACAGGGCTCTTTTTCAAAAGGACCCTGCCTACTTCGAAGTCCCCTTATTCCCATCTGCTCATAGGAATAAGGGGACTTCAAAGTAGGCGGGGTCCTTTCGAAAAGGAGCCCTGTCTGGAGAAGCCGCATGGCGGCAAGCTGTGTCAATTTCAAAGTGCCGCAGCTGCCCGCATGCTAATGAGGCGCTGAATATGTATTTCAGCGCTTCATTAGTAAACTTTGAAATGGCCTTTTGCATGGCCATTTCGAAGTTTTTGGCTGGTGCAGACACAGCCCTAGGGAATTAGTTTCTTCAGAAGCCAGCACAGTTTTTCTGTGGTAAAAATGTGGGAGAATAATAGGAAGCTGTGTGCGTGATGAATGTCTTCGCTTTTTCTTTCTAATCCACTCTTACTGTACCTTTTTTATGCTGCCTCCATCCTATCCTTTATGTTGTCTTGCTGTCTAAGACAATGTTTTAACTAACTGTTCTGCCATGTTTGACCAAGGCCCAATACCACATTAGCACAGAACATTTTATGAGGCTGTAAGTGCAGGACTCACATATTTGCCATGAAATTTAATTGTACCTGTTATTTTTAAATGAGATTTAGTATCGATTTAAAAAAAAATAAAAATCCTGTTGCTTTTTTAAAAACAATTGTCAATGTTTTATCCACCTTGTTAATTTCCTTACCTTAAACTGCAAAATTGCTGTGTATGGAAGTTTATTTCTCTCATTTAAATGTTTGAGTGGGAGGGAGCAAGAATATTTGGGGTCTTAGCACTTTTCCCACTATTCTTTCTTTGACCTCTTGACCTTGGACCTCAGCTAAGGATTTTTAGGGATTATGTGGAGCAAGCTCAGGGTACATGGAGTAGAGGGAAAGGAGAATGTAGTCTGTTCTTTTGAGGAAGCACCTTTCTCAGCTCAGCACAGAGCCGAGGCCATGTGGTGGTGATTTTTGTTTTGTCTCCACAGCGTTGCAAAAGGAGCCTTCACATGAGTGGATAATAGCTGTGCTTTGTTCACACACATTTCTTTTCAACCTTGAACGGGGGAGGGTGGGCAAAAGTCTTTTGCACACCTGGAGTAATTATTTCAAAGGAAAAACTCTATTATCTCGAATTATCCTGCTCGGCTATGTGAACACTTTGCGGTTTATATCTGAAAAAAGTTTTTTCTACACCCCCACCCCACCACCACCACGTAGACATTCCTTTAGTGTATAGGAGTACTGTTGCTGCTAGCATAACCTTGCTGTAGCAGCCCTGAGTGTGCAAGATAGGAGCTCTCTTAGGGTAGGAATATTTGTGCTTATCTTTGTAGAGAATAAGTGAAGAAGCTGTTTACTGAGAATGCTGTGAGCAGTTAATGTGATTGGTGTGTTTTTATAACTGAGCGGAGATGTGAACTGAATAAAGCAGTGCTTCACCTCTGCATCTTGAAAGGCTGCAGTGAAAGTTGCTCTGTTCTTAGGGGTTTTTTACTGTTTTTGGGTGAAATCACATTAACTCCTCCTTTGTTTGTGGGAGAGCATCTTTCCCTATCCCATCTGATCTTTGGTAACAGCAAAATTGCATACACTATAGATCAGTTGGGAATGTGCAGGCATGATCAGCAACCAACTAGTTCCTGTTGAGATAGGTATCAGCCCATTGAAGTAAATGGGGAAATGCGTTCTTAGCCTGTGGGGCTCTATGACCTTCTTGCATAGTGGAATTAGGCTGGTGGACCTACATTAAAATGGCAGCGTTTGCTACTGAATGGTAGCATGCACATCACCATGCTCTTACTGTGGGAGGATGTCCATCTTGTTTAGGGCCCTGTGTGAATTTTTTCCATTCATGGGTGGAATAGATAGGTCCATCTGTGTCTCCAGACAAAGTTCTACCATGTTCCTCTCCCCCACCACTGGGCCAGCCCCAGCTCCTCACTCAGCCAGTGTGGGGCCCAACCCAGTTCTCCAACAGCCCCCACCCCCCCCGGTGCCATGGCAGCTGGAGCAGCGCAGGGCCTGACCCAGTCACCTGATAGAGCCCGCCCAACATGGCCGCCCTTCCCTTGGCCAGTGCGCGGCCTGTCCCAGCTTTCAATGGAGCCCCGCCATACAGTGCCAACCCCAGCCCATTCTTCTGTCAGTGTGCGGAGCCCCCCCCCCGAATACCATGCCAGCCCCTCCCCGGGCCAGTGTGGGACCTGGCTCAGCCCCACAATGGAGCCCCCACGTACTGTGCCTCTGCCCCCCTCCTCCAGCCTGTGTGGGTCCTAGCCCAACCTCAGAATGGAGCTCTCCTGCTCTCCACACTGTGCCAGTTCCTCCCCCGGCCAGCGTGAGGCCCAGCCCAGTGCAACCCTGGCTCCAGTCCCTCCACCACAGCATGACAACTCCAGCCCCTCTCCAATGGCAAGGGGTGGTGGTAGGGCCTGGCTCAGCCATCCCTCTCACCACGCCAGCCTCAGTTCCTTCCCTGGCCAGTGCGGGGCCTAGCCCAGCCCCCCAAGGGAACCACACACAGCCCTGCTCTGTGCCAGCCCCACCCCTCCCCAGGCCAGCCTGGGGCCGGGCCCATACACTTCAGGTGTGTCCTACAGGAAGTTTCTGCCTAGACCTTTCTTCCAGCCCAACTATCGCTTGCAAACAGAGCTGCAACTGGGCCGATATTAATTTTTATGTCCACAGGTATACGTGATTGGGCCAGTGTGCCACCCGTAGAACTAAAACCTAGCAGTAGGGACTTTGCTAATCAGTGGGGCAGCATTTGAATCTCTCCTGGGAGAGCGCACACATGCTCAGTTTACAGCAGGATTAGGCAATAATTTTTGCCAAGGGGCTGTTCCACCAATTTTGGTCCTGGTCATGAACTGACTCTGCCCCCTCCCCAAGGAGTGGGCCTCGGGCAGAAGGGGTGGGGGCTACATAGAGACAGTATGGGAGAGAAACACTTTGTGTGTGAGAAACTGACTTTAACACAGATTGTGCTGCAGTGTTTGTTACTATGTGTGTGGAACAGACTGGGTATGAGACACCATGACATGCTGTGTGTGTGGGCTGCTGTTGGCTAAGTTTCTGAGAGAAGCACCCCTCTGTCTCTTTAGGGAAAATCTGTCCTGCTCTGTTAGCCACCGCCCCCTCTCCCTACCTTCACTCCTCAGTCACTTACCTCCATGCCTCATGTGTGCCTCCCTCTCCCCAAGCCCTGACTGTCCAACAACATACCTGTAGTCATTTATTCAAAACTATATTCATAAGCCCTAGCCCTGCTCTGCAGAAATGGGGTACGGGGCAGGGGAAACACCCAGACTTGAAGACTATATCCTCTTCCCTTCCTCCTCTCCACAGCTCACATCTTAGCTGCAGATGGGCAAAGTGGCAGAGGGGGCAGGTGAGCACATGGAGCTGGCAGTAAGTGTGCAGGCTTTGCTAATCAGCTGGACGGGCTGGAGAGTAATGCCTGATTGTCTGGATCCCAGCCCCCAGGCATGATTTTTGCCCACCCCTGCATTAGACCTTATTAATGAAAAATATTCTCACAAATATTTAAGATGCGTAAAATAATTTGTCCCTTAATCTTGTTCTCAGTAGTGGCTGAATCTTTTTTTTTTTCTTTTTTTTTGCTAAAACCCCCCAAAAAATCAGCCTGAAGCACATACCTGACATGGAAAATTTCAGCCTGCATAGTTAAACTTTGGCAAGCTTACAAGCAGCTTGCAACAGATTCTTCTAATGGAAGTGTCGTGAAGCCTTAGGTTTAGGCAAGAGTGGTAGTTCTGTCTATAATTTTAGCATCAGTGGCATGTAGCAACATTCCTTTGATATTTAATACAGCAAATCTCTGATTTTTAATTTTTCTCATGGGTTAGTGTCTTTTGGGGGAAGGAAGTGTCAAATTCAGGATACTGCTTTTTCTAAAAATTTATTATTAATAGGCTGTGTCTGTTTTTGGATTGAGTGCTTCTTGCCTTGTGTAGCGTTGCTAACTATGCACCTGCCATTAACCTAACCAGTGACGGGATTCTTTAATAAAGGTTTCTTTATTATCTCCTTCATGTTTAAACATTAACTAAAAAGCGTTTACTTGGAAGTTTTTAGGGACTATTGGAACATTGTTCCTTATGTTGACATGCTGGAATATGACAAGAATGCACCTTGGTATGTTGCCAGGGAAAGCCCTTGATGAGAGGTGCTTTATTATTATGGAAGCACCAGCTGCAGCTCCATAGTTAAGTTTGAGTTGAATTTTGCTTTTTTTTTTTTTCTTCTCCTTCAAGTTGGGATCCAGCTGCTTTGTTATATTACAAATACAGCAATTTCCCCTCAGTCTTACAGCAGTACCTCCTGAGAGTAGAAATTATTTTAAGAATTTACAAGCAAATCTGTTATGATTCAGGATTTAAAATTAATTTTTAAATTATTCGTATATGAAGTGTACACTTGGTGAAAAATAATTTTTCTTTGAGGGGAAACAAACTTAATAGAGTAACACCTGTGCTCAAAATCTGAAAGTTTATACTATATGGAACCTGAGTAAAATCTTGTGTGTTGGCTACATTTGAAGATTTTAGGAACAATGAACACTTTCTCATTCCAAGTCAACAGGAGCTGAAAATGTTTGACTATTGATTAACACTGCAAAGAAGTGACAGCTTTCAAAATGGATTCTTAATTCTGTTTGTAACCAGAGGAGTGAAGTCAACTGTCAGGTGGACATTTTAAGAAGGGCATCTATCTTTTCTTGCTTTCTGTCCAGCTGAGTGTTCCTTTTTCTCTTCACATCTGGGAGCGCTGCCATCTTAGAATCATAGCTATGGAGTCAGATAACTACACTGGAGGTTAAAGAGAGGGTCCGGAGTGACCTAGACAAATTGGAGAATTGGGCCAAAAGAAATTTGATGAGGTTCAACAAGGAGAAGTACAGAGTACTGGACTTGGGATGGAAGAATCCCAAGTGTTTTTACAGGCTGGAGACCGACTGAGTAGCAGTGCAGCAGACAAGAACCTGGGGATTACAGTGGATGAGAGGCTGGGTGTGAGTCAAGAGTGTGCACTTGTAGTCAGGAAGGCTAACAGCATATTGGTGTGTATTAGCCAAAGCATTTCCAGCAGATCTAGAGAAGTTGTTATTCGCCTCTACTCAGCACTGGTGAGGCCACATCTGGAATATCATGTCTGGTTCTGGACCCCCCCCCACTATAGAGAGGATGTGCACGTGTTGGAGAAGGTTCAGTGGAGGGCAACAAAAATGATTAAGGCTCTGGAGCACATGACCTATGAGGAGAGGCTGAGAGATCTGGGCTTATTTGGTTTTCAGAAGAGAAACTGAAGGGCGATTTGATAGCAGCCTTCCCCTTCCTGAAAGGGGGCTCTGAAGAGGATGGAGAGAGACTGTTTTCAAGGGTGACAGATGGCTGAACAAGGGGCAATGGTCTGAAGTTAGAGAGAGAGAGAGAGGTGCTGGTTGGATATTAGGAAACACTATTTCACCAGGAGGGTGGTGAGGCACTGGAATGCGTTACTGAGACAGGTGATGGAGTCTCCATCCTGAGAGGTATTTAAATACTGGCTTGATATAGTCATGGCTGGGATGATTTACTTAGGGTTCATCTTGCTTTGGGTGCAGGGGCCGTACTAGATGACCTCCTGAGGTCCCTTCTTGCCCTATGAGTCAATGATGAGAATGGATCTTGAGAGGTCATCTATTCCAGTCTCTTGTGCTCACAGCAGTATTTTACAGACCATCCCTAAATTGTATTTATCGAACCTGGTCTTTAATCTCCAATGATGGAAATTCCACAACTGCTGTAGGCAGTTCATTCCGGTGCTTAACCTCTCCGACAGGCAGTTTTTCCTAATATCCAATGTAAACCTGCCTTGCTGCGTTTTTGATGCCTGGCTCCTCCTATTGTCAGAGGTCTTGTGTCTAGCTTCGCTGTCTTGGGGTGGGTTGGGGTGGAGCTGTTCTGAATGAAAGTGCTAGTAGCAATAGCAGCAGCCAGAGCAGGGACCTACTGTACAGTGATTTGAATGTCCAAAAGTGAAAATTTGGACTTGTGCAGTTTTGGGTTTTTTGTTTCAACTCTCCCTCAAACTCTTCAACTCTGCTTTGTTTTACACCTATGCCTCCTTAACCTCTGCTTCTCAGGCTGATTGCTCACACCCTTCACTCCACGCTTCTTTAAATTAGCTGGTCTTCTCCTGAGTAAAGCCACTTAAATTTATGTGGTGGAACTACCAGAATGTCTGGCACCCTAACATTCCTCATACTTAGTGTTGTGCTTCCTCTCCCACCTCGTTTGTGTCTTGTCCGTTTAGATTGTGAGCTCTTTCGAGCAAGTGGGTCTACTTGTTACCACAGAGAGAAGCCAATTGTGTGTTTTGACTAACATTTACCAGACCCTAGAGTTAGAGCTGATGTGATCCTTGGTATGTTTTTTGCGTGCATTTAGGTTCTGTCATTTGTTTTTAATACATCTTGTGTAATGCTTTTGCTTCTAAAATAAATCTTTCTGTAGAATCTTTCTGTGTGATAATGGACAACTGCAGCCCATTACACTAATCAGAGCCTCTGGAGAGAAAGCAAAGTGCAAATGCTGGCCAGTTTAGTGCACTGGAAAATCCCTAATTGAGAAGGAAAGAGGTCTCAACCCAAGAGAGATGATGGGTCTCAGTCCGAGAGAGATGATGTCCAAGGAGCTGGGAACCTAGAGAGGATGCCCATAAAGGAGAAATACAGATATGATTGGCTCAATTACGATAAAGTTCTCTTGAATTTTTTGTTCAGCACTCATGTATTAGATTTTTAATTGAGAATTGTTCCCTTTTGAGAGACAGTTGCGTGAAGCTGGAGAAAAAGTTGAGTATTTGTCATTCTACATTATAAATCAAGAAGATTCAGTTAGTGTACTTGGATTTTTGTTGAGGTTAACCGTAAGTAAGAAATGTGCAGTCAGGGCACTCAAACACCTCTGCCCTGTAATAGGACAGTAAAGATGATTGAATGTAATATACATTTAAGAATTTTAATGATGGTGGGATGTTTTCTTTCTGTACACAGTGTCACTACTGAAGCTTGGGGGGAAATAAAGAGTTCAGTTTGAACATGCTGAGTTGGAAGGAGGAAAAGACAAACAGTTGGAAATATCTCGTGATAGAAGGGTGAAGTTGAGAGTGGAGATGGACGTTCATGGTAGGTCTGTATGCAGCTATTAAAGCCGGGAGAATGGATGAGGTTGCCTAAAAATGTAGTGTAAAAGGAAAAGACATCAGCGTGGTAGGTGGAGCCCCAGAGTGTCTCATTCTAATAGGCTAGTTAGTGGGAAGGGGACATTTTGAAGTTGACAGCTCTGAATCTCTCGGGGACATGTGTGCAGATGGGAGAAAAGACATGTGCCACCTCAGTCTTCATTTAAAACTACCTCACAAGAGAGCATGCCACAGCATAAGAGAATGCATATTTATCTTCCATGCCATCTCCTTGTCAAGGAGAAATATAAGCTGGGCAAAACATGATGTTTGAATTCTCAAAGAAAATCTTCCCTCAAGGAAAATACTAGCTCTGAGTATGCTATAGACATTATCATGTTAAAAGGTCCAAAACTCACAGGTCCAATACCAGGTTATGTTGGAAGGGAAGGGGTGAGGGAGTGAGCAGTATACCTGGAAACAACTCCTGCCTACTTATCTAATGCTGTCTTGTAGGTAGCTGGTATGCCTGATTCCTGAAAATTAACAAATATTTTCACAGATGTGTACTACAGTAAATTATTTCATATTCTATCATCTGGAACATTCAAATACCCATAATTTTAACCACAAGTAAATTTTAGTTATGTTTTCCATAAGTACAGTATAGTGAAAATAAATACAAATACAGTATGTTTACAGTGTACAGTACTGTTAAAGTACTCTTCAGATGTTTAATATCTAATCTTTTTTTTTTAGCGTTATGCATTGCTAGGTATGCCTCTCTATTATCCAGAATATTTGAATATCTGGCAACCTCCTGGTCCCAGGGCTGCTTGATATGAAAGAGTTTACTATATCACTTTTGGATTTAAGTCAGACTAATGTAGATCTGCTTTGGCTATAATCAAGGCATCTGTACTTCATCTTATTCAAAGAATCACTAAAGCTACTTTGAGCTTGTAACGGTACTTATCAGGAGACCAATGCAGGAAAAAATCGGAACGCTTCTAATACTTACTCTGTGATGTCTTAATGAACCTCATGTTTAAGTATTTAAGGGTTCATCCTGGATTTCTCTGTGTGCCGATTTATGAAATAGGATTTGTCTTCTGGTGGTGGCAAATTACTCATGTTATACCATGTGAGTCATTCAGAGCCTTGCAGAAAATGTCTTGATCCTAAGACCTCTGCCTCATGGAATATTTTACTCTTAGATAAAACAGGTATAGATTTTGTAAAACCTTACTGGTGCCCCCCATGAGAAACTCTGCTACCAGCTCTCTTGGTTGGCCTTAAGCTTTTCTTTGAGCGCCAGACTTAAGGGATTCAGCTTAAGTACAGCAAACTCCTGAGATACACATTGAGCATGCGTGTATCTTGTATTTGCACAGTTGGAGGGGGACCCCAGGAAGCTCCAACCCCAGGGTACTGCTGCCACAGTGCGGGGCGAGGCTATCCCCCTGTGAATTGGGAAGAGAGCTGGTAGATCACTTTGGTCTGCTAGCTCTGCCCTGGGGTGCTGCCGTGGGGGGAGGTGCAGGGTATCCCCTTGTTAAGGGGGATCTCCCTGTTAAAGGGCTGTTGGCTGGCAGAGCAAGTTCTCCCAGTGCAGCCATAGGGAGCCGCCACTGCACTGTCAGCCAGCAGCCCTTTAATAGTGATTTCTCAGCAATGTAACCTTCTCACATGTATCTACTGTACTTAGTTTTCTTTCCTTTCCTTCCTTCTGGGTAGGAAGATGATAGCAAGCATGAAAAATTGGGATGGAGCATTTGATTGGGTTAATAGGACATCTGATCTGACTCTGCTCCTGGGCCCTCTGCCTCACTTTTTTCTGTGCAGAAGACTGGGAGAAGCGTATGTACAGCTAGCTCATAGTTTCCTATTCAGAGCAAATAGTTATATGGACTGTTCATGTTTGGACTCCAGTGTATCCTCATACTTCCACGTAAACTGAACCTTTTTAGGCTTCTCTGTCTTTTTCCTTAAGCCAGACCAGAGTAGGAGAAATAGAGGCATCTCCTGTATGTCAGCAAGACCCTACTGTTTTTAACCTTGTAAGCCCATAAGAAAAAATCTGTGCTTTAGAAGGAGAATAAATTGAGGCAAATAACTTCTGTTTTATGCTTGCATGCTAACTTTAAGAGCTGCATTTCAGAAGGTTGTGAGCTGACTGGGTGGATTACTTTGCTGTGTGAAAGGGACATGCCTAATAGGGACAATGCAAAGTTTGAGAAGCTACACAAGACATCACCCAAAATAAATTTACATTTTACCAGATGTTGGTTATCTGCTCCGGTGATCAGGGCTTGTAGGTTTAGAGTTCTGAAAGTAAACTTCCTTTCTCCCAAACCAGTGTTCCCTCTGATGGTTTTTCTATCCATTGGCAGAATACATTTTGTTATGTGCACCAAAGCATGTTTGTGTGTGCACCACCCATAGAAATTCATGCTCGTGGCTGAGGGTGCTCTGCTAATCAGATGGGCAACACCTTATTTTTTTTTCCTCTGGGTTGCCACCTAAGCACTCACGTTACAGGGAACTCTGCCCCCAAATCCTGATTTCTGTGTTGAGAACCTGAAACCTTCATAAATTGAGACTTTTTTTTTAAAATATGTACATTTGAGCCCTTTTACTTTTTCAGGGTGTACTTGGGTCATATTTTCTCTTCAATCCTTAGAGCTAGAAGCTTGCTTATGGTTTTAAATGAGAACTGAAATTTTCATTCATGTATTCAAATCTTTTCAAGAAGTAGAGATTAAAAATGCAACCAAATATTTAGAAACACAGTATAATCAGGTGGGTTGGCAACACACTGGTTTTAAAGTTAACGAGGATTGCTAATAAGATCCCATTTGTTTTTTCTTTAGTTACACAACATCCTTCAGTCCAGGATATCTCCAATTTAATGTAATCGCAGCATCACCACTGATAGAGGTATATAAAATTATGAGTGACGTGGAGAAAGTGAACAAGGAAAAATTATTTGTTTCTGTGATACAAGAACTCGGGACACCAAATGAAACTAATGGGCAGGAGGTTTTAAAACAAATAAAAGGAATTTTTTCCTCACACAGCGCACAACCAACCTGTGGAACTACCTGCCAGAGGAGGCTGTGAAGGCTGGGACTCTAACAGGGTTTTAAAAAAGAGCTAAATAAATTTATGGAATTTAGGTCCATTGGTGGCTATTAGCCAGGATGTTTAAGGAATGGTGTGCCTAGCCTCTGCTTGTCAGAAGCTGGAGATAGATGGTAGGCGAGAGAGAGAGTTACCTGTTCAGTTCACTCTCTCTGGCATAAGCCACTGTTGGCAGACAGGTTGCTGGGCTAGCTGGACCTTTGGTCTGACCCAGTATGGCTGCTTCTATGTTGCTTGTATGTAGCAAATCATGATTTGTTACATGCAGAATCATGTAAACAAAACACAGAGGTTCTGACCTTTCATCTATCAATTTTCATAGCAAGCTTACAACTGAATAAGGTTACAGAGACACCACTGAAAATGACATGATTGCCCTGATCTGGAGAGCAGTGGCAAGTCTTACCTGAGGTATGAAAGAGCAGATGGTGGGATCTCATACAGCTGACTTCACAGAAATAGGTTCTGCTGTACATCGAAGTGGCAGTGCTTAAGAAAACCAAGGATCAGTTAGAAGCAAGAAATGATTAAATGAGATTGAGTCTGATCTTAAGGGCTGGGTCTACACTACAGAGTTTTGTCGATAACTGAGGCCCTCTGCCAACAAAACTAGGGAGCGTCCACGCTACAAATGTGTTCTGTCAAGAATCTGTCCACAGAACACAACAGTTTTCCTGGCAGTTATGTCCTGACCATAGGGGCATAGCAGCTCTGACAGACTGTGTTAACAAAAAAATAGCGTAGATGCTCCAGGGGGCCATTTGTTGGCAGAGGTCTTCTGGTTCACGGGGCTGCCCTGTTTGCAGAGCTTCCGGTTGGCTGTTGTGTCAGCAGAGGGCTGGGCAGTCTGGCCGCTCTGACAGAGGATGTCAATGGGGGAGCCTATATTAAGTGTGGACGTGTTCTGTAGAGAGAGGTTCTGTCGGGAATAGCTGTTGACCGTGACTTCTGTTGACAGAACTCTGTACTGTAGACACAGCTAAGGTGATTGACTTTTTGTGAACGGGTGGCATGTTAGCCTGATTCAGGAAAAACAATGAGGAGTCCGATGGTATATTAAAGAGCGGCAGATTTATTTGGGAATGTATCTGAAGAAGTGTGTTCCAATGCATGAAAACTTAGGCCTATATACATTTGTTAGTCTTTGTGCTACGGGTCTCTCCCTTGACTTTTTATAGGCCCTTGCCCCAACAGGTGTAATCATTCCAGGACTTTGTATCTTGTGGAGGATTCAATGTTTTTTGTCCATATATTGTCAAATAAAAATCACATGACCACCTTATTGTGAGGGTGATCTTTGCAGGCACTGATTTCAGGTTGGAAGGAGCGGAGTATTTGATTTCACTCAGGAATGTTCCTAATATAAATATCTAATAGGTACTCAGTCGCCATCTCACACTGTCCACTTATACTGGGATGTGACTTGTACTTAGGAAATAACATTTCAATGAAGGAAAGAGCCATTTTGGTGCTTCTCTGGTTATTGGGGTGGCTCGGTGGAGCTCGCTCTTGCTGGTGTATCTAGATAGTGGTTTAGGTATTCACAAGGCAAAGTTGGTTGGTTGGGGGAGGGAAATATTAGACCTTTTTCTGTTGTGTTCTCTCCCTGCTGGGAAGCACAAAACTACCAATTTTTATATCCCAGGAGCCAGCTGCTCCCTAGCACGCTGTTCTCCATGTCTAAATTTCGCTCCAACCCCCAGGGAAGCTGTACCTTTGTGGTTCTTTGGCAGCTGCTGGACTTGGATAGGAACATGCCTTGCCTTTGTACTCGCTTCCCTTGGCAACCAGCCCTTTTGAAGATGACCTCTTGCTGTTTGCCTGTTGTCTCTCTCCTGTTGGATTATAGATGGGCGGGGGGGGGGTTGGGTAGCATGTTGATTTTTACCTCATATACTTTGTGACTCCCAGCTCCCCTCCTCCATGGCTTTGAATGTACACGTCTCTGAATACAGCTAAAACTTTATCATGTGGAAATGGGCCCATGGAAAATGTCTTTTCTTGGTGGGAGCACTCAGTTTCTGTTTCTACTTGATGTTTGCTCCATAGGCCTTAATCAGTTTGGTTTGAAGTGAAGGTGTTGCTGTTCATCTTCTAGCAATCCATTAAATTTATTCCTCTTTCATAGTATGTTGTTCTTTTGCTGTAATGGAGCTGCTCCCCTTCCCCAGCCACCCTATAACTCATCTCTACTTTACCCTGGCCTTTCCTGGGCAACACTGCTACTCTAGATGATTAGCAAAGGTGCTGAGGTGAAGTAGGAGGGGAGGCTAGACTTTATTTTCACAGATACTAAGGCCTCAAGACACCATTGTGATCACCTAATCTGAGCTGTGTAAGACAGGCAATAGGACTTGTCCTAAAGAATCCTGAGAGCAGGTTATATAGAAAAATATCCAATCTTGATTTAAAAATTCATGGTGAAAGTAATTCCACCACAAGCCTTGGTAAGTTGAGCAAAGGGTAAATTACTCTGTCAAAAACATATGCCTTTTCCCCCATGCTATTTATATGGTTTCAGCTTCCAGCTATTGGGTGATGTTACACCACTGTGCTAGATGGAAGAGTTCATTGTTGAATGTTTGTTCCCTGCCTAGACAGACGCTAATCAAGTCACCTCAAAAACTTTAAATATATAGATGGAGAGGTCAGTCGCTATGGAGTGTATCTTCTCCACATCCTCTCCAATTTATGAACTGCCTTCTTGAATCGTGGGTGTCAGAATGGGGCACAATATTACCAGCAGTAATTGTACCTGTACAAAATATAGACCCATTCTGATCCTCCTTGAGTCCCTTCTTTAGGCACCTCAGGAGTGCTTAGTTTTTTTGGCCACTGCATCCTACTGGGAGTGTGTGTTCATCTAGTTATTCCCAATAGCCTTTGTCTTTTCTCCAAGTCACTGCTTCCCAGGTGATCCCCACCCTGTGTGTGTGTGTGTGTGTGTTGTGGAATTGTTTCAAAAACGTATATGATTTGCTTGTATCCAGTTTACCAAGTGATCAGGATTGCTCTGAAATTGATGACCTTTTGGTTATTACTCCCCCAATTTTTGCATCATCTGTAAACTCTGTCAGTGATTTTATGTTGTCTTCCAGGTGACTGGGGTGGGGGTGGAGGGGAGATTGTGAACAGCTCAGGTTCCTGTAGGACCCTCCTGCATCCCCCTGAAAAACCCATCTGATGATTTCTTGTTTACAATTACTTTTTGAGACTTGTTAGTCAGTAACGTATACTATGTTAACTTTATGCCATTCTGGGATTTTTAATCACAATATCATGTGGTACCAGGTTAGATGCATGCGTAAATATGTTAGGTAAACACTGTTACTTTTATCAACCAAGCTTATAACCTTATTTTTGTGCAGCCATGGACTTTGCTTTTTTAAGCCTGCTGACCCATACTTCCATGAAGTCTGACAAAATTTCTCTCAAGAGGCTTCTACAGAAACCAAGTAGCTAAAGGTTTAGAGATAGGGCAACCGTATCTCCCTGTCCCAAATACAGGACAGGGAGATATGCGAGCGAGAGGTGGTTGCACCAAGCCCCGAGCACCTGGGAAGGAGGTGGCAGCTGCTGTCTGTCCCTGGGAAAGTGGCAGGGAAGTGGCAGCTGCCCACGCTGCCCCCACTTCCCTGAGGCTCAGGGAAGTGACCAACCTACAGCTGCTGGTGGAAAAGGTTAGCCCGCGGGAGGGCCCACATATGGGACAATTAGTCCCTTTAAAAAAAAATAAGTAGGGCTGCTTTGTTGCCATCTCAAATATGGGACAATCCCATCAAATATGGGATGGATGGTCATCCTATTTTAGAGAGAAACTTCTGTTATGGATCAGAAATGAACACACAGACAGGAAAACAGAGTAGGAATAAATGGCCAATTTTCAACATAGCAGAAGGTGAACAGGGTGTGTGAAGTTCCATACCAAGACAAGTGGTGGTTAGCATAGCAATCCATGATGTGGAAAAGGGAGTGAACAGTGAGGTGGCAAAACTTGCAAATAAAATTTAGGTGATTTAAAGACTAGAAAATTCTAAGGAACTACAGAGGGGCCTAACAGACTTAAGTGCATGGCCAGCACAACAGCAGATTAAATTTATTAACAAATGCAAAGAAATGTGCAGGCTTACTTGCACATTTTGACATTCTATTAATTGTAACCACTTAAGGAGAAAACCTAGGCATCTTTATGGACAACTCAGTAAAAATTTCTCATGCAGCAGTGGTCAGAATCTCCTAAATGTTAAGATCTGTCAGCCACAGCTTCAGTGTTTTCCACATCACTCACTAGATAACTTTCAAAATGAGTTTGTGGGAGAAGTGATGTTGAATATCTGCAGAATGCGCAGGGTTATTTCTTTTAGATCAGGTTGGTTTAGTACCTTTTATAATCTTGTACATGATCCTGTTGAGTGATGTAAAGTTTAGGACATAACTTAGGTCAACAATTTTTGTTGTGTAGAGACAGTAGTGCCTTGATTTACGCAAGGGCTGTGTTCCCACTTGGCCTTGTGTAAGCGAAGTTTCCCGGCTCCTGCAAGCCCCCAAGAATTTGTGTGAAATTTGAGTGACATGGGGGTTGCAAGGAATGCAAGCCCCGCATAGCTTGGGGGTCTACTCTACTTTTTGATCATTTTCCCCTCTTGCTAGTGCTTTAAAATTGGATTCTTTGAGGATCCCTGCTATGATTTTTTTCTTTTTTCTTTTTTTCTGGGGACTGAGATAAGGCTGAATGGTCTATTGTTCCCTGGACTGTCCTCCTTTCCTTTTTAAAGATAGACACTACATTTGCCTTTTTCCAATCATCCAGGACCTCTCCTTATCTCCACGACTTTTGAAATAGCCAAAGGCTCTGCAAATTCCCTCAGTACCCTTGGGTGCATTAAATCCAGACACATGGATTTGTGTGTGTTCACCTTTTCTAAATAGCTTTAAATCTGTTCTTTCCCCACTGAGGGTTTCCCATACTGCACTGCCTAGTACCATAGTCTGGGAACTGACTTTGTCCGTGAAGACTGAGGCAAAAAAATAAAACCATTGATTATTTCAGCCTTTCCAACATCATCTGTCACTAGGTTACCTTTTTCATCCAGTAATGGCACCACGCCCTCCCTGATTAACGCTCTTATTATTAACATGCCTGTAGAAACCCTTCTTGTTGACCTTCACATTCCTTGGCAGCTTTTCTGATTACCCCCGACATTCTCCAGCCATATGTTTGTACTCCTTCTTAGTCAAATGTCCAAGTTTTTACTACTTATATCTGATGAAGCAGGTCTTTGCCCATGAAAGCTTATGCTCCAACATATGTTAGTCTATAAGGTGCCACAGGACTTCTTTCTGTTTTTACTTCTTCTATGCAGCCTTTTTGAGTTTAAGATCACTGAGGATTTCCCTGGTAAGCCAAGCTGATTGCCTACCATATATGCTTTTCTTACTGCACATTGGGATGGTTTGTTTTTGTGCCTTTGATAAGACTTCCTTAAAATACTGCCAGTTCTCCTGAACTCTTTTTCCTTTTGTATCTGTTTCCCAGGGAATCCTGCCCATCAGTTCTCTCAGGAAGTTGAAGTCTGTTCTTCTGAAATCAAGCATCTGTGTTTTACTGCTCACCTTTCTTCCTTCTCTCAGAATCCTGTAATTTGTCATCTCATGATTGCTGCAGCCCAGGTTGCGACCCACGTCTGTTTCTCTTACTAGTTTTTCCCCATTTGTGAGCAACAGGTCAATCTGTGTATGGCTCCTAGTCTGTTCCTTCAGCACTTGTAACAGAAAGTTATCCCCAATATTCTCCAAAAATTTCCTGGATTGTTTGTGTGTGCTGTTGTATTGGTCTCCCAACAAATATCTGGGTCATTCAAGTCTCCCATGAGAACCAGCACCTGTGATTTGGAAGCTTCTCTTAGTTGTCTGAAGAAATTGTCTTCTACCTCATCTACCTGATCTGGTGGTCTATAGCAGACACCAACCACGGTGTCATCTCTGCTTCCACTTCTAAGCTTAACTCAAAGACGCTCAACTGGCTTTTCTCTCTCTCCATATACTGGTGCTCTGAACAATTGTGTTGCTCTCTCACATCTATTGCAACTGCTCCTTTTCTCCCCTGCCTGTCTTTCCTGAACAGTTTATACCCTTCCATGACTGTGCTCCAGTTATGACAGTCATCCCACCAGGTCTTCGTTATTCCAGTCACCTCATATGCCTTTGACTGAGCCAGGGCCTCAAATTCTTCCTCTTGTTTCCCAGGCTTGTGCAGGGCTTTAAAGGGAAGGCATGGCTTCATGTACTCCTGACTCCTGGGCAGCAAAGTTGCAACTGATGACCAGAGCAGTTGGTGTGGGCAATGTGGGACAGCTTTTAGCAGTCACTAACAGATGATGTAAGGGTGTTTACACTATCTTAACTACATTGGCCACAATTCTACCGCAATGTACCAATTGGTGAAAGCCAAATTAAGTGAGGATAAATCCACAGCTAGCTTGTCACAAGCTGGTTTGCATTGACCTAAGTGGTAACAGAGAGGTAGCTGTGTTAGTCTGTATTCTAACAAAACAAGAGTCACGTAGCACTTCAAAAACTAACGAAATGATTTATTAAGTGATGAGCTTTTGTGGGACAGAGCCACTTCTTCAGATCTATAGAATTTCCAGTCCAAACCCAGATATATAGTACAAAAGTCCAAAAAAAAACCAAACTGCAATACAAACTGACATATATGAACTGAAGGAGGGGGGTGAGCTGTGGGGGATGTTAACTGTCTTTCCTGAGGTCATTATGAACATCAAAGAAAGGGAAGCAGTCCTTGTAATGTGTGAGATAATTGCTGCCTTTTGTCTTTGACCTAGGTGTGTAGTATATAGGCAAGACCTTATTCTTCCCAGCCCTAAAAGTTCTCTGTGACTAAATGGGTGTGTCTATACTAGCCGGCTACTTCGAATTAGCCAGCACAATGTTGAAATAGCATGTGTTGCATCTACACGCGCCGTGAGCTATTTAGATGTTGAAATTGCTATTCCTGTCCGAAGATGGGAATAGCGCCCTACTTCGTTCAATGTCGAAGTAGCACATGTGTAGACGATTGGCATCATGATACTTAGAAATAGGGGGGTCCTTCATGGTGGTAATCAGCTGAGGGGTTGAGACACTCTGTCCAGCCCATTCAGGGCTCTGTGGTGTCCGTGTGCAGCAGCTCTTAAAACACCACAGACCCAGATTTCCTGTGGCAGGAAGCTGAGAGAGTGCGGGCAGCAGCACATGCATGTGCTAGCCCTGCGCGCCCTCCAGAGGCCCCGAACCACCACCCACGGCATCCAGCCAGCCCCCAGGGCTCCCCCTCCGGAGGGGACCCAGGCACCCTGGCAGCCATATGGGGGGGCCAAAAAGCTGGGGGGGGCCCTCCTGGTCAGAGGCGGCACTCCGAGACCTGCTGGGGCTCTGGGGTGAGGAGGAGGTGCTCCATGTGGTGGGGAGCAAGCGGCAGAAGGTGGAAACGTTCGCCCGACTGGCTGAGGGCCTGGCCGTTTGGGGTCACCCTGACTGCACTCTGGATCATGTCAGCAGCGAGGTAGAAGAGTTGCGGTAGGGTTACACCCAGGCCCGGGACTCAGCCAGCCAGTTTGGGGCCACCCCCCCACTGCTTACCCCTATTACAGGAAGCTCAGGGACATCCTGGGCACCCAGGACACCACCTCCCCTCTCGCCCCTTCCCCCAGCCACCCTTGACACCATGGCTGACGAGCCCCAGAAGGTCTCAGAGCTGGAGGCCAGCCCTGGGGCCCATCCAAGGAGACCCCCTCAGGACAGCGGAGGAGGGGTCCAGCAGTGAGGCGGGGGCGGAGGGGGGTCCTCCATAGACCTCCTCTCCTGGAGCACCAGCCAGGCGTCTGCCCACTGGGGTTCCCCCGACCACGGCAATGGACTATCAGGTACGTACCCCACGGGGGACACACCCCCAGGCCACAGGGCGGGGGCACCAGACACAACTGGGAGCGTCGCAGACCCCGACCCCCACCCCCAACTGCCCAGCCACAGCATGATCCCAGGACGGTGGCATGGCCATCGGCACCCACGATGAGCACCGTGCCCTTACCCCGGGGGCGGGGGGACAATGCAGTGGGGATACCCAACAGGGACATCACACCCACCGACGGGGATGGACACCCAGCACCCAAGGGGGAGTGGGGAGGGGTCGGGAGAACAGGCCAGGGGCCAGGGCACAGTACTAACAGCTTTCCCCTCCCTCTCTCCATCTCTGCAGCTGCACCATCTGAGGCCCCAGACAGCCAGGCACCCTTTGTGGTCCCCAAGAGCCCGCCACAGGTCAGCCAGCGGCTAGGCACACCCCCAAGGCCAGTGGGATGGTCACGACACTGCTGGACCCAGGGGATGGGCTCCTGTGAACCCCCAGCTCCTGGCAGCTCTCTGGCAGCAGACAGAGGTGGCCAAGGAGAGGCTCCCGTTTGACTGGGAGGAGTCCACCTGGTGCTGGGCGGCGTGGCAGGAATTGATGGGGGTATTCCGGGACATAGCCGGGTCGACCCAGGAGGCTCCTGCCCTCCCCGCCGCCCCACCTGCTGCACTGCCTGCCGTACTGCCTGCCAGACCCCCAGGACTGGAGCCCACTGGGGCTGAACCCTGGCCGGTGGATGCATCCTAGCTGTACCTGCTGGTCCTCCCAGCCCCCAGTCGGCTGCGCCGTGGACAAGGGGCGGGGGTCGCGACCCCTACCCGCCGACGGCCAAGCCTCTCTACAGCCACCCCAGACTGATGGGCTGACAGCCGAGTCATCTGCTGGGCCACCATTTATATATAGTTGTTCCTCTTTTGTATAGTTGTACCCCTTTTGTATATTGGTTGCAGTTTTGGTTGTGCACATAACAGTTAACAGTTTTCAATAATTCAGTTTTATTTTCTAAAGAACCTGTGGCGTGTGCTTGTTGTGGGGATGATGTGCGGGCAGCGTGGGTGGTGTGTGGGGGGGCCCTCGAGGGAAGGCCAGGGAGGTGCTCAGGGGTCTCCCTGATCAAAATGGGCCTGCAGGGCCTCACGGACCCGTATCACCTCATGGTGGGCCTGGTGACTGGGTGTGGCGACCAGCTGGGGGAAGCCCGTGCTGGCGTCAAGTGCCCACCCCTGGACGAAGGCCTCCCCCTTGTTCCTGACAATGTTGTGGAGTGTGCATCACATGCCCACAACCTGGGGGATGTTCTGGAGGCTGATGTGCAGGGGGGCAAGGGCACCACCCACAGCCCTTCAGGCGGCCAAAGGTCCTCTCCACCACCTGGTGGGCGTGGTTCAGGTGGGCGTTGAACTGCTCCTGGCTGGTGTTGAGGTGGCCAGTGTACAGGTGCAGGAGCCAGGGCTGGACCTGGTAGGCCGCGTCTGCCACGAGGCAGAGGGGCATGGTGTTTTGGAATATGCGGGCGTCGTGTGTGCATCTGGGCCAGCTCACGTAGACATCTTGGAAGTGGCCCCGGCTGTCCACCATGGCCTGCAGGACCATGGAGTGGTAGCCCCTGCAGTTGCTGTATCTTCCCCTGCTGTGGTCCGGGACGCAGATGGGGATGTGGGTCCCATCCAGGGCCCCGAAGCAGTTTGGGAACCCCATGGTGTCAAATCCAGTGACGGCTGCGTCCAGGTCCCCAAGTCAGACAACCCTCTGCAGCAGCATGGCACTGAGTGCACGGACCACCTGTGGGGAGGGAACACAAGTGCCCATGAGTGTGCAGGGTGACCCAGGCCCCTCCCCCCAGACCCCCTCCCAGGCATCTCCCTGGGTACCCCCCTGCCCAGCACCCTTCCCTCCCCAGTGGGTGCATGCCCAGGCCTCCTGACCTCCATGATGATGGCCCCGATCGTGGCCTTTCCTACTCCAAACTGGTGTCCGACAGAGCAGTAGCTGTCTGAAGTGGCCAGCTTCCAGATGGCTATTGTGACCCACTTCTTGATGGGGAGGGTGCGCTGCATCCGTGTGTCCTGGTGCCTCAGTATGGGGATGAGCCACTGGCAGAGCTCCAGGAAGGTCTTCCAGCACATGTGGAAGTTCTGCAGCCACTGGTCACTTTCCCACTCCCCCATGACCAGCTGATCCCACCACTCAGAGCTGCTGGGGTGGCTCCAGAGGCGGCGGAGCAGGAGAGGAGCTTGGTGGTCAGGGGAGTCCCCATCTGCCCCCTGGGAGGGTTCCTCTGCCAGGAGCAGCTGGGCGGCCTTCCATGCAGCACCTAGCAGGGTGCTTG
This sequence comes from Carettochelys insculpta, assembly GCF_033958435.1. Classification (NCBI taxonomy): domain Eukaryota; kingdom Metazoa; phylum Chordata; order Testudines; family Carettochelyidae; genus Carettochelys; species Carettochelys insculpta. The sequence goes on from NC_134154.1 coordinate 32,631,568, forward strand.
CTCCCTGGGCGACTACGTGGAGGGCTTCCAGCTGCTGCTGCTGCTGGGAGTCCCATAGCTGCTGTGTCAGTCTGCGAGTGTCTGGCTAGCGCTCTGCAGACCTCGTGCTGTGCAGGCTGGGAGGGAGTGGCATGCTGTTGCTCCAGAAGGGCTAGTCAAGCTTGTGACACTGTCCGTGGGTTTTCCCGGCTCGTGTGTGTGTGTGTGGACGCTCTGCATTTCCTTTCGGCGTTGCCCATCGCGTCAACATCAGTTGCACTAGCCCTGGAGGATGTGAAGACGATACTTGTCGAAGTAGCCTATTTCGATGTTCTTACTTCGAAATGGGCTACTTCAATGTAGTGTGCTAGTGTAGACGCAGCCAATGAGTAGTTTCGTTCATATTTTGGAAGGCTTGGCTTAGGGCCCTCCATATGTTGCCATCTTTAGTCTTTCAGCTGAAAACTTGATCACAAAGCACTTGTAAGGCTTACTGGTGCATCTCACTTAAGTTCAGGCTATTGTTTGGTATTGATCTGATATTTGTAGGGCAAATAGGCCACTGAGTAGTCCAGGATAAGTACAGTAATTCATAAAGTGTAAGGTATCCCTATTTTCCCAACCCATTCTGCCTCTAGATCCAAAGGTCTCACAAGACCGTTAGTCTATTTTGGGCCATTTTCCTTTTTATAGTGTCAGAATTCTTTGGCTTCTTGCTTATATTGTTTCCGAGTAGGTATATGTGTGCTGAGTGCATGGCTGTTGGAAGGTTTTCCTCCTAGCAGTACCTGTAGGTCGTGGAGTGCCCTGGAATGGTGTCTTTATAGATGGCTGCTGCCCTGCCACTTAGTCAGTTCCTTCTGACCACTAGAGAGGGTGAGTGGAGCTTCCTTCTCAGCTCTCTGGCAAGCAGTTCCCCCAGATCATCCAGTATTTGTTCAACTACTTTCTTGTAAATAGTTTGAATATCATGGCAGTTAGAACAAGTGTTAAATGACTTGGGGTTGTTAATAAATGTTCCATTAATTTTTCCATCTATGAGCAGTATAAATTTTATATGCACTGAGGCATGTGCACCATCAGTAGAAATATATATTTCTGACTGTGGGTTCTGGGGGCTCAGTGGCATTTGAATATCTTTTGGGGGGGCTGCCCAATTGCTTAGCTTCCAGGGAACACTACTCTTAACCCCCTTCCTTTTTCTTCCTGGGGACCCCAAGGCTTCAAACCCTGTGCTTCATGATAGAAGCCTATACCCACAGGAGACCCTCATGACTCTTGCCTGAAGTGCTTAGGCCAGGGACGAGCAACCTTTCTGAGGTGGAGTGCCAAAATTTGACCTGTTGACCTTTATCTACAGTCGAAGTGCAGGTGATACTTTCTAAATCACTAATAGTCCTACTTAAAACATCTTCATTAAGAAATACATTCAGATACAGAGCTTTCCAGTCTAGGTGTTGGTTGATAGCATTAGCTCATCTTTTAGTTAATCCACAGGCAGCATGGCTTTGAGCAAGCTCCCGGTTGCATGGGAGATGAGAGGCAGGGCTGCGCTCCTACCTCGTGTGCCCATGTACTCTCTTGGCACCCATGCCTGGGTTTGCTGACCACTGGTGTAGACTTTAATTCCCAAGGAGACTAAATTTGAGGCTCTGAGGCAAATTTTGAGAGAATGCGGTTTGAATGAAGGAGTGGGGTTTGATGCAGTGGAGAGATGAAAACAACAAAGCAGTCCAGTAGCACTTTAAAGACTAACAAAATAATTTACTAGGTGATGAGCTTTCGTGGGACAGACCCACTGCTTCAGATCATAGCCATACCAGAACTAGCACAGCAGAACTAGCATATAGACTATCACGGCTATCTTTAAAAAAAACAAACAAACAAAAAGCAGTCAAGTAGCACTTTAAAGACTAGCAAAATGGCTTATTAGGTGAGCTTTCATGGGACAGACCCACTTCTTCAGACCATAGCCAGACCAGAACAGACTCAATATTTAAGGCACAGAGAACCAAACACAGTAAGCAAGGAGGACAAATCAGAAAAAGATAATCAAGGTGAGCAAATCAGAGAGTGGAGGGGTGGGGGGGGAAGGTCAAGAATTAGATTGAGCCGAGTATGCAGACAAGCCCCTATAGTGACTCTAAAAGTTTCCATCATGATTTAAACCGTGTGTTAATGTGCTGAATTTGAATATAAAAGCCAGCTCAGATGTTTCTCTTTCCAAAACAGTGCGATAATTCCTTTTCAGTAACACCCATACCTTTAGGTTATTGACAGAATGCCCCATTCCATTAAAATGTTGACTAACTGGTTTGTGGATCTGGAGTGTTTTGATGTCTGTTTTGTGCCCATTGACCCTTTGTCTAAGGGAGTTAGAAGTCTGTCCAATATACAAAGCATCTAGGCATTGTTGGCACATGATGGCATATATGATGTTAGTAGAGGAGCATGAGAAAGTGCCCGTGATTCTCTGAGTAACCTGGTTAGGTCCAGTGATGGTATTTCCAGAGAAGATATGTGGACAAAGCTGGCAGCGGGCTTTGTTGCAGGGAAAGGTTCCAGGACTGGTATTCCTGGGGTATAGACTGTGGCTGTTAGTGAGGATCCTCATGAGGTTGGGAGGTTGTCTGTAGGAGAGAACAGGCATGTCACGCAGGGCCTTCTGGAGTGTGGCATCCTGATTAAGAATAGGTTGTAGGTCTTTAATAATTCGTTGCAGTGGTCTGAGTTGGGGGCTGTAGGTGATGACCAGTGGTGTTCTGTTCTTGGCTTTTTTGGGCCGATCTTGGAGTAGCTGGTCTCTGGGTATTCGTCAGGCCCTGTCGATTTGTTTTTTTATTTCTCTTGGTGGGTAATTCAGGTTTATGAATATTTGGTAAAGTTCTTGTAGTTTTTGGTCTCTGTCAGTTGGATCAGAGCAAATGCGATTGTACCTAAGAGCTTGACTGTAAACAATGGATCTAGTCACGTGTGCAGGATGGAAACTAGAAGGGTGTAGATAAGTATAGCGATCAGTAGGTTTTTGGTACAGTGTGGTACAGTGTGGTACTGATCAGGCCATCCTTGATTAGTACTGTAGTGTCCAGGAAATGTATCTCTTGCATGTTTTCAACGTGGGGAGAGGAAGGGTGAGATAGATTGTAAGAAGCATTTGGGGTGGAGAGTGTGAATTAAGAGTAGGTGATAATGGCAATCCAGCACCTCTGGCCCAAGCAATGGGGACTTGTGAAAGAGGATAAAACCAGTGTGTTAACTTTGGGAGCAGACGAAGGCTGTATCTACACTACAACACAATCAAATTTATTAATATTGATTTTGTAATTCTGGAATTTATAAATTCAATTTTGACTATCCTCACCTCCCCACATACTCCTCACAAAGTCGACTGTTGCATTACTGCATTGTAGGAGTCTGTCCCACAGTTTCCTCATCCCTGAAGCATTCTGGGTATGTCATCTTCCTGCACTGCATTTTCCTCATTCCCTTCCCCTGCTAAGCAAATGTCCATTTTTCCATTTGGAAGGAAAAGTAAGATATCCACAGAGATGGTAAAGTTAACGGAAATCTTTCTTCTGTAACTGAATTATCAAGGATTTCATAAAAATCAGCAAGTGTGTGTCTTCTCAACTGCATGTCAGCTGACTGTCTCCCCTCTTGTGATTGCATCTGATTCCTGAAAATACCACAGGAATCCTGAAAAACTTGAGTGGCTGAGGGGATGGTATTTGGCTTTCCATTGCACTATTCGGCTTCTATGCACAGGCTGTGTTCTCAACCTGCCATCTGTTGACAGTCCCCCCCCTCCCCACTCCTGTGATTGCATCTGACCCCTGAAAATAACACAGGGACAGTCTGGATTCTCAACTGGCCCTCCACCCATGCTTTCCTGTGTGAAGAGGTTCACAGTTAGAAGAGAGAGGATAGAAAAGTCTAGGAAAAAAGATTTGTCTTCCCTCTTTGCTACACAGATGCTGCCAACATAGGAGAAGATGGCAATGAAATCTCATATACTTAAAATGGAAACAGAAATATGAACTGGCCCTATACCCACTGCTCCCTGTGTGTGTGTGTGTGTTTTGGGGTGGGGGGTCAAAGCAAAAAGAAACAGGGTAGGAAAGGTTAGGGAAAAGATTTTTTTGAAAGTGAAATAGCAAAGATTTTGCAAAAAGTAGCAGGTGTCTTCAATGGGGCAGCAAATCCCTGAAAATATTTTCGTCAGAGAGGGGCTGTGGTCTGTGCCCCTGGATATCTTAGGCACGGGGGGAGATTTCCCCCAGCAGCAACAAGCCCCACAGGTCCATTGCTGGGGCACTGGGGGGCCAGTTGAAGTAATCCTGAATGTTAGTCCCCGGGAAGTTTCTCCCTCCCTACTCCACCCCCAGCCCTATACCCTACGTCCTATTTTTCCTTCCAAATGGAAAAATGGGCATTTGCTTAACACGAGAGGGGAATGAGGAAAATGCAGTGTGGGAAGATGTCAAAGACAAGCAAGCATACCCAGAATGCTACTGGGATGAGGGAACTGTGTGACAGGGTATAGGGCCCTTGGAGCCCTAACCGCATGCAAACCAGGATATGGTGCTGCCTGGCAGCATGGTCAGTGCCAAACAGCAGGCATGTCCTTTTATTGGGTTGGGGGCTATCCATGTGATGTGACTGAGTGCAGGAAAGACCCTGACTGTGTGGTGTCTGGGGGTGGGGAAGGGGGACACACAAATGTAAACCACTGAAGAAGTTTCTTGGCCTCTTATGCAAGCATGACCTCCACAACAGCCTTGCTGCCATGTGGTGCAGTAGGGCTGTGGCTGGTGCCAGGAAGCGCAGAAAAAATACCAAGTGTAGAGACAGAACTACAAATTCCATTCTGGGGCTATTTGTAGTGGGTAGATGTGCTCACAGTGCTAATAGCAAAGAAAGAGAGGCATTTCTCAGGCTCTCATACAAACATGACCCACAGTCACAGGCTTCCTGGTCCTGATTTGAAATTTGTGGGTTTCCGGTTACCTAATTCCTGCGCACCTGGAGATCAGTGGCCAGAGCCTTTAATCGACCTTTTCAATTCGAACTTGACACTACACTCAGCCAGTTCAGATGCTTTTATATCGATACTAGTGCTCCCTACAATTGAGCTAATGGTATTGACAGTGAAGGCAGTCGTAATAATATTGAGCTAACAGCTTGAAATTTGAATTTATCTCATAGTGTAGATGCAGTTTAAGTCTAGGGAGCAGACATGGATGATTATTGAGCAGATGTGGGGTGAACTGGGAAAAGTTAACTAGCAGGTTCTGTCGTGGAGTTTTGTCTGGTGTGAAGCAGTAAGGGTCAGACTTGGGAAAGAGGTGGTGCATTTGTGTGTGTTTTTTAATTAATTAAAGTAGATCTAAGGTATTAACTGCAGAGGTTAAAAGTACGTTAAATAAAGAACAGAGACTTGTAAACTTGAGATTTATGCTTCATCGTGGATTCCAAAATCTACTTAATTAGCCAGGTCTCCTGGAATAAAAGCAGTAAACCTGGTGTGCAAATATATTGGATTTTAGCACCAGCACAGTCCCACAGTCCTGAAGGAAGGTTTCTTTGGTTCAAATCCATCCTAGTTAAAAGGGGAGAAGGAGGCAGCTTGCATCTTTCCTCTTCTCTCCGCTACAAGAAAATCCTACAATCACACTCCTATTTCTCAATCTTTCAAAACCAAGACATTGATTTATATTTTTATATATTTTTATTTACTTATTCAAAATTTTGTCTGTTTAGAAAGAAGCAAGATGTATTTATTTTACAGCAAATCTGTAGTAGCTTTTGCTAGGGAAGAGAGTCAGCAACAGCAATTAAAGTTTACCATTTATGCGTCAACAGGCCTGGATAATTTGCACCCAGAAGTAGTGTTCCCTCTGATTTTTTTTTCCCCACACTTAAGCAGAATTAATTATTAACAGAGAGGGAGCTGTGCTAGTCTATACACTATCAAAACAAAAAGCAGTCAAGTAGCACTTTAAAGACTAGCAAAATAGTTTATTAGGTGAGCTTTCGTGGGACAGACCCACTTCTTCAGACCATAGCCAGACCAGAACAGACTATTAATTATGTGCACCAGTATGGAAATGAGATGTCATGCATCGGCTTCATATTGGTGCACATTCTAAGCCCCTTCAGCTACACTGCATAAATTTTGTTATGTGGGAGCAGGCTTGATGCAGGAGGGGCACAGGCTCTGGGGATGAGAGATTTGCAGTGCAGGCTGCTTCAGAGCTGCAGGTGGGGAGAGGCCTCCCTGCAGTGTGCTCTCTGTTCAGCAGCACTTGGGTTAGGGTTGGAGGAACGAGGTGCCTCTCCATGCCAGGCCTGCAGGAGACTGATCTCTCCTGATCTGCAGCCGTGAGTACTGCACAGTGGTTAATAGGCTGCTGCGTGGCTGTGCAGCTTAGAAGGCATTTATCTCAAGAGTATGGGTTGAACCTCTCTAGTCTGGCACCTTCAAAACCTGACTAGGCTGAACCAGAGGATTTGCCAAGCCACAGGAGATCTGTATTGTCTTGCAGCATCACCAATGCTTCCACTGCTTACCTAGCTCCCATTCAGGGATAAATTAGAGCTAAATAACAGCACAGAACACTGAGAGCCAGGACTGGTGGCTGTAAACACACTTTAGTGGGTCATGAGAAACTTGGCCACTCCTATGATTAATGGACATCCAGCTAAGGAAAATCAACCTGTAGTAAAGAACTGGTTATTATTTCTGAACTGTGAATGTAAATCCTACAATACTGGGTAAGTTCCAGAGGACTGTAGGGAGCGGGAGGTGTGTGGAAAATGCTAATGTTGTGCCAGTTTAAATAAGGGTAAACTGAATGACCCAAGTATCTATAGGATAGCTAATTGTGACATTGATCCTTTGAAAAATTTACTTTTGAGTTAGACGGCTTTTCTCTAAAAAGACAATTGTTTCCCCCTCTGATTTTTAACTTTTGGAGCCATGTTTTATAAATATGGTTGTTTTATTTTTGGAAGACCTAGGTGAGTAAGAACTTAAGCTTCAGTCTCTTTTTTGCTTAGGCATATTTGAAATTTTTCTTATCTTGGTCTCGTAAATTGGTCTCGTATAATTCACCATGTACAGTTATTTCCACTGTTTAATAAATCATTTAGTTGTAATGTGAAGCATGTATTGTGTCCAAAATAGTTGTTTTGCATGATAAAAATTGTATACGGTGTGTTGTGTTTAAACAGATTCCATTGACCATCCTCCTGCCACTTGACACACACCATGAACAAAAAATTAGCTGGTAAATAAGGAATATGCCACTCACAGCTGTCCAACATGCTGAAATAGTGCAGTTAATAAGAATCAGAGAGTATGAACCTGCATAATTGGTTACATTTTACGTATTATGTAGTACCCTACTAATTAGCAAAAAAAATCAAATCAGGTATAAAAGCTGTATTTAGTGGCAAATCAACATTGAAATGGCTATATCAACCAATGAGAGTACCTCTGTAGAAGATAAGGAAATAACCGTTTAAGTTGCCTTGATTTAAATTGATGCACCCTGTGTAAGATGCATGATTTAGACCCATGTGATAGTAATTTTTTTATAGCATGGTACAAAGTTGGCGTAGCCCGTATTGAATGGGTTAAAACATTAGACCCTAAAACTTATTGTAAATGGGTGATTTGTTATTCAGTGGGATTGTTCCAGGCCCAATGCTGTTCAAGATCTTCATCCATGATCTGGAAGGAAATACAAAATTATTACTTGCAAAATTTTGTTGGTGACAAATTGGAGTGGAAATAATTATGGGGTGAACACAAATCAGGGGCATGCACAAGAGATTGAATGCTTTTGCAGGAGCATGTTAAATGCCACGTTATACACAAGAATGTGTGTCAACATATGCAAACAGCATTTCATCCACTCGTTCAACGATAGTCCATGTGCTGTGGAAGCATCTAAAGCCAACTGTCTTCAAATACTTCCAGTGCCTCAGTGAGGAGAGTCAAGAGTGGACACTGAAACGTTTTCATCACTTGTCCTTCCCTGAAGCAAATGGACTGTGAGAACGCCACCTAGATTATCTAATTTTGTTTGGAACCTCACCAGGCAATTAACCACTGTGATGATGCAACAAAGTCCTTGAAAATTTGTCACCTACAGGTGTAGGTAATGAGTCCTCCACACCTGCCAGCACAGAGCCTGTGGTGTCATTTTTACTGTTCACTTGCTGCTTATATCAGAGGGGTAGCCGAGTTAGTCTGTATCTTCAAAAGCAACAAGAAGTCCTGTGGTACCTTAAAGACTAACATGTATTTTGTGGCATAAGCTTTTGTGGGAGAAGACCTGCTTCATTAGATGCATGAGTGGGGTGGGGGCCCAGAGGAGGGTTTAAATATATGGCCTTATGAAAAGGAGGGAGTCTAAGTTAAGGGGAGGATCAGAGTTGACAAGGTCTATTCAGTCACAGAAGATGTGGCCCATTATCAGCAGTTAATGCAGAGATGTGAATATGAAGAGTGGCGAAACAGCTTTTGTAATTGGCCAGCCATTCTCAGTCTCTGTTCAGTCCTTGTTTGATTGGCATCAAATTTGCAAATGAATTACAGCTCCGCAGTTTCTCTTTGGAGTCTGTTTTTGAAGGTGTTTGTGGGTTTTTTTTTTTTTTTTGGTGTAGGATTGCTACTTTTAAATTTTGTTACTGAGTGTCCAGGGAGATTGAAGTGTTCTCCTACACATTTTTGTACGTTGCCATTCCTGGTGTCTGATTTGTGTCCATTTATTTTTTTACGTAGAGACTGTTCAATTTGGCCAATGTATATTAGAATGGGGCTGATGTGCTGGAGAGATTGTTAGCTGGGAGCTGTAGATGGTGGCTGGTGGTGTTCCATTTTCCTTGGTGGGCCTGTCTTGTAGCAGGTGGCTTCTGGGTACACATCTGGCTGTCTGTTTCTTTACTTCCTTAGGTGGGTATTGTAGTTCCAGGAAAGCTTTGTAGGTGTTTTGCCTCTGTCTGAGGGATTGGAGCAAATGCGGTTGAACCTTCTTAGTGCTTGGCTGTATACAATACAGCCCCCAGCTAAAACCTCTCCAGTGCACCATCAGCAATCTATAGCCCATCCTGGATAACTATCCTTCACTCTCTCAGACATTGGGAGGCAGGCCAGTCCTCGCCTACAGACAGCCTGCCAACCTTAAATTCTCACCAGCAACTTATAGACCGCAGTAACTCTAAACCTGGAACCAATCCTTGCAACAAACCTCGGTGCCAACTCTGCTCTCATATGTACACCAGCGATATCATCGTAGAACCTAACCATGTCAACCACACCATCAGGGGCTCTTTCACCTGCACATCTACTCCTGTAATATATGCCAGCAATGCCCCACTGCAATATACGTTGGCGAAACTGGACAGTCTCTATGCATAAGAATAAATGGACACAAATCAGACACCAGGAATGGTAACATACAAAAATGTGTAGGCGAACACTTCAATCTCCCTGGACATTTAGTAACAAATTTAAAAGTAGCAATCCTACAACAAAAAAAAAAAAAGCCTCAAGAACAGAGTACAAAGAGAAACTGCAGAGCTATAATTCATTTGCAATTTTGACACCATCAACCAAGGATTTAACAGAGACTGGGAATGGCTGGCCAATTACAAAAGCTTTTTCTCCACTCTTGATACTCACACCTCCACATTAACTGCTGATAATGGGCCACATGCTCTGTGACTGAACAGACCATGTCACCTCTGCCCCCCCCTTGACAGAGACTCCCTCCTTTTCATAAGCCCATATATTTAAAGTCTACTCTGGAAACTCCCACTCACACATCTGACTAAGCGGGTCTTTGTCCATGAGAGTTTATGCCCCAAAATATCTGTTAGTCTATAAGGTGCCTCAGGGACTGCTTGTGTGTGTGTGTGTGGAGTGGGGGGGTGTTTCTTGCTGCTTTATAGTGAATTTCATATTTGAGTTGGGGTGCTTTCAGGGTACAGGATTATTTTGCCTGTGGATGGCAGTTTAATGAAATTAATAATTTCTAAGGTCAGCAAAGACTACTTTAGTTTGATGTCATGTAAATACAGGATACAGAATGTCCCCAGAACCTTTCCTAGAGCTGAACTATTTGAAAAACATCCAGTCTTCATTTTAAAATTGTTATTGGTGGTGAATGCACCACAGCCCTTGGTACATTTTTTCTAGTGAAGATGATCTCCACGTTATAAATGTGCCTTATTTCCAGGCTGAATGGGATATATCTTCCAGCCCTTGGATTGTGACTTTCTCTGATTGATTGAAAAGCCCATTATTAAATGTATGTTCTTCTTGTAAGTACTCTGACTGTAATCGAATCACCCCTTAGTTTTCTTTAAGCTTTGACTCTGTCGCTATAAGGCATGTTTTTCGTCCTTTTATCGTTCTCATGGCTCTTCTATGAACCTGATTCCTTCTTAGGGCCCCTTTGTCAGTTGGAGGTATAGGATATCACCTGTCCTATTGGACTGTATTGTGAAACTTTCATTTACCATTTTGGACATTCTTGTTCTAACAGCACTGCTTGTCAGTCGAGAGCCATGGCATGTTAGGGAGAAGCTTCCTGTTCTGCTAACTTCTTTCATTTTGTATTTACCTCAGTGATAAGTTTGTTGCAAGCAAGTGGTTATAACAAAGTATTTGTGGAATTGTGCTGCCACCTGTATGGTGGTGATCTAAAATATGAACATCTGTCCTTTAGAGAGAGTCAGTGGTGGGTCATATCACTGGTCTGAATCTTGTACTTGGGAGGTGGGTTCTTTGAAGTAATGTTTAAAATTGCAGAAGACTTTGATAATTGCATTTATTTGAGAAGCCACTCTGTCAGACCACTTTCCTGAATCTCCCGTCACTCCCTTGCAGTCTTCTAGGAGGCTTCTTGCATTAGAGTGTGTGTGGGCTTCTCAGGAAACCTGGTACTTACTTAGGCTTCCTGTTTCTGGGAGTAATAGATGCTCTTCTGATGCCACCCCCCGCAAAAAAATTGTGAAATGTAATACAGTATTCAGTACCTGAACAGCCTAAGTCTCTCTCTGGTGGAAAGAACCTGTTTCCCAGGTCCCAGTCTTTTTCCTATATCCATTCTCCATCTGTGCTTCATAATACTGTGCATAGAACATTTTCCTTTATTGCTAGATGAGGTGTCACTTTGCACAATGTGTCTACTTTATTATTGGATCCATATCTTACACATGTAGTTGACAGATCCCTGCTGAAGGTTCACCATGCTTGGGCCACTGTTAAGAGGTATGGTGGTGTACCCTCAAAACAAGAAAAGCAATCCAGCAGCACTTTAAAGACTAACAAAATATTTATTCATTTTTATTTATTTATTTTGTTTAAAGTGCTACCGGACTGCTTTTTTGTTTTGATAGTACATAGACTAACACAGCTATTTCTCTGTTGCTGTTCAGTGACGTACCCTGTATCAGAGATAGCTGCAAGGTCTGTTATGGAGGAGTGAACAGCACATACTTCTTGCCCAGTCCTGCTCCTCAATGTGTTTGTTCTGCATTTATTTCACCTGTGAGAGGTCTTGGCAGAGCTGATAGGAGCCAGTCAGAGGATCATGCAAAAGGACTTTGTGTTCTGGAAGTAAAAGGGGCTCGCTGGATGAGTGGTGGACGGAGACGAGACAAGCAGCGAGCATAAAAAGTTTTATTAGTGATGGCTTGATGTTATGAGGGCTCTTAAGAGGGAAAACCTAGCGCACTCTAGCCATCTACCCCTATGCAATGTCGGGTGATGGACAGGGGAAAGCCTGTACTTACGGGGCGGTTACCAAACCACAGATGGTGAGCAGAGCCCACACCAACATCTAGCAGAAAGGGTCTGGATTTTCAGCAGGAGGGACAAGCGACTCAGGCTCGCTGATGGACTTGTCAAGGTACACACATCTTTGATTTGGGCGTGGAGGAATTGATCTTTTATTGGGGTTTGAACACGGAAGCAATCCGTGGGGCCAATGCATTGTGTCCCCTTTAGGAATTGCCCTTTTTAGGGGGTTTTTAATGCTTGGTGAGGTGGAGGTGTTGCTTCTACATATGTGACTAAGCCATTAGCTGACCCCACTTCTGTTCATGTGACTGAGCTTGTAGCTCCTCAGGGGGCAGGTGGGGGGCGGCGGCAGGGGGGTTTGTCAATGTACATTAGCATGTTGGGTGGTGAAGCGTTGATCATGCGTGGGGTGTGTCCAGGCTGTGGCTTGCAACACTGTCACGGTCACACCACAAATGGCTGCGCCCACACTTTGTCAGTCTCTCTAGGTAGCTTGTGTGATGCTGTATGGTATTAGGAGGACATTTTAGGATATAATAAATGTCAATTTTGTAGAAAGGCAATGAGTTATGCCATATGACATGTAAGCTGCATGCAAAAATGTCATGATCTGCAAATATGATCTCAGTTGCATGTTTGTTTCACTTTTGTATTTTGGAAATAAGGAGTCCTGTGGCATCTCAAAGACTGACAAATTTTATTAGGGCATAAGCTTTCCTGGGTAAAACCCACTTCATCAGATGCATTGGAGTGGAAATTCAGAGGTGGGGATGGAGTTATATAGTAAAATTTATATATGGAAATACTCACCAAGTGTAGGACCAATGGTGATGAGATCAGTTCGGTCAGGGAGGATGTGGGTTACTTCCACCAGCTGATGGCAAAGTGTGAATACCAAGTGAGGGGCTATTCAATCTGATGAAGTGGCTTTCACCCATGAAAGCTAATGCCCTAATAGATTTGTTCATCTTTAAGGTGCTACAGGACCTCTCATTGCTTTTGCAGATAACAACTAGCACAGCTGCCCCTCTAAGACTGCATTTTGGGATATGGATATGCACGTGTCTATGCTACAGAATGTGTGCTATGCTTCTAGGTGACACCCACAGACAGTTTAGCTATGCACTGCTTGATGGCCTGTCAAGGACCATCAGCAATTCAGTGGACCCATTGGGCCAAGGCAAGAAATACACAAGGGACTCCTGTGCAGGAAACTCTAAGGCAGGGATTCCCAACCTCTGGCTTGGGACCCAAACGTGGGTCACCATTAGATTTTGTAAGGTTGCTGGCTGTGTAGCTCTGAGTCTCATGTGGCTCTTTAAGGAGCCATGTGCAGCTCCTGACCCTTACTCTGACTCCCAGTCCCTTCCTGCTGCTCTGAAATGGAATTCAATTTAATTGGTTTAATGGCCAGTAGGAGGGATCTGGACATTAAACCAATTAAATTGAGCCCCATTTCAGTGCAGCAGGGCAGGGAACTGTTTGTGCTGCAGGTGGGGGAAAGGGGTAGGAGGGCTGGCAGGGAGCCACACAGAGAAAGCAGCAGCAGGCCTGGTGAAGAAGCAGCAGTGGCAGTGCGTGGAGCTCTTGTGTGAAGTAGGTGTGTGGGGGTGTTTTGGAGCTGAGAGGGGTTTAAGCTGGGGAGGGTGGGGGGTGCATTTTTCCTCAGGGAAGAACCTCTCCTCTCAGTTGGGAATTGTCTTGGGTCACAGAATCTTACAAAATTTTCAGAATGGGTCCCTGTCTCAAAAAGGTTGGGAACCTTTGCTCTAAGGCTTCCTGGTTATGTGCTGGGAAGTTTTTTGAGACAAAGTGTGAGCCATGTGGCAGTAGGAATACAAAGGGCAGCTGCATCTCCTCCATTTTCCCCTCATTCCTGCTTCCTACTGCCTTCTTTCTACAAAAGAAACTCTGAACAGAGGACTGAGTAACCCATCCAAGCTGTGGATGTATTCCACAGGGACTGTCATGCCAGCAGACTCACCAGTACTGACAGGGACTTGATGGTCTTTGTGCATGGGAACACTTCACCATTCAACATTTTTGTTTTCTTAGTTTATAATAAACCTTTAGCTTTAGATATTAAAGGATTGTTGAGTGGCAGGGGGTGGCTGTGTGACATTTTGGGTAAAATCCAAACCTAATGTGGCTGGCCCTTTGGGAGCCAGCGTACTTGGTACATGCAAGAAGAGGGTTTTTTGTTTTTGTTTTGTTTTTAAATAACTTCTCACTGTACTGGACTTAGGTGCTGACTGGGAGCCAGAGAACTGGAATGCATTAAAGGGGGCTGTGTTGTTGGTGTAGTGTTTTTGGTTGGCTTCTTGATAACTAGTGTGGGAGATCAGAAGCACTGTTTGTTTGGGGACGCTTAACTTCACTGTTACCTGCCAATGTGGGGACTGTCTGCTCTCCCTTTTGCAGCCTGCCCAGACCTTGGAATTTCCAATGATAGCTGCGCCAAGACACATCCACTGGACAGGAACCCCCCTCAGATCTTTAACACAGCTGCCTGCTGCTGAAAGGGAGAAGGTGTGATTTATCCTTTCTTCCCATTTTCCTCAAGCCTTCTGTTAGGGGAAGGAGAGGGAGTGGGCTAATATACCTTCCCTCTCCTTGCTGGCTGCTGCTATACAGCCTTCTCTGTGACTAGCTTCCATGCCTGAGTCTGCTGGTCATAGCTTCTCTCTAAGGAGCATAACTGGTGCGATTCTTTAGTTTCATGGCTGCCCATCGGTTTCTAATTTGTGGCCAAGAAACTGATCTAAGTCCTATTATCTAAAGCGTTTGTACATGAAGAAGCCTGGGAAACAAACAGGAGGAGTTAGAAGCCTTGACAGTCAAAGTAGTATAAGGTGATTGGAATAATGGAGACTTGATGGGACGACTCACATAACTGGAGCAGTGTCATGGAAGAATGTGATTGTTCGGGAAGGACAGGCGGTGGAGAAAAGGAGGAGGAGTTGCAATTTATGTGAGAGCGCAATATGATTGTTCAGATCTCCAGTTTATGGAGGGAGAAGAGACAGTTGAGTATCTTTGGATTAATCTTAGAAGCAGAAGCAATAAAGGCAATGTACTGTTAGGTGTCTGCTGTAGGCCACCAGATCAGGTAGATGAGGTAGATGAGCATTTCTTCAGACAACTAAGAGAAGCTTCCAAATCACAGGTGCTGGTTCTCATGGAAGACTTTAATCACCCAGGCTTCTGTTGGGTGACCAATACACCAGTGCACAAACAATCCAGGAAGCTTTTGGAGAATGTTGGGGATAACTTGCTGATACAAATGCTGAAGGAACGGACTAGGAGCCACGCGCAGCTTGACGTGCTGCTCAGAAACAGGGAAGATCTAGAAAGAGAAATAGAAGTGGGTGGCAACCTGTGGTGCCAGTGATCATGAGATGGTAGATTTCAGGATCCTGACAAAAGAGAGAAAGGTGAGCAGTAAAATACAGACCCTAGCTTTTAGAAGAGCAGACTTCAGCTCCCTGAGACAAATGATGGGCAGGATCCCCTGGGGAGGTAATATGAAGGGGAAAGGAGTTCGGCAGATTTTGGCAGTGTTTTAAAGAGGTTGAATGGAAGGCATAGGAACAAAGTGTTCTGATGTGCAGTAAGAAAAGCAATTATGGTAGGCAAACAGCTTGGATTACAAGGGAAATCCTTGGAGACCTTAAAAAGGATACATCGAACAAGTGTGGAAACTTGGACAGATGAGTAAGGAGGAGTATGACTACATGGCTGGAGAATGTTAGGGAGTAATCAGGAAAGCGAAAGCATAATTTCAATTGCAGCTAGCAAGGAACGTACAGGGCAACAAGAAGGGCTTCTACAGGTATGTTAACAATAAGAGGGTTATCAGGGAGTGTCTGGGGTTATTACTGGTTGAGGGAGGTAAGGTAGTGACATGATGTGGGAAAGGCTGACGTACTCACTGCCTTTTTTTTTGCGCTTCGTCTTCATGGACAAGGTCAGCTCCCAGACTACCTCACTAGGCAATGCAGTATGGGAAGGAGGTAGGTAGCCCTCAGTGGGGAAACAACAGGTTAAGAGCTATTTAGAAAAGCTAGATGCACACAAATCCATGGATCCAGATTTAATGCACTCAAGGGTGCTGAGGGAATTGGCAGATATTGCAGAGCCTTTGGCTATTATCTTTGAAACTCATGGAGATTGGGAGAATTCCTGGATGACTGGAAAAAGACAAATGTAGTGCCCATCTTTAACTAAGGAAAGAAGGACAATCCAGAGAACTGTAGATGGGTTAGCCTCACCTCAGTCCCTGGGAAAAATCATGGAGAAAATCCTCAAGAAGTCCATTTTGGAGCACTTGGAAGAGGGGAAAGTGATCAAGAGTAGTAAACATGGATTCACTCAGGGCAAGTTGTGCCTGATCAATCTGATTAGCTTCTAAGATGAGGTAACTGACTTCATGGAAATGGGGAAATCAATGGATGCGATATACCTTCACTTTAGCAAAGCTTTTGATAGTCTTCCACAATATTGTTGTCTATAAGTTAAGGAAGTATGGATTAGATACATGGACTGTAAGATGGATAGAAAACTGGCTTGACAGAAGGGCCCAACGGGTAGTGGAATGGCTCAGTGTCTGTCTGGCGTCGGTTGCAAGTGGAGTGCTCCGAGGATCGGTTCTAGGGCCAGTACTGTTCAACATCTTTATTAATGACCAGAATGAGGGGATGGATTGCATCCTCAGCAGATTTGCAGGTGAAATTAAGGTAGCGGAGCACATAGATACATTGGCGGGTAGCAATACGGTCCAGAGTGACCTAGACAAATTGGAGGATTGGGCCAAAACAAATCTGATGAGGTTCAACAAGGAGAATTGCAGAATCCTACACTTGGGACGGAAGTATCTCAAGCACTGTTACAGGCTGGGAACCAAATGGCTAAGTAGCAGTGCAGCAGAAAAGGGCCTGGGGATTAGAGTGGATATGAGGCTGCATATGGGTTAACAGTGTGCCCTTGTGGACAAGAAGGCTAATTGGGTGCATTAGGAGAAGCGTTTCCAGCAGATCTAGGGAGGTTCTTCCACTATAATCAGCTCTGGTGAGGCCTGGTCTGGTGTACTGCATCCAATTTTGGGTTCCCCAGTATGGAAAGGATGTGGACGCATTGGAGAGGGTTCAGAGAGGGCAATGAAAATGATTAGGGGTCTGGAGCACATCACCTATGAGGACAGGCTGAGAGATACGGGATTATTTAGTTTGCAGAAGAAACGAGAAGAGTGAGGAGTGATTTGATAGCAGTCTTCAACTTTCTGAAAGGGGACTTCTAAGAGGATGGAGAGAGACTGTTCTCAATGGTGACATATATCAGAACAAGGAGCAATGGTCTGAAGGTACAGAGGGAGACGTGTAGATTGAATATTAGAAAAAATGATTTCACCAGGAGGGTGGAGAAGGACTGGAATGCATACTAAAAGAGGTGGTGGAATCTCCATCACTAGAGGTTTTTAATCCCCTGCTTGACGTAATCATGGCTGGGATGATTTAGATGAGGTTAATGCTACTTTGGGTTGAGGGGCTGGACTAGATGATGTCCTGAGGCCCCTTCCAGCCCTAAAATTCTGTTTCTATTCTATGTACTTCACTTGGTGGCTACTGCTACTACTAGGGGGGATTTCTGCGTACACACGCATGCAGATGGCACTGTGATGTCAGTAGTCACGTTATATATGGAAGGCTTTTTTTCATTAGGTCTTCGCTTAAAACTTGAAGAAATAGATGTCTGGGGTCTCCCTGTTAGTGAAAGCTTTCTACTTCCACCTGGCAAAATAGTTTCTTCAAATACTTGCTTGTGTCAATTCCATTTAGGTGGACAATTGTCAGAAATCTTTTTGTCCTAGTGGCTGCCCTTTGAGTCAGCTGTGGAGCCACCTGGAGTGGTGCCAGTATTGTGCTCGATGGCTGTGTCTACACTTATGAAAAAGTTTGAAATGGCCATATCGAAGAATACTAATGAGGTGCTGAAATTCATATTCAGTGCCTCATTTGCATTCTGCCCTCCACGGCAGTTCGAAATTGTCATGTTTCGCTCCTGCCCGGCTTGGCTACATAGGGGTCCTTTTTGAAAGGACCCCGACAACACTGAAATAAGCTCATAGGAATAAGGAGATTTGGATGTTGGTGGGGTCCTTTCAAAAAGGACCCCCATGTAGCCGAGCTGTGCGGGAGCGAAATGCGGCAATTTCAAGGTGCTGCAGGTGGTGGCATGCTAATGAGATGCTGACTATGCATTTCAGCACCTCATTCGTATTCTTCGACCTGGCCATTAGCATGGGCATTTCAAAGTTTTTTGGTAACTGTAGGTGTAGGTCTAGAAAAGGGGAGACTGAGGGATGATGTGATAGAGGTATATAAGATCATGAATGGTGTGGAGACAGTGAATGCAGAAAAGTTATTTACTTGTTCCCATAATATAAGAACTAGAGGACACCAAATGAAATTAATGGGTAGCAGGTTCAAAACTAATAAAAGAAAGTTTTTCTTCACACAGCGCATAGTCAACCTGTGGAACTCCTTACCAGAGGACACTGTGAAGGCCAGGACTCTAACAGAGTTTAAAAAAGAGCTCTATAAATATTTGGAGGTTAGGTCCATAGATGGCTATTAGCAAGGGGTAGGGTATGGTGCCTAACCTTTTGTTGAAGGCGGGAGATGGATGGCAGGAGACAAATCGCTTGATCGTTGTCTTCGGTTTACCTCCTCTGAGGCACCTGGCATTGGCTACTGTCAGCAGACAGGATACTGAGCTACATGGACCTTTGGTCTGACCCAGTATGGCCGTTCTTATGTTAGCCTATGTGTGACTGTGCCCACCTGACAACCCCTCAGTTCCTTCTTACTGCCAGTGATGGTGGTTAGAACTGCAGATCCCTTGCAAGTGTTCCATGTGTCCCTAGAACATTTGTGAGGAGTTATACTTCCTATTGAGTAGTTCCAGTTCCTCTGGTTTAAAGCAGGTGTGGTTGTGGGTCATGTCCTGCTCCACCCGTATTCCATCTGGGACTTTGTGCATGTCCAAATCACAGGAATTTAAGCTGTGCAATTCCTGTGCCAAGCCTATGCTCATTGGTGACCCCCATGACTCATGTCTATGGTGCTTTGGAGTTACTCACCAGTTGGGTAAGTGCCGGATCTGTAAGTTGTTTAAGTGGTGGACCAGGAAGGAGTGAGACTTCGATCTCCCAAGCAGCTTTTTGAGTAGTCTGTAAACCCCAGCAAGACCTGGAGCCAAGCACCTCAGTCCACAGTGTTCCTCCACTGGTCTTACTGTTTGTGCACAAAAAGGTATCTGTGCAGCATGGACAGCACCATCACTCTCTGGCCCCCAAGCCCCCTGTGTCCCAGTGCCATTTCTACTCACCAGCTTTGTGTGGCAACTAAGTGAAGTGTTTATCTGTGGGTCCACCTGCAGCACTGTTCTCAGCTTCTGGCACCACACAGGAAAGCCAGCCTGGTGCAGATGTCACCTAAGAGTTGGACATTGTGCTGCTGGCTTCACCAACTCTCCAGGCAGAAGAAGTTGTCCCTTCTACTCTGGATGCTTTTTGAGGCCCCCAAGGGCATTATTGAGATCACAGTCTGAAATTGCCAGCTAATAATGCCTATGTCTCCTCGGCAATCTGTATGGAGAGTTAAGCCAGTATTAGTGGAACCTGTGGTTTGACCAATGACACCTCATAGTCACTCTGAGCCCCGGCACTGCTCTCTTGGGTGCCGCCGGTCTGACTCACTGCACCAGTCTGACTTGCAGCACCAATTTGTCCCTTAGAGCTGTTCCTGTTTGAGGTTCTGCTTGAACAGTGGATCCTGGATGTGCTCTGGATCTAGCTTTCAAGCTTGTTTTCTTGACAACCTTCTGCCTTGGTCAAGTCATTGTCCTGGCACTGGTCATTTGACTGAAGTTCCTGACGCTGACGCCAATCTTCCTTAAGGTCACAAAGATCCCAAGGCCAGGGCCTCTCTCTGCCTAGGTATTGCTCCTGGTCCTTCAGCATCTCCTCCTGGCATCAGTTACCACAGTGGCACCACTGCAGGTCCTGGCACCCCTCATCCCAATTCTGGTCAGTGTCTAGAAGTGGGTCTTGCTCATGGCAGTGAATGCTCCCAGTGACACCCTCTGGTCTGAGTCCTCCCCTATGACCACCCCCACCACCTCCCTTATCTCTTGCCCAAACTTTAGGTGTGGCTTTTGGAGCTTCAGACGTGCTGGTGCTGCCCAAGTCTCATTCAGATGCTCCCATCGCTCAGTAGCTAGGCCAGTGGCAGTTTTGGATACCATGGGCATACTCACATACCCAGGGAATCCTGCCCAAGGTCACCCCTTCAGTGCCATCCCAACTCAGGGCTCCAGAAGCTCCAGTTAGCTGCCCACCCTTGGAGTCAGCCCAGCCAGGACCTCCAGCAGTGGGACTAGAAACCCTGGCCCCAGGACCAAGCAGCTGAATGAAATGGAACCTGGTCCTCCCCTGGCTTCATGCTGCTCCTTCTCATCTAATGAGGCTGTAGCAGGCACATCAGAGGTGCAGCCTCCTCCCATGGACTAAAAGCATGGCAGAACTTGCTCCACAGAATCACTTGGAATCTCAGCTTGCAGGTTGAGGTAGGCAGGCAAGGAAGGGGACCCCGTGGTGGACATTTTGGCTCCTGAGGGCCTTCCAAGTTTGTGTTCCCCCTGATTAAGACTATCTATCTGGCAAACCCCCCACCTCTGTTCCTTTGACAAATAAAGGTGTTGACCTGATCACTCAGGAACCACAGTCATCTTGGCCACTGGCCCTTTGCTCCCTTCACCTCATGGCGTGGCAGCTTTGTGGTTAAACCCCATTAAACAGACATGCTTGGAAAAAGTGAGGCTAGTCCTCAGCGGCTGCAAGTTGTCTACATGGTTCTTGTCTTGGCTAAGTGGATGCGTGTCTCCTGCTGGTGTGGTCAGCACAATTTCATACCTGTCTCTACTTCTCTCCTGCAGGTGCTGGACTACTTTGTTTCCCTGAAGCAGCAAGGTCTCACTTTGTCTTCCCTCAAGGTCCACCTGATGGCCATCTCAGCTTTCTCTCTGGGAGAGGGTGGAAATTGTGTTTTCATGAACCTCAAGGTGGGATGCTTTCTTGAGGGCATGGACTGCCTTCACCCCACCTGCTCCCTGTCCAGTTCCAGCCTGGGACCTTAACCTGGTACTCCAGAGGCTCTTGGGCCTTTCCCTCAAACCTTTGATTGTGCGTTCCCTCCTTTACTT
This sequence comes from Carettochelys insculpta, assembly GCF_033958435.1. Lineage (NCBI taxonomy): Eukaryota > Metazoa > Chordata > Testudines > Carettochelyidae > Carettochelys > Carettochelys insculpta. Next base: position 32,652,623 of record NC_134154.1, read on the forward strand.
CTCTTGGAGAGTGGTCTTCCTGGTGGCTGTCATCTCTACCAGAGGGGTGTTTGAGCTCTAGGCCCTCAGGTTGGAGCCACAATGTTAAATAAGGACAAGTTTCAACTGTGCTCTCTCAACTAGCCTTCCTACCAAAAGTGGTATCTGGCTTCCATACTACCCAGGACACATTCCTTCCTGTGTTCTATCCTAAGCCTCACAGCTCCCCACAGGAGCAGCAGCTGCATACTCTCGATGTGAGACTGGTGCTGCCTTCTACATCAAACAGACCAAGCCTTTCCACAAGACCTCACAGTGCTTTGTGGCTGTCGCTGATCTTATGAAGGGGCTTCCAGTTTCATCACAGCACATCTCTTCCTGGATCACGTCCTGTGTGTGAACGTGCTATGACCTTACTAAGATTACCCTGCCACCTGTTATGGCACGTGCTTCTTGAGCCCAAGCCTCTTAAATGGCCTTCCTGGCTCATGCACTTCTCCGGCAAATCTGCCAAGCTGCAGCATGGTTGGCTGTATATGCTTTTACATTGCACGATGCTATTGTACAGCAGTTCAGCTGGGGTGCAGGCTTTGGGGCTGCTGTCCTTGGGTGAGTCACATGTTGACTCCAGTCCGCCCTCCTGGGTTTGGGTTGTGAATCTCCTAACTTGAATAGATATGAGGAAAAGTGATTTCTCTTTGTTTTGTTTGGCCAAAGTCTGCAGATCAGCCCTGCACAAAACATGATCTTGTGCATGGAAAGGTACATGTGCTAGTGTGCTTTGACAGATTTTGTGTGACGCTGAATGGACTTGTGTAAATAGTAATGATCCTCAAAAGGGTCACTGACAAACTCAGCACTCCCTTCTTTTGAAATTTTGTGTAGTTTTTACAGTAAACTCTATTTCATATCCAGCAGCCCTGGACCGGGAAGTTCGCATATAGTCAAATGTTCTGGTTAATGGACAGATATACCTAGCAATGCATAACACTAAAGAAAAACAAGATTAGATATTTAAGAAACAAAAATGTATACAGAATACTTGACCGACAGCAGTAGCACTGTACACTGTAAACTTGTACTGTATTTTCTGTATTTATTTGTATTTACTTTCACTATATTGCACTTATGGAAAAAGTAACTAAAATTTACTTAATGTTGGTTATTTGAGAGTTCTGGATAACAGAACGCTGGATCTGAAAGCGTTCAGTAGCGTGCCTCTCTTCTCCAATTGTCTTTTCCTGAGTGGGAGCATGGTACTAGGCCACTGTTTGCAGTATAATAGTTGACTAGACCAGTGGTTCCCAACCTGGAATCCATAAGGGGGTCCATGAAAAAATAAAAGTAAATAAAAATTATAATAGAAAATAAGTTTTGAATGCATTACAAGGTTACAATCAATTTTTTTTAAATTAAATGTCTTCCAGTAACGTTACTAATTGCTGTCCAAAAATCTGTTGTGGTTTCCTTTCATTAAATGAAATGTACACTGTGACTAGAATTGGCTTTGATGGGGGTCCACAAATGGTTTGGTAGGGTGATTGGGGTCTGCACTAGTGAAAAGGTTAGGAACCACTGGATTCAACTTACTGTTTGCCCAGTCCAAAATGACAGCGGGAAATACAGTTCATTGCTCAGTGAGGAGGGAGAAACAGTAACGGGGAACTTGGAAATGGCAGAGATGCTTAATCACTTCTTTGTTTCGGTCTTCGCAGAGAAATCTGAAGGAATGCCTGACATAGTGAATGCTGGTGGAAAAGGGGTAAAGTTAGTTTTTGAAATAAAAAAAGAACAAGTTAAAAACCATTTGGAAAAATTAGATGTCTGCAAGTCACCAGGGCCTGATGAAATGCATCCTAGAATCCTCAAGGAGCTGATAGAAGAGGTAGCTGAGCCGTTAGCTCTCATTTTTGGGAAGTCATAGGAGACAGGAGAGATCCAGAAGACTGGAAGAGGGCAAATATAGTGTCCATCTACAAAAAGGGGAATAAGAACAACCCAGGAAATTACAGGCCAGTCAGCTTAACTTCTGTGCCAGGAAAGATAATGGAGCAGGTGGTTAAGGAAGTCATCTGCAAGCACTTGGAAGGTAGTAAAGTGATAGGGAACAGCCAGCATGGTTTTGTAAAAAACAAATCATGTCAAACCAACCTGATAGCTTTTTTTGACACGATAACGAGACTCGTAGATAAGGGAGAAGCAGTGGATGTGGTATACCTAGACTTTAGTAAAGCATTTGGTACGGTCTCGCATAATATTCTTATCGACGAACTAGGCAAGTCCAACTTAAATCACGCTGCAATAAGGTGGGTGCATAACTGGCTGGCTAATCGTACCCAGAGAGTAGTTGTTAATGGTGCTCAATCCAGCTGGAAAAGCATAACAAGTGGGGTTCTTCTTCGAGTGTCCCCGTGGGTGCTCCACATTAGGTGTCGGGCTCGCCCGGCGCCGCAGATCGGATCTTCCAAGCAGTTTCTGCCGGACCGCGCATGCGCCGGTGCGCGCCACTCCCCCACGCGCTCCCGGCCACGTGCGTGATCTGGTCCCCGCCAGTTCCTCTTAACCGCCGTCGACTGCAGACGGAATCTGACTAGGCTAAGGCCAAATAGCGTATTCAACGACTTTATCTGTTTTTCTTTCAAAGTTTTTTTCAGATACTTAGGCTACTATGAGTTAGCCGGTTGTTATTTTGCAAAAAAAAAAAAAAAGAGAACGAACAATAACAAACAAACTACGAGCGGGACAGCTTCAGCCAGTCCCAGTAACAAGCGCCGGAGGCCAGGAGCTACGGCCATCAGCCCTCCTGCTGGGGCAGGCCATCGGACGGGGAAAACAGCACAAAGAAGGTGCTAAGTACCCACTTAAAGACTCACCAACAATGTCCGCTTCAGGCTTTAAAAAATGTGAGTCCTGCCGAGAGGCGATTAAGGAGAGACAGGGAGATGCGGCTTAAAATGCTGCTTTGGATAAGGCCCTCCAGCCAGAGGTGCCGGAGCGGTCGCAGCAGGAGGGACCCTCCGGGGCCCATAAAAGGAAAGCTGCCTCCCTCACTCCATCAGCGCAGAAACGGAGGAAAGTCTCCCCAGCCCGATCCCTGCCGGCAGCAACAGCGAGCGGGACGGGAGGAGCGCACAGCCCCCAGCCGCAACAACAGCTGATCGGCGGCGGCAGGGAGAGCCACGTGGAAGTGGCTCAGCCTCCGATGATCAGCCAGCCGCCCCGCACCGCAGGCAGGGCAGCGGCTTAAAACTGCTTTTCATAAGGCCCTCCAGCCAGACGTGCCAGAGCGGCCGCAGCAGGAGGGACCCTGCGGGGCCCATAAAAGGAAAGCTGCCAAAAACGGAGGAAAGCCTCCCCAGCCCAATCCCTGCCGGCAACAATAGCGAGCGGGACGGGAGGAGCGCGCAGCCCCCAGCCGCAGCAACAGCTGATCGGCGGCGGCATGGAGAGCCACGTGAAAGCGGCTCAGCCTCGGATAATCAGCCAGCCGCCCCGCACCGCAGGCAGGGCGGCGGCTAAACAAGCGCCGGTACCGGCGGCACCGCTGGCAGCGGCACCGACCCCCGGGGAACCGGCGGTGCAGAGCGCGCAGGCACGCAGCCTGCAGGCACCGGAGCACACCGCACCTGCGGCACTGCCCTCCAGCGTGCCGAGCTCGGTGCGCACGGGGCCGGAATCCCCTGTACGTCAGGGGGCAGAGTTACCTCCTCAAGGGAGGGGGAAGGCTGCACACGAGGAGGCATTGCAGCCCCTCTCCGCACAGGGCTGTGGAGTTGCTTTCTCACAGCCCTCCGCTTACGTTACAGACTCCAACCAGAAGGCAGGGGTCCCCCCTAGCCTACCCGGAGCCCCCTTCTCCATTTTTTGCAACCAGCCTCACCCTGGCTGGGACCACTTTCACCCTTCCTGGGGTTTGAACCGCTGGACTATTATGCAAAATCGCTCTCTCCAGCCCTCCCCCAGACGCAGAGGGTATGCACCAAGGGAGTGGTCTAGGTCACCTTCCCAAGAACAGTGCCTATACTGCCATGGTTGCCCCTACCACGCGGGGCATAGACACCATCGGCTATCTACCAGGGAAAGATCCCCACAAACGATCTCGTACCCCCGAGGGCAATTGCGACCGGGGACAGAGACTCAAGCATCTCGGGGGACTGGTTATGGAACCCCGAGATTTTCCCTCGCAAACCTCTAGTGAGAGGGTGTACCATCACCAGCAGGAACCGGAAGGGTCCACAGAGACGTATCCCAGTGGTTCCTCGCTCTCCTCCCCGGATGAGGCTACGGCCCTGGGGGACGTCCGTCCTCCGGACGATCTCAAACAGTTCCAAGAGCTGTTTTACGAGGGTGGCCTTCACGCAAGGCATCCAGACAGCTAAGGTGCAAGACAAACACCATAAGCTCCTCAAAAATCTGAGACCTCCGACCTCCTCCAAAATAGCAATACCGCTTAATGACGCAATCTTGGAGTCTGCCACTATGATATGGCAGACTCCTGCGACTATTCCGCCTGTCCACAAGAGAGCGGGGAAAAAACAAACAAACAAACAAAAAACTTCGTGCCGACAAAGGGCACGGAGTTCCTGTTCAGCCACCCACAACCAAACTCCTTGGTGGTGGAGTCGTCGCAATGTGGGGGAACAGACAAACATGCCAAAAAGCTAGAGCTGTTGGGCAGAAAGGTCTACTCCTCCTCCACTCTACTGTGGCGAATGGCAAATTACGCAGCGCATCTAGCGAACCATAATTTCGATAACCACATTAGGTTAATCTCCCTCATGGACTCGCTTCCAGAGGGCAAAAAAACCAGTGCTCAAGGCCATCATGCAAGAAGGCTACGCGGCCTCGAGGACGGGAGTTCAGATCGCCCTGGATGTTGCGGACTCAGCAACAGCGTCCCCAGAACCACAGGGGTTACGAGCAAGGGCGACATCAACAGCACCAGCAGTACAGAACTCCCAGGCGTCGTTCCCAACACAGCCGTGCGTCCTCGGGGCAGGGCCAAAGGCCACAAGTTTGACACACAGATCCAGGGCTGCGCCATCACTACCGTCGCAAGGTCATCCGAAGCGGTTATTCCACCATCGCCTCCGACCATTCTATAACCAGTGACGAAGGATCACCACAGACAAATGGGTGCTGGAGATCATAGCCACGGGGTACGCCATCCCCTTCCAGTCGCTCCCACCGCCATGACCTCCACCCAGGCCCCAACTCCAGGAGGCCTCCCACGTGGCGAGGCTCAAGCAGGAGGTAGACCATCTCATGCTCATAGGGGCAGTGGAAAGAGTGCCGGAGCAACTGCAAGGGAGAGGGTTCTACTCCAGGTACTTCCTCACGGGGAAAAAGACAGGAGGCGGGAGGTCCATCTTAGATTTTCGAGGCCTCAACCGGTACCTGCGCAAGCAACGCTTTCGGATGATCACAATCGCCTCCATCCTTACGGCACTATACGATGGAGATTGGTTCGCAGCCCTCGACTTATAAGACGCGTATTTTCACATAACTATTCATCCGGCTCACCTACGCTTCCTCTGGTTTCTCATGGTAGGCAAAGAACATTTTCAATACAAGGTCCTACCGTTTGGCCTCTCCTCGGCCCCCAGAGTCTTCACCAAGCCCTTGGCAGTGGTGTCAGCCTACCTGCACAGACAGGGGGTATTTATATTCCAGTATCCGGATGACTGCCTACTCAAAGGGGCCTCGAAGGAGGAGGTACTACGCATAATATGCGTCACAACAGGCACGTTCTCTCGCTCGGCCTGGTTATCAATCTGACAAAATCAAAGATAGACCCCACGCAGGACATAGAGTTCGTAGGGGCACGCATAAATTCTATTACAGCGAGGGCGTATCTACCAGAGACTCCCTTTCGGGCCGTTGGCTCCCTCGTGCAAGTCTTCACCTTCAGCCCTACGGTGCTGGTTCTGACGTGCTTACAGCTGCTGGGCCACATGGCAGCAGCGGCGTTCGTACAACAGAACGACAGGTTACACATGCGCAGCATGCAGCACTGGCTGGCGAGCGTATACAACCCGGCAGCACACACTGTTCACAGGGTGGCGTCGCCCACAACAGAGGTGCGCAAATCCCTGCAATGGTGGGTAAACCCCGAGAACCTGCTAACAGGGGTACCCTTCCACCAACCACATATATTGGTTTTTCTTACTACAGACGCCTCCCTCATAGGGTGGGGAGCACACATGGGCGAAGAGGTGACGCAAGGGCTGTGGTCCTCCACGGAGCAGTCACTGCACACAAATATACTGGAGCTCAGAGCAGTGTTCAACGCCTGCAGACACTTTCGAGACCATATAAAAGGCAAAGTAGTCGGGATCAGTATAGACAATACCTCCACCATGTTTTATATGAATCAGCAAGGAGGAGCTCGGTCCCGTGCCTTATGTGCAGAAGCAGTCCGGTCGTGAAACTGCTGCGTCGCCAACAATATAACCCTGGAAGCCTCGTACTTCCCAGGCGCTCACAATGTGCAGGCAGACCAGCTGAGCAGGCGTTTCGCACTCACGCACGAGTGGTAGATCCGTCCCGATCTGCTGCAACCGATTTTTCACGCATGGGGTTTTTCCCCAGATAAACCTCTTTGCTACTCAGCACAACAAGAAGTGCCCACGATTCTGCTCCAGGGCAGGACTGGGACGGGGGTCCCTGAGGGATGCCTTCGCGATCTCTTGGAGGGGCCCCCTGCTTTACGCTTTCCCTCCCACAGTGCTCATCCACAAGGTGTTGCAGAAAGTCAGGAGGGAAGGAGCCTGAATGATCCCCATAGTCCCAACGTGGGATCGACAGCAATGGTTCCCCCTACTCCTGCGCATGTTGGACCGGCCACCGATGCCCCTTCCGGTGGCGCCGGATCTGCTCACGCAAGCCCAGGGGTCCATAGTGCATCCGCACCCCCAAGGCCTGCGACTACAAACGTGGTTAATCCATGGCTCAGCTCCCTAGAGAGCACATGTACGGAGGAAGTGCAGCAAGTCCTAGAAAGTAGCAGGACGACTTCCACTAGGAAGACCTACAAGCAGAAATGGACTCGCTTTACGGCATGGTGTTCTACCAAACAGCTAGCCCCCCTTTCGGTGCCTATGGCTGTGATATTAGAGTATTTACTGGACCTCAAGAGAGGAGGACTCTCGCTATCCTCGTTTAAGGTCCACCTTGCTGCCTTTTTGGCATTCACACACGGAGAGACAGGGCACACGGTGTTCGCCCATCCCATGGTTACCAGGTTCCTTAAAGGGCTGGTAAACCTATACCCCCCCCCCTCGGAAACCGCTTCCACCTTCGTGGAACTTGGACCTGGTGCTTAATGCGAAAAGGGGACCACCGTTCGAGCCTTTGGCCACGGTTTCCCTCTGCCTCCTTATGATAAAGACGACCTCTCTTCTCGCAATCACGTCAGCTCGCAGGGTGAGCGAGCTTGCGGCAGTTATGGCAATGCCACCCTGCGCTGTTTTTTCCAAGGAGGCGGTAACCATACGGCTGCATCCAGCCTTTGTTCCTAAAGTTTCTTCTGAGCTTCATACTAACGAACCTATTGTTTACCCTCGTTTTATCCAAAGCCTCATAACTCTGACAAAGAGGTGCGCCTACGCCTCCTGGACGTGAGGAGGCGCTAGCTTTCTATATAGACAGGACCAAGTCCTTCCAGAGAATGGACAGACTCCTAGTCTCTATCGCTCCCAAATCAAAAGGAGAATGTCTCTCTTCGCAGAGAATCTCGAAGCACATCGTATCTTGCATTAAAAAGTGCTACAAAATCAAAAAGACTCCTTTCCTGGCCATGCCCAGAACTCATTCCACTAGGGCGGTGGCAGCATCAACAGCCCTTTTTCAAGGGCGTTGCGCTAAAAGACATTTGCAGAGTGGCGATCTGGTCGTCCTGTGACACCTTCGCCAAACATTACGCCCTTCACAGGGTATTCCAAGAGGATACCCGTCTCTCGACAGCGGTCCTCTCGGGGACAAGCTGCACATACTCCGATTACCCACCTCCTATCTTGGGTTACTGCTGGGTAGTCACCTAATGTGGAGCACCCACGGGGACACTCGAAGAAGAAAGAAAGGTTACTCACCGTAGTAACGGTGGTTCTTCGAGATGTGTCCCCGTGGGTGCTCCACTACCCGCCCATCCTCCCCGCTTCAGATCTCTGTTTAGTGTTTTGCAGGAGCATCCGAGGCAGTTGGTCAAGGAACTGGCGGGGACCGGATCGCGCACGTGGCCGGGAGCGCGCGGGGGAGTGGCGCGCACCGGCGCATGCGCGGTCCGGCAGAAACTGCTTGGAAGATCCGATCTGCGGCGCCGGGCGAGCCCGACACCTAATGTGGAGCACCCACGGGGACACATCTCGAAGAACCACCGTTACTACGGTGAGTAACCTTTCTTTCCGCAGGGGTCTGTTTTGGGACCAGTTCTGTTCAATATCTTCATTAATGATTTGGATATTGGCATAGAAAGTACGCTTATTAAGTTTGCAGATGTTACCAAGCTGGGAGGGGTTGCAACTACCTTGGAGGATAGGGTCATAATTCAGAATGATCTAGATAAATTAGAGAAATGGTCTGAAGTAAACAGGATGAAGTTTAATAAAGATAAATGTAAGGTGCTGCACTTAGGAAGGAATAATCTGTTTCACACATACAGAATGGGAAAAGACTGTCTAGGAAGGAGTACAGCAGAAAGGGACCTAGGGGTTCCAGGAGATCACAAGTTAAATATGAGTCAACAGTGTGATGCTGTTGCAAAAAAAGCAAACATGATTCTGGGATGCATTAGCAGGTGTGTTGTGAACAAGACACGAGAAATCATTCTACCGCTCTACTCTGCGCTGGTTAGACCTCAGCTGGAATATTGTGTCCAGTTCTGGGCACCCCAATTCAAGAAAGATGTGGAGAAATTAGAGAAGGTCCAGAGAAGAGCAACTAGAATGATAAAAGGTCTGGAGAACATGACTTATGAAGAAAGGCTGAAAGAATTGGGCTTGTTTAGCTTGGAAAAAAGAAGATTGAGGGGGGACATGATAGCGGTTTTCAGATACCTTAAAGGGTGTCATAAAGAGGAGGGAGAAAACTTGTTCTTCTTGGCCTCTGAAGAGAGAACAAGAGGCAATGGACTTAAACTGCAGCAAGGGAAGTTTAGGTTGGACATTAGGGAAAAAGTTCCTAACTGTCAGGGTGGTCAAGTACTGGAATAAGTTGCCAAGGGAGGTTGTGGAATCTCCCTCGCTGGAGGTATTTAAGAACAGATTAGATAGATGTCTATCAGGGATGGTGTAGATAGTGGTCGGTCCTGCCGTCGGGGCAGGGGACTGGACTCGATGGCCTCTCGAGGTCCTAGTGTTCTATGATTCAGAAGAAAAGGCAATTGTATAATTCATTAGGTGCATCAGCCAGTCTATCTAGTTTAATTCTTTCCTGAATACTCTTCAAAGGCTTATCTATACAGTAAACCATTGATTTAACAGACTAGTTGGGGGGAAGGGGTGTCCATTAATGCTGAAAGTTCATTAAATCTGAATGGTTACACTGTATGACGATGCACTGACCTTCCCAGCCTATCACTCACTCATGTCCTTTGCCCCCTCCCTTTGCTTCCCTCCTCCTGCCCCATTCTTCCCCTCACTCGTCCATCTCCCTCTCCCTGTTCCTGGAGAGCAGCTGCATGCCATCCTGGCTTCTTCCACCTCCTATGACTTTGGGTGGGCTCATCGCTGCAGCTTGTCTGCCTCTGGTGGCCCCAACTGTGGCAGTGGCTCCTCTGTCCCCTGTGGCAGACCTGGCAGCAGCTCCTCCAGCCCCAGCGGCTCTGAGTGGCCAGCCATTATTTGTTGAGGGGGAGGGGAAGAGAGTGGCTGGCTGACAGCATCCATTATTTCTGAAGTCCATTAAATTGGGGTCTGTTAAATTGAGGATTTACTGTACATGGAAGTTTACTGAAATAACTATTTAGAAATGATTATTTTAATATAAGCACCCAGGTAGATACTTTGAAAAAGTTGTTGGTAAAGTTCCACGTGTAAGTCCGTCTTTAATACTGCCTCGGAGAGGAGTGTGCTCTGTCCTTTATGTCCTTACTGCTTGCTTGCCTGTTGTTGGTGCCTAGGGGCCATAGTCATACGCCAGGACCCTATTGTGCTAGGTGCCATACAAATATGGAACGACGACTGTTTCTGCCACAACATGTTTACAGTCTAAGACGAGAGAAAAGATGGATATAAACAGAGTACAGTGTTGAGTAGTGGTAACTGCATCTTGGGAGCTTTTAACCATTCCTGCCAAGAAGAGTTCTGAGGAGGGATCTGAATGTGTGTAATGAGGCAACTTCGCACATGGTTTTTGGGCAGTGGGTAGGGGAGGCTGGCCTGGTTAACTTATTGGTGGTGAGCAGGAACAGCTCAGTAGTGACACACAAAAAGCAAGCTGTCTTGTAGCACCTTAAGTAATGTGCTTTCATAGGCAAGACCCACTTTGTTAGATTTTGGAGCAAAAATGAGAATACAAGGTGTGTGTATATATAGGGTGGGGGTGGGGCTTGGCGGAGAGAGGGAGAAAAGTAAGACCTGTGGAAGGAGTAAATTAAGTAGGATGGGTGCCATTCCTCTGGGCTCAGTAGTGAATGACGTGGTGATAACTGGGTTGGGTTTGGTCACAGAAACCCCTTTGTGACTATTACTTTTAAAATAGCTCAGAGCCTGCCTACCTGACCTCAGGAGCACTCCATTACCCTGTTCTGCAGAGCCTGGCCCTCCAGCAGTGACACAGAGGTAAGACCACAGCCCCTTGCAGTATAATGCAGACAAATCAGACTCATTCTGGGGCAGCTCAGCCAAAGGGACCTGCCTCAGCACCCAAGTGTATGGCCTCAGTGGGACCTGAACCCCAGATAAATCCATCTTATCCTGTATCAAGTTTTATACAAGATAAACTCATATATGCTCTTCCTCAAGGTAAAGAGAAGTGCACAGATTGCCCCTTTGTCCCCCAGGTAACACACTGGGTTTATTAATAAACAGAAGGGATGTTATTAACCATGAAAGGTAGGGTGTAAGTGGTGATAAGAGAGCAAACAAAATAATGTAGGTTACTACAAGAAAATAAAACAGTCTCGGGCTACGTCTGCACATCAGCGTTGTTTCAAAATAAGCCACTCTGGAATAGCTATTCTGAAATAGCTTATTTCGAAATATGCTCTCATGGTTTATTTTGAAATAGTGCCATTCCATGTCTTGACAGCACCTGTTTTGAAAAACCAGATTGTGGAGCAGAACTGAAGAAGTGGGTCTTACCCACAAAAGCTCATTACCTAACAAATAAAGTTGTTAGTCTTTAAGGTGTTACAGGACTACTTGTTTTATTTTACATTGATAATAGTCTGAGGGGTAGCAGTGTTAGTCTGTAGTTGTACAAATAACAAGATGCCCTGTAGCACTGTGTTTGCCAAAGATAGAGAGAATGATGCTGCAGTAATTGAGATGAGAACTCGGAAGAGAATTTTAGCTGGTGGATGGCTGGGAAAGGCCATATGCTAGGAAATTTCTGGAGGGAAAAAACCCAGAAAAATTTGACACAGAGGGGTCAGAGTCAAACATGACAAAAGGGTTATTGGCCTGAGTGACAGGCGGGATAGCGGTGGTGGTTGGACAGCTGGAGAAAGAAGGTAGCCCCTTCCTACTTACAAGGGTACAGATTTATTTGCTTTTTTTAAAACAGAACCTTAAGAAAGCTTTTGCACAGGATGGACAAGAGGGGAAATAGATTGCATGAGAATCTGAAGTAAGCCACAAGTGCATAAGTTAGAAGGTTAACCTTAGTTAGTGCTGCCCTTACCTTAACACTCTGGTAACCACCTGGAGACTGCGGCACAGTGTTATGGTTGCTCAAGACAGACCTAGAGCCTCTAAGAAAATAATACGGTTGGTTGGTTGGTTAAGCACTTTGACTCCTATAGTCTGTCACCTGCCAGGGACTATAGCACTAAAGAGTCTCAGTTTGGGAGTTCATGGCTGTGGCCTCCTGGGAAAGTTTTAAGTCTGATTGAGAGGAAGAAACACTACACTAAAGGGGCATAATGGCTTTTGGAATAAAGTGAGTCAGAAAATTCTTCTCATTTATGTACTATTCTTCTCAGCCCCACTCCAAGAATCTTTATCTGGTTTATGAAAAGTAGGTGGAGACATTTTGGGTGGAGTTAGTTTTCTGTGGATGGATAGAAAATGCAAGCCTTTAATCTAGTAACAATGTCTTTAAGAGAAGATCCTGGGCTGCTCGTTTGGAGGCTCATAATACCATGACATCCTACCCTGGCAGACGGGAAAAGGACAAAAGGACAGAAGTTTTCCCTTTTAATCTCGAGGACTTTTTGGAGGAGATAAAGTTACAAAGTAAAATGTCCCTCCCTCCTTCCCAGTTGACTGTTTGTCTGCTCTGTAACAGTAGCCCGCTTAAAACTCACGGCTCCTTTTGAAGTTAATTTAAACCCTCAACAGTGTATACGGATATTGTAACCTTGGATAAAAGCACCGCCCAGCTGTGGTTTCAGTTTTGCCCTTTTAGACATGCAGAAAATGCCCCAGTATATTTTAAGGATTTTGTGCTGGATACTTCTTAAAGAGATGTCAAATGGTTTCAATGCTCAATTGATAGCGTGTACACCAGGGAACTGTTTCTCAATTTCTCTAGATGCTTAACATTGTCTAATACTTTCTATTGACTTAGATGTTCCCATAGATTCTTCTCAATTAATCAGAGAAAGCAGCTATTATGCCCAAGGGTGAAGAATTTGGAGTGGTTTGGACACTCCATTTTTTATTCATATTGGAAAGTTGCATGTAAGCTGAACTTTTTGGGGTGGGTGAGCTTTGAGAATGTTGAGGTACCTGTTTTTAAATCTCTTCTCCCCCCGCTCCCCCAGCATAGTTTTTTTGGCCAGAAGGGGCCAGCGTTTCCTCTGTTTCCCACAGTGCTCTTTACTTGTTTTTATACATGAACTGAGCAGTTTTCTTCCAGTCAGATTCTTCATTTTAAGGTTTGGTTTCTCCTGCAGGAATCAGTTTCTCAGACCCTTAGAGTGAGTAATTTAGCTTGCTCAGCCACATGAACTAGGCTTCATTGTGGACAGCTCAATGAACACATCTGATTGTGCAGTGGTAAGCCAACAAGTAAACAATGATAAAATGAACTAAATGGGATAAGTTTCAGTACTGGCTACCTGAGATGTAGAGGAATGTTTCAAAAATAGAGGTGATTCAGAGATGGGCTATTGAAAATAAGACACCTGGCAAAACTGCAATGGAGCTTGCTATTATTTAACACTTATACTACAGAAGTGCATCCTTGAATAGGCCAAGGTGCCACTGGTTAGGGCAGGGGTGTGCAAACTGTGGGGCATGCCCCCTTGCGAGGAAGAGGGGTTTGAAATTTAATAAGGGGAAGACAACACAATTGGCTGCTGGGTCTCAGGCTTGTCCATTTTCGTTAAAATGTTGAAGTATGTTACTATTTTTTGTCTGTGTAGTCACATTTATCTACCAATTAATAAAGTTTTTACATTCTACAGACTTACTTTCATACACATGCCAAATGGTGTTTTCATATGAACATAACCAAAACTTCCATCCGTTTGGATTACATTAGCCAGGTAGTGGGGTGGGGGACTTGCTAATTGCGTGGGAGAAAAGTGATGCCTGTTGTCAAAAGTGTATTCGCCTCTGGTGTAGGGCATCCTGAAGGATTATGCCTGCCTCAAAACATCTGTAAACTAAACAACAAGGCAGAACACATGGCTGAGATAAACAAGGGGCTGAACTGGATGGATGGGGTAACAAAAATAATAGGATGTTACTTTTAGCATGTGCAGTTGTTAACTTACTGTGCGGTTCATTAACTGTAAACACGTCTTGCCACCTGTCCTGCTGTTATCAGAATGCAGTTTTCTGGATGTGGTCTGTCAGAGATGAACTTTGAGGAACAGCTTGAAGGAGGATAAAAGTACTGATGTTATGGATTTTTACTGGGAGCCTTTCGTGTAAATAAGGGCAGCATAGGAAAGGGAATGTTTCCCTTATAAACACCTTCATACTATAGTCAGTCCTCGGTATAAGTCGCTACAATAGAAGTTATTTTGCACTTATGCCATTGAAACTTTGAGGAACGCTGCTCACAACAGTCATTATGTCATTTAGAAAACAAAAATTAGCGTACCTTGCCAGCATCCTCTTGCCAGCTCTCCCATGTCTCATACTGCATGAAGGATAAAAAAGGTTTAAAAATGTACTTTGGAGTAGGATCATTTCCTTAAATGTTGTTTAATAAGCTTTAAATGTCTTGTATGGCGAGTGAGTGATATATTACGATTAAAATGGTCACATAGGCAAAATTTATTCTCTTACAGTCCGTACTGCCCTCTCTTTACATTAATTCCAATGGTTAACCACCCTGACAGGAAGTTTTTTCCTACTGTCCGACCTAAACCTCCCTTTATGCAGTTTAAGCCCATTGGCTGTTGTCCTATCCTTAGAGGTCAAGGAGAACCCTTTCTCCCTCTTCCTTGCAACAGCCTCTTAGGTATTTGTAAACCACTATCGTGTCCCCTGTGTCTTCTCTTTTCTTAACTAAATAAGCCCAATTCTTTCAATAAGAACATAAGAATGGCCATACTGGGTCAGACCAAAGGTCCGTCCAGCCCAGTATCCTGTCTGCCGACAGTGGCCGGTGCCAGGTGCCCCAGAGGAGGTGAACCGAAGACGATGATCAAGTGATTTGTCTCCTGCCATCTGTCTCCAGCCTTTGACTAAAGGCTAGGGGCACCATACTTTACCCTTGGCTAACAGCCATTTATGGACCTAACCTCCAAAAATTTATCAAGCTCTTCTTTAAACTCTGTTAGAGTGCTGGCCTTCACAGCCTCCTCCGGCAAGGAGTTCCACAGGTTGACTGTGCGCTGTGTGAAGAAAAATTTTCTTTTATTAGTTTTGAACCTACTACCCATTAATTTCATTTGATGCCCTCTAGTTCTTATATTATGGGAACAAGTAAATAACTTTGCAATATTAATTTTCTCCACACCATTCGTGATTTTATATACCTCTATCATATTGCCCCTCAGTCTCCTCTTTTCTAGACTAAAAAGTCCCAGTCTCTCTAGCCTCTCCTCATATGGGACCCTTTCCAAACCCTTAATCATTTTAGTTGCCTTTTTCTGAACTTTTTCTAATGCCAGTATATCTTTTTTGAGGTGAGGAGACCACATCTGCATGCAGTACTCAAGATGTGGGCGTACCATAGTTTTATCTAGGGGGAGTATGATATTCTTCGTCTTATTTTCTATCCCTTTTTTAATAATTCCTAACATCCTATTTGCTTCACTGACTGCCGCTGCACACTGCGTGGATGTTTTCAGAGAACTATCCACTATAATTCCAAGATCCCTTTCCTGATCTGTTGTATCTACATTTGCCCCCATCACATTGTATGTGTAATTGCGGTTATTTTTCCCCAGTGTGCGTTACCTTACACTTACCCACATTAAATTTCATTTGCCATTTTGCTGCCCAATCACTCAGTTTGCTGAGATCTTTTTGAAGTTCTTCACGCTCTACTTTGGTTTTGACTGTCCTGAACAGCTTGGTATCATCTGCAAACTTTGCCACCTCACTGCTTACCCCTTTCTTTAGATCATCGATGAACAAGTTGAACAGGATTGGTCCCAGGACTGACCCTTGGGGAACACCGCTAGTTACCTCCTTCCATTGTGAAAATTGACCATTTATTCCAACCCTTTGTTTCCTGTCTTTTAACCAGTTTCCAAACCATGAAAGGATCTATCCTCCTATGCCATGACCACGTAATTTACATAAGAGCCTTTGGTGAGGGACCTTGTCAAAGGCTTTCTGGAAATCTAAGTATATTATGTCCACTGGATCCCTCTTGTCTGCGTGTTTAACCCCTTCAAAGAACTCTAATAGATTAGTAAGACACGACTTCACTCTACAGAAACCATGCTGACTTTTGCCCAACAAATCACATTCTTCTACGTGTCTGACAATTTTATTCTTTACTATTGTTTCTACTAATTTGCCTGGTACTGACGTTAGACTTATCGGTCTGTAATTGCCAGGGTCTCCTCTAGAGCCCTTTTTAAATATTGCTGTTACATTAGCTGTCTTCCAGTCATTAGGTACTGAAGCTGACTTAAAGGATAGGTTACAAACCACCATTAATATCTCTGCAATTTCACATTTGAGTTCTTTCAGAACCCTTGGGTGAATGCCATCTGGTCCTGGAGACTTGTTACTGTTTAGCTTATCAATTAGTTCCAAAACCTCTTCTATTGACTCTTCAGTCTGGAACAATTCCTCAGATTTGTCACCTACAAAGGACGGCTCAGATTTGGGAACCTCTGTAATATCCTCAGCCGTGAAGACCGAAGCAAAGAAATCATTTAGTTTCTCTGCAATGGCATTCTTTCTTGATTGCTCCTTTTATAGCTGTATCGTCCAGGGGTCCCACTGGTTTTTTTAGCGGGCTCCCTGCTTCTAATGTACTTAAAAAAACATTTTACTCCTGTTTTTTGAATTTATGGGTAACTGTTCCTCAATCTTTTTTGGTTTTTCTTATTACATTTTTACACTTAATTTGGCAGTGTTTATGTACCTTTCTATTTTCCTCACTAGGATTTGACTTCCACTTTTTAAAGGATGCCTTTTTATCTCTCACTGCCTCTTTTACATGGTTAAGACACGGTGGCTCTTTTTTAGGCCTCTTACTATGTTTTTTAATTTGGGGTATACATTTAAGTTGGGCCTCTAATATGGTGTCCTTGAAAAGTTTCCACACAGCCTGCAGGGATTTTACTTTAGTTACTGTACCTTTTAATTTCTGTTTAACTAACCTCCTCATTTTTGTATAATTCCCCTTTTTGAAATTAAATGCCAGAGTGTTGGACTGCTGCGGTGTTCTTCCCAACACAGGAATACTAAACGTTGTTATATTATTGTCACTATTTCCAAGCAGTCCTGTAATAGTTACTTCTTGGACCAGATCCTGCATTCCACTCAGTACTAGATCGACAATTGACTCTCCCCTTGTGGGTTCCTGTACCAGCTGGTCCAAGAAGCAGTCATTTAAGGCATCGAGAAATTTTATCGCTGAATCCCGTCCTGAGGTGACATGTACCCAGTCGATATGGGGATAATTGAAATCCCCTATTACTGATTTTTTTTTTGATAGCCTCTCTAATCTCCCTTAACATCTCAGCATCACTGTCACTGTCCTGGTTAGGTGGTTGATAATATATTCCTAGTGCCATAGTCCTATTAGAGGAAGGAATTGCTATCCAGAATGATTCTATGGAACAATTTGATTCATTTAGGATTTTTACTTCATTTGAGTCTATATTATCTTTCACATATAGTACCACTCCACCACCCGCACGACCCATTCTGTCTTTCTGATATATTTTATATCCCAGTATGATTGTGTCCCACTGACTTGTCCTCATTCCACCAGGTTTCTGTGATGCCTTTTATGTCAATCTCCTCCTTTGATATGAGGTACTCTAGTTCACCCATCTTATTAGACTTCTAGCATTTGTGTAAAAGTACTTTAAAAAACTACCACTATCTATATGTCTGCCCTTCACTGATGCATTGGATTTTTTTTTTATATGTGACTGTTTCTCATCTGATCTGGCCCATAATTTACCATCTCCCATCTTCTCTTTCTGACTGAGTTCTAGGGAATCTCTATCAATGGAGTCTCGTCTAAGAGAAGCTTCCGTCTAATCCACGTGCTGCCCTGCACCAATCGGCTTTCCCCATCTCTTAGTTTAAAAACTGCTCTACGACCTTTTTAATGTTTAATGCCAGCAGTCTGGATCCACCTTGTTTTAGGTGGAGCCCATTGTTCTTATACAGGCTCCCCCTACCCCTAATAAGTGTCCCCAGTTCCTAATAAATGTTCCCCCATAGCTCATAGTAAGAGAGGTAGCCTTGTTAGTCTGTATTCTGCCAAAACAAAAAAGCAGTCATGTAGCACTTTTCAGACTAACACAGAGATGAAAAAAAATTTGAAATAAAAACTGACAAAATCAGAGATATAGGATGGGGGGGTGAAGGGTGGGGAAGAGGGGAACGAAATACTAAGTGTTCTGCCTGAGATCACTATCAGTATCAAAGACGGGAAAACCGTCTTTGTAATACGTGAAGTAATTGCTATTGCTATTAAGACCAAACCTCAGAATATTGAATTTGAGCATAAATTGCAGTACGCACATTTCCCTTTGTCATCTGCTGTTTGTAAAATGCATATGCTCAGGTCTTTAACAGCATGGCCCACTCCATTGAAGTGCTCACTGATGGGTATATGTGTGTTCAGATTCCTAATGTCTGCTTTGTGTCCGTTCACTCTTTGGCAGAGTGATTGATTGTCCAATAAACATAACAGAGGGGCATTGCGTGCACATGAGGGCATATATAATATTGGTTGAGGCAGAGGATAAGGAGCACCTATTCCTGTAATTAATGTGGTTAGGTCCAGTGATATGTATCTCCAGAATAAATGTGTGAACAAAGTTGGGAATGGGGTTTGTTGCAAGGAAAAGGTCCAGGATTAGTATTACTGTGGTTCCTAGAGATTTTTCCTGGGGCTGTGTGGTTGTCTGTAGGACAGAACAGGCCTCTCGCCTAGGGCCTCTCTGAGCACAGCATCATTCCATTATAGGTTGTAGTTTGGTCTGTTAGTTGCAGTTAGTGGTTTGTTTTTTTTTACATCTTTGTCACAAAACAGTCTGTGATTTACTGGATATGGCATATCTCCAGATTTAAAGAAGCATGTCTGCCCCATGAAAGCTCATCAACTAATAAATTATTTTTTAGTCGTTAAAGTGCTACATGACTGCTAGTTTTTTGTCCTTATAGCTCATGTTCTCTAGACCTTTAATCATTCTTGTTGCTCTTCTCCTCCAATTTCTACACATCTTTCTTGAAATGTGGTGCGCAAAACTGGACCCAGTACTCCCAAATTAGGCCTAATCAGAGCAGATTAGAGTGGAAGAATGACTTCTTGTATCTTGCTCACAACACTCCCGTTAATGCCTCCCAGAATCACGCTTGCTTTTTTTGCAACATCACCACACTCTGGACTCTCATTCACTTGTGGTCCGCTGTGACCCCTAAATCCCTTTCTGCAGTACTCCTTCCTAGATGGTTGCTTCCCATTTTGAATGTATAAAGATGATTTTCCTTCCCAAGTGGAGAACTTTGCATTTGTCCATATTAAACTTCATTGTTAACCTCAGACCATTTTTCCAGTTTCTCCAGATTTTCTGTCCCTATCCTCCAAAGCAGTTTTAATCCCTCGCAGCTTGCTATCATCTGCAAACTGAAGCATACTCTCCATGCTATTATCTAAATCACTGATTTAGATATTAAACAGATGCATGTGGAACACCACTTGCTGTGACTTTCCAGCACAATTGTGAACAGTTAACTGTTCTCAGAGGGTAGTTATTGTCGATAGGTGTCTTCTGCGTGTCCAGTCTTTATAATCTGTCTTGGGGGAAAACATGTTCTCTCTCTTTTTTTTGAGAAATTTTAGAAGAGTGGGGTTTTGGCTTTTTTGGTGTTTTCCTTTTCAAATATATGCTGCTTTGATTTAAGGGGTTTGGCTGGAATTGTTGAGTACAGCTCAAGGCCAACACTTCAGTGTAGTATAGCAATCGGCAGCATTGCCTACTGTAGAAGGCCAGGTTTGTAATGAAACTCTGTTGCATCATCAGAGCCGTACCACATTATGCTTAACAGCGATTCAGATTCCTGGCAAGAAGCTAGACATGCGTTCGTCACCTGGCCATAAACAAGGTGGGCAAGTGGGGCAGGGCACAAAGCCTCAGGGATGGAAGATGACGGGGTGAGGGGAATCGAAGAGAATGCAAATATGCTTGCCGATGGTTCAGCTTTTGTAAAGGTGTGGTACATCAATCTTTTGAAACTCTGTTGTTGTCTTGCTTTCAAGGTGCTTTTCTTTAATGTCATTTCAGAGTATTGTCAATGGGAACACTATTAGCAGAGCCACAAGACTGTTTTCCATGAGAATAGAAAGCTTTAAGGCCAGACCCACAACTTCACAGCTAACTGATCAGAAGGAACTAGTATGTCTTTGTTAGAACGTGAATTATCCATAGTGATGGAGCACATCACTTGCACTTGGCACATAAGGAGGAGAACCTACTTCAAGAGGGCTAGACACTGTAGAGAAGTTAATGTACTCAGTGATTTACCAGCTAGCAGTCAGGCTATCGTGCTTCCAAGCCCTCAACAGCAAGATGGTTCAATACATCTGTAGTGGAAGACTGTGCAGTGATCTAGGCCTTCGCTAGACTACCTACTGTGGGGTGAGGCAGATGCAAACAAAGTCAACCTTAAATTTTAATATTTATAAAGGAAAAAATCTCAGGCAGGCAAAATCATAAATAATATAAAGTAACATCATATGCTTGCTGAAGAAAATAATAAACTACAAATTAGAATGAAATAAGTTTTTTTGAATACTTCTGCATTGCCTCGAGGGGCATCTGTTTATTCCTCTCCCTGGCCCCAAATTCAGCTTCTCCAGTGCTATTGTGCTTTTGTCAGTGTTTGTCTTGCAATGCTGCTGTGCTTCAAAAGCTCAGCGACTGCACTTCTTTCCCACAGATCAACTGACAAACAGCAGTCTCTCACCTGGAAGACCACACCTGCTCCTTAGGTACCCCAACCGTATTCCCTCTGTCCATGACCCATTGGTCAGTCTCCCTGGTAAGACAGCTTGTCCCTCATCACCATACATCTCAGAGCAGGTTCCTCTAACATGGTTTCTCTGGCCAAGCTCCTTTTCACCCAATTAGTCTTTTTGCTGCCTTCTCTACTAGTCTTCCAGCTGTTCCTTTTGGCAAAGTTTGAGCCTCCTGCCCTGCTTGAGGTGCTCTCTCCTTGGCCATCTCTACCCCCAGGACAGCATTCTGCGCCACTGCAGCAGCTGCTAGGGCCAGGGTTTCTATATTTTGAAAGCCAGATGAGCCCACATCACCTGAAAACATTACAATAAACCCATGAGATATGCACAAGTTGTATGTATGTTGGGTTAACACAACTTCTGCCCGACAGGAGCGGGAAACAGATCTGGTCAGGGACAGCAGCTGAGAGTCAGGCTGCCACTCCTGACAGGAGCCATTTCCCAGTCCCCAGAGTGGCAAGGAGCTGGGAACCAGGTGGCAGCCTGCTTCCCTGCTTAGTTTCTCCTCTCTGCAAGCAGCAGGGAGTCAGGAACCAGGCTGCCCACTGGTTCCTGGCTTCCTGCCACACTGGGGGCCAGGAAACTGAGCAGCCCTGCTACGGTAGCCAGTTTCTTGGCTCCTGTAAGCCCAGGGGAGCCGGGAACCAGGTCGCACCGTCTCCCCTTGACTTGCATGAAAATTCAAGTTACACAGTAGTTGCAGGAGCGGAACCCTCACATAACTTGAGGGTTTACTGTACCTCTCATTCTGCTAAGGATTTTGAAAGTAGTGGACAGAGAATTGAATACCTCATATGAAGAAATATGCAAGGAAGCCACATGATCATCCACATGTTTGAGACACAGCTAAGTATTCATTCTGTCTCACTCGAATACATTATGTGGTAGGAGAGCTCTCAAGTGTCAAGCCTTAGGGATCCAATACTTGCTTTTACTGACATTTGATTGAGAGCCTGTAGTTCCCATGGATTTTTTGTTAGTAGTTTGAGCACTGTGCTTTTCTGAAAATCAGGCGACTGTATATTGTGTATTAGTTCTCACCAGCCTCATCCCGGAGCTTTACGACTGTGAGGAACCCATTGTCAAGACTATTGCATACTTAAGGAACTCTTTGATTTTTCCATGAATTTCTTTTCTTGGATGTCTTATGCCATAAAACATGGCCCGTCCTCAGAGAATTTACGGAGTCCATGGTTTGGAAACATTTCTTTAGGCTTATTGTAAATATATAAAGGCTCTTTTAAAGGCAGGTGTTCAATATTACCTGTTTCCAAGTTACTGACATCTCAGAAAAAATTACCTTGAGTTCCTATGAATCAGGGTTCTAATAGAGAAAGATGGACTTCTAGTTGGCATGTGCTGCTGACCCTAGCTCACATCTAGGCAATGGGACCATATGCACCTATTTCAATGTCTGGGGGGGTGGGAAAAAAGCCGTGTTATCGTGGGGGGACTCCCAGTCTGAGTGACATGTACTAAAATATCCTCAGTTTCTAAATGTCATATTTCCTAACTCAAAGAGCTACAACCAACATGTGGGGATTTTATGATTTTTGGCCTGAGAAAGGGCTTATTTACAAAAAGCAGCAGAATATATGAATTTGGCAAATTAAACACTAACCTTGCCACACAATGCTGGAGTCTTGGCGTGTCACCCCGTAAATGAGTTTCATTGGCATAAGTATGTAGTGAACTTATGACTGATTTTGCAATGGTGCTTTTGACTGGACGTTGTTTTTAACGAATGAAGGGCAGGATTGAGGTTGCTGTAGAGGTTTCATTGTACCAGTTTGTGTTTCTGGATCATTCACACAGAAACCTGATATGCTGTACTCTTTGATGTAGCAATTGCTATAATCTCAACAAAAACCATGAGAAATCCTGTGGCACCATAGAATCCTAGGGATGGAAGGGACCTCAGGATGTCATCGAGTCCAGCCCCTAGCCACCTTAGAGACTAACAAATTTATTTGAACATAAACTTCTGTGGGTTGGAGCCTGCTTCATCAGTCACATTTGTTGAAGTGTGCTCCTAGCAATGGAAACTTATGCTCAAATAAATTTTATTAGTCTTAAAGGTGCCACAGATATACTTATGTCATAGAGCTGAAGGGGACCTTCAGAGGTCATGGAGCCCTGTCCCTTGCCCTCACACCAGGACCTATCAATATCTGTGACAGGGTGTTTTTTTTAAATCTATTTGCCCCAGATCCCTAAATTGCCACTGCAAGGATTGAATTTACAACCCTGAGTTTAGCAGGCCAGTGCTCAAACCACTGAGCTGTCCTTCCCTGGGGGAGGCTTCCTTGTTTTTCCTGGTACAGCCTAACATGGCTAAATCTCTGAAACTGTAATCTCATTTATACAAAGATATGTTAATATATTTCTGAAGAACTAATGCAGACAAATGTACTGCTACATTTAGAATGAAGATGTTATGATGAGGGGCACTAAATACATTTGTAGGCTAAAGGAAATGTGCCAGAACTGGCAGCTAGAGGACCATGAGTTCAGAGGTCAGTTCTATGAACTTAGGTTTTTATTGTCACCCTTATCACTACTCCTATTGTTGACTTAGACTAACCTTGTGCCCCAACTGTTAATGGAAATCACTGTTGTGGTACAACAACCATTTTAAAAAAATGCAGTTACAGGACATCATTGTAGGCACAGTGAGGAACAGAGCCCAGGTCTCTAACACGGCAAACTTAAAGCTTATCCTATGAGCTGGATCATGTTTTGAGTCATTGTTCCACTTTCGGCTACCCTGTCTCTAACCACGGAACCACATTCCCCGGCTCAGGGATAAAAGGCTAGTGGTTACTCCTGAAGTTGAAGTGGGTAGCGTCTGAGCTGGAGAATTTGAAGATCCAGATTAAAATTCTGCTGCTGCTGTGCATGGAAGATGCTAAGTCTGTGTATATCTCTTATTTTAAAATAAGCTGTGTACTTAATGTACAGATGGCCATGGTTAGTTCTTGTGTTGTGCTGTAATTTGGACAGCATAGAGACAGCCATGTGCATTGTGCACCTCCACAGTGTTCTGGTCTGAGCCAAACTGGGTGTGTGAGAGGAGGCCTGCGGGGGACATGCCAGCTGGTGTTCGGTCATCATCTCAGTGGTTTTCAAGCAGTGTACCATGACACACTGATGCACCATGGGAACTGTCCAAGTGTGCTGTGAAATTTTGTCATTTTTTCCCTCACTGCAGCTCTTTACGGAGGATCTCCTATTCTCTGGACCCACTTACTCAATTACTGGACATCCCTAGCATGGCACATGTTTACTTGCTCGCCTTTTTTTCAGTCTGTTGAAGACAATGTGTTCTGTGATGTATTTGAAACATTAATGCATTAGATTCTTATTTAGCTTGTTGTGTGCACTACTACGTTACAAACCTCTCTAGTAAGACCCTAACAATAGTAAATGTAAGTAAATGTGACCATTATGAGCAGTTGATTCAGCTGAAGAAAAGTGCGTGTGTCATGGAATTTTGTCTCTTGAAGTGTGGCACGTTGCTGAAAAGGCTGGGAACCACTACATTATTCATTAGACTAGGAATGGTGTCCAATACACTTGCCGTTTGCTGCTTGTGGCAAACTGGACATCGCAGTGTGGTGAAATGTGGCTCCTTAGATCTTCTCACATGGAGTGCCCTCCACCTGCTTTGTGCACACGCCTCACCAATTGGCAGGACAAGCACGTGGTGGCAGCAGTGGTGGCAACTCTTCGCGCAGGCCCTGTGGCCCCAGTGGCTGTAGCCCGGTGCAGCTTACGTGCCTCCAGCAGGTCTGGTGAGTCGCCAGCAGTTTGCACAGAGGGGGATGTGGAGAGAGCTGGCTTTGGAGGTGCCTGGCTCTGGGGGAGGGAGAGGACATTTATTTTGACTAGGGAGGGAGGGTGGAAGCTGTGGCGATCCTTGAATTTCTATTGAATACAACTGGACTAGGCGATCATTTCCAGCTCATTTTTCTTTAGTCTATAAATGTACTCCTGAGATGAATTTCACCAGGCCCTGCCAACTTCAGCGCATCTAAATGTTCTTTAATCAGACCTTTCCCTTCTCCCTTGTTCTTAGAGTTTTGTTCGGCATCTGGTCATAATTAATTTTTTTAGCATGAAGAGTAAACCAAAATAGACATTAGACACTTATGACTTATTGGTGTAATTTGTTGTTAGCTCTTCTTTTCTGTTAGTGAATTGAGTTTCTTGCTACAGTT
The DNA here is from genome assembly GCF_033958435.1 of Carettochelys insculpta. Taxonomy (NCBI): domain Eukaryota; kingdom Metazoa; phylum Chordata; order Testudines; family Carettochelyidae; genus Carettochelys; species Carettochelys insculpta. Next base: position 32,677,606 of record NC_134154.1, read on the forward strand.
TGATTGCAGGTAGAGTGGGGAGTAGGAGAAGAGACCTGCGTAAGAGAAGGCAAATGCAGAGGCCCATCAGACAGAAGTAGCCAGGTCTTTGTGAGCTCCAGGAACTTGCAGCAGCAAGATAAACACAGCCTATAGAAGGCTTTTGCTCTTCTCAAGAGGAAGTGAACATTCCAGATGCAGCAAGATAAAAGGAAGTTGTCCATAGGTAGATACACCCATCCATAGGTTGTCAGGTCAGGATCAAAGTGGCTATCCTCCTATGCTAGGCAGCACAGCCTGATGGCCAGAGTCAATAGGGTGTCCTTTTGTGCAGAGCAGTGTGTGCTAGTGGTCTAGAATGTTTGACAACAGGCATAGTTCTGCTGTTAATTTTGATGAGGCATTGGTTCCTCAGTCAATTAGTATCTAGTGGGATAATCATAGAATAATAGGTGTGGAAGAAACCTCAGGAGGTGGAGTCCAACCCCCTGCTACGAGCCTCCCAGTCAGGGCTTTGTCATCCAGGTGAATATTTTCAGATGCTTGGAGTCTATCATGGGGGCTATGGCCTTGAGATGCTGGCTCACGTAACATGCAACCATGAGGATATGCTGGTACCCTGGCCTGCTCTTCGCTAAAGGGTCTAACAGGTCCATATCATTCCCTAACTAAAGGGAGTCGTGTTGGGGCACTCTAGACTCCTCATTTGGGCTGCTGCATTGCCACCCAGAACAGGAGAGACAGAGCTCCTAACTTTGTAGTGGATACCTGGCCAGAAAAATCTCCTGCCACCTCTTGCAGGGTTCTCTTACTACCCAATTGCTCCACCCAGGGCATTGAGTGCATTAGGCACAGTAAGTAGTGCTAGAACCTCCCCAGGACGATCAGTTGCTGGAATTCTTCCTGGGTTTGAGTTTCCTTAGTCAGCCAGCATGAGCTGTTACCATGCATCTTGAATCCAGGTCCTTGAGGTGATCTTTGGCTATCACTGTCCTACTTGGCCTCAGCTCAGACTCTGGTCCATCTTCCTGTGCTTCCTTAGGAAGTCTCTGTCAGTGTCCAGCCAGCTTCCACCAGTGCCTCTGCTTGAGGGCTGCTGTTGACATCTGTGGCTGGTTGGAGGCGACTCCCTATGACATCAGAGTCTTGTTGCCCAGTAGTTTCCTCTTTACACACCTGACCTTGTATTCCTTATATGAGTAATTGCACCATTCTTCCACAGTTTTGCACAACCACTGCCAGTCACACTCTACAAATCACAGGGTAGGTCAGCCTCAGGCCCAGGCTGACATAACATTCCCCTCTCATTGGCTGGTGGCAAGCCACAGCCAGGTGGTTAGGTGTGATCTGACATCCCATTGGCTGCGTTGTAGGTGTATGGTGGCTCTCACCATGTCATGAGACTCTACTAGGCCAGCTAAGACAAGCATTTGGCTTCATTTCACTGAGGAGTTTAAGGCTTAGGTGCCATTCACCCACAGGGATATCAGAAGCCTAGCCTGGGCCCCATCGCCTCATCTGGGGGCTGACCACCTATCTTTGGGTGTAACTACAATCCATGTGTGGGCAGTTGCTGCAGAAGTGGCCCTGTTGGCCACACTCCTAAGATTGTCTTCAGGAGCCTCCCACCACAGGCTCCAGTTTCAAAACTTCAAGGCCTGCCTGACAGTTGGTCTTTTTCTCCCACTTCCCAAGGGGAGGAAAGTCAATGAGGCACCTCCTTCCTGGTGTTCCTACAGTAGCAGGTGGGCTGAGTTGGTGCTGAGGACTCCCTGCCTCGTACCTGCATGTCTCCCAATCTGCCAGCTGACCCTAGCTCCCCAGGGTCTCTAGTTTATAGTCCCACAGCTCACACCTAACCTTATGGCAGTCAAGTATTCCTCCATTAAGGAAACTTTGTCATAGAGGGTGGCTGGGAGGTGACTGGATCCTCTTGTTCCTCTGCACTAGGGAGGAAGTGGGTGAACTGCTCTAACACTACAGTTTTTACTTGGACCCTGGGCAGCTTGTTGCCCCAGGGCTGGTGAGTTGGTTGGTCACAGTAGCATTGCCTTCTGCTGAAGCTTGTTTACCTGGGTCAGATGAAGTTGCTGCTGCATGGCTACCTGTAGCAGTTGCATCTGATGACATTGCTGCTGTGCTGCCTGTTCAGTAGCCATTTTTGTCACACGATATTAGGAAACCTTTGTCTCTGGCCCTCTCTGGTGCGGATGTTGTCAGCAGGTCCTATTTATTGTGTGTGTTCTCCACCAATTATAGGGTGTATGGTGTCATGGCCAAGGTGGCTGTCCTTCTATGCAGGGCTTGATAACTGAAGTCATCACGTTATGCAGAAACAACAAGTAGTCCTGTGGTACCTTATAGACTAACAGATATTTTGGAGCATTAGCTTTCGTGGACAAAGACCTGCTTTGTCAGATGCATCTGATGAAGCGCATCTTTGCCCACGAAAGCTTATGCTGCAAAACATCTGTTAGTCTATAAGGTGCCAGAGGACTTCTTGTTTTTGAAGATACAGACTAACTTGGCTACCTCTCTGATACAGGTTGTTCAGGCAGCTCTCACCCTCGAGGGTCTGAGAGCCTCCTGTTTGGGGCAAGTCAGCAACAAGCTTAGGCATGGTGGCCTGATCTCTTTTGGCCATTATGCAGTAGTGGGGCCGATGGCCAGGAGTAGGGTGAGCTGAGTCCACCTTACTCCACTGTGTCCCAGGTAAGGGAACTATCAGTGGGGAGCAGGGATCAGACCAAAATACATAGACTCTGTTCAGTGTCTGATTCTCCAAGCCTGCTTTCTACCTTGGCTTCCCGCTCTGTCTCCTTGGGGTACTCAGTAGGTGAGATTTCTGGTGACTCCCCATGTGACCCTCAGCAGACATCTGGGTGCTTGCTGGGGTTTTGGTGTGGCTGGTCTCAGCAGCATGGGGCTCTGATAGCTTCTGGTCAGGAGCTCCCGAAATACATCAGCTCTCCTTCCTGTTCAGCTCATTCTGTGTTGGGCTATCCTCTTTCTAAGGGCTGTTGCAGTTGGTGCATGCCCAGGAAGGGCAAGAGGGCATGGCCACCTCAGCCCATGGCATACAGTTAATCCCTTCAGGATGAGTGCACGATAAATAAACCTGGTCACAGGTGCGGGTGATAGGGAGATATAGGAGGTGTAGACAGTGGGGATGGAGGAAAGACCAGAGTTGGGGCAATTGTAGTATACATGCAAAGAGAAGACATAGGGAGATGCAGCTATGGGATCTGTATTTGTGCTTGTGTTGGGTAATGAAGGTTGGGGTGGAGAGGGGAAGAGCAATAGGCAGAGCTGGAGGAAACTGGTCAAGGAAGTAGAACTGGAGCCAGGTGGGGAGGATGCAGAGGAGAGTGCACATTATGGTGCACAAGAGGGATTTGGGGAGACCCCCTAAGTGAGTGGCAGATGGGACAAGATTACACAAAGTAAATGGAAATTAGCTGAACAGGTAATTGAGGCGAGTGGCCATGGTGAGGGATAACTGAGATGCTCAAGAGACAGTTCAGTGAAAGCAGGAGCTGAATGATATGACAAAGGGTGTCAGATGCACCCTGCAACTCAGCAGTAGGAGGCAAAGCAGAGTGGTGGGGAATTGAGGAAATGTTGATGTTCCCAATTATGGAGGACATTCAGATTTAAAAAATAAGTTTAAAACTTACAGCAAGATACTGGGGTGATCACCATATAAAACCCTATATGTTAAAATACCCTCGCTTTGGATAGCATACTACCTGGTACAGAAGGAACTAACTTCAGATTTTTAGATGCCTGAGTATTCAAGCTTCGTGCTGAGCAATGTAGATCGGTTTAAGATGGCAGCCGTGATGCAAAAAACACATAGAAAAATGCTGTGTGGCAGGGAGGCAATGAGGCATTAAGAATGCATTAGCTCTAACGCATAGGAGGACATATGTCCTCCATTGTGTGCATGTTTATCTGATGGAAGATTGGTAGCCTGCAGTGGTGGTTCCTCTGGATTCCTGCTGTTTGAAACCAGTGATTCCTGTATTCGCCTTCTTTAGGGGCTAAACCAGAGGTTCCCATATTCACTAACAAAACTCTTTGTTAAGGGATAGTTAAGGTAGTCCAGTGGTATTTTGTGCCCTTCCAGAACATTAAGCTCAGCAACACACAGCATTCTTAAAAACTAAGAAATAGAGTGGAAGTGCACACCCATGCAGCCTTAATTCTGGTCTTCTAGAGTTGCCTCAGCATAACATTCAAGCATAATATTCTGTTAACCCTCATTACAAAGGATATTGGTAAGCGCCAGGCCTTTAGAAAAATTTATTCACAAACTTTTAAGTTTATTGAGAGCTCTCTATTTCGCTAGACAACTGGAGCATTGCGTCCATTTCTAGGCACCACATTTCAGAAAAGATGTGGACAAACTGGATAAGGTCCACAGAAGAGCAACTAAAAAGATGTAAGGTCTAGAACCCATGACCTATGAGGAAAGATTGAAAGAATTGGTTTTGCTCAGTTGGGAAGAGAAAAGGCTAAAGGGACAGAACCACTTTGAAGTATCTAAAAAGTCTGTTACCAAGGGGGAAAGAGAAATTATTCTCCTTAACTTCTGATGATAGGACAAGACACAGTGGGCTTAAATGGCTGCTGGCAGGGATGCGGATGGGGTGTTGGCCCTCTAGGGGAAAACTCACGAACTATCAAGGTGGTAAGCACTGGAATAAATTGCTTAGGGAGGGTATATGTAGAATCTCTCAGGCCCTTGTAAGAGCAGGTTAGACAAACATCTGTCAAGTATGGTCTAGAATTAAGATGGTGCTTAGTTGTGGCATGAATGCAGGCTATTGGATTTGATGACTTCTCAAGGTTCCTTTCAGTTCTGTGACTTAAGGGGATTCCACAGCATCTCTTAGAACCCTGTTCCAGAACTTAACTCTCTTTGGAGGTGATTTAGCTATTGGGAAAAATTTTTTAATTCTCCATTGCTGCAGATTCTGTTACTTCTTGCTAGCCTGGTGGATATGGAGAATAATTCATCACCATATTCTTTACAACAGTCCTTTAAATTATGTGAGGCACATAGCTGTGTCTTGCTGGGACATGTTAGTAGATGCATGCCCAGTCTCATAACCTCTCTGCTGTTATGATCAATAACTGTAGGAAGAATATCATCAAGTTGGAAAAAATCCTATACTTGGGATCTGCTTTCCAGAGGATGTCATGCTATCCTCTCACTGAGGATGCTCCTCTTAGTGTGCGAAAACAACGCACCTTATAGACTATCAGATATTTTGGAGTATAAGCTTTCATGGGCAAAGACCTGCTTCATCAGAGGCATGAGTGGGTGGGGGGAAGGGTATTTAAAGAGTGGGGTTCCAGTAAGAGGGAACTCCTGTTGGTAGGATAAGCCAGTTAATCGTCATAGGGATTTAATTATTTTCACAACATCTTGATCGGCATCTGGGAAGAAGACATGTCCAAAGACTTTAAGGATGCCACCATCATTTCCGTCTTCAAGAACAAGGGCAACAAAGCTGACTGTGGAAATTAAATTACCGGGGCATCTCCCTTCTCTGTACTGCTGGGAAGATCTTGGCTCGAGTTATCCTCAACTGTCTGATCACCAGCATCTCAGAGGAGAACCTACCAGAGGCACAGCGTGGTTTTTGTCAAGGCCGCAGCACCATTGACATGATCTTTGCTGTTCGTCAGGTCCAGGAAAACTGCATAGAGCAGAACTTGCATCTGTATGCTGTCTTTACAGACCTGACCAAGGCGTTTGACGCCAACAACAGAGAAGCCCTGTGGATTATCCTGTCAAAACTTGGCTGCCCGAGAAGATTTGTTAACCTCATACTCCTGTTCCACGATGACATGACTGGCTTTGTTCTTTCAAATGGCGAGGCCTCGGATCCATTTGAGATATCCAGTGGTGTGAAGTAAGGGTGCGTGCTGGCCCCGGTGTTATTCCACCTCTTTTTCACGTGCGTCCTCAGCCACACAGTTAGGGACCTGGACTATGGAGTCTACATAAAATACGGACTTGATGGGTTACTTTTCAACCTTCATCGTCTGAATGCTAAAACCAAGAGGCTTGAGGGGCTCGTCCTTGAAGCCCTCTTTCCTGACTGTGCCTTTATGGCACACGAGGAGTCTGATCTCCAGCTCATGGTCAGCAAGTTTGCCGATGCCACTCACCTCTTTGGTTTGACCATCAGCCTAGGAAAGACCAAGGTGCAGTTTCAACCTGCTCCAGGATCTGTTGCTCTCCTAGCTTCAATCTTTATTGAAGGAACAGAGTTCAAAACAGTAGAGGAGTTCAAGTACCATAGCAATGAGAGAGCCAATGATGGCTCCCTTGACAAAGAAATCAATGCCAGAATCTTCCAGGCCAGCCGGGCACTAGGATGTCTGAGAGAGCATGAGTGTTGAATCAGCACAATATCGGACAGTTCACTAAACTGAAAATGTACAAGGCTGTAGTCCTGACCAGTCTCCTGTGTGGCTTTGAGATCTGGACCTTGTACAGAAAACATATAAAACTGCTGGAGCGCTTCCACACACGCAGCCTGAGGTCAATACTGCACATTCGATGGCAGGACAGAATTACGAGCCTGGAAGTCCTGGACAGAGCAGGAACCACGAGCATCGAAACCATGATTCTGAAAGCCCAGCTTTGCTGGACAGGGAACGCCATATGAATGGAGGAGTCAAGAATCCCTAAGCAACTCCTCTATGGTGAACTCTCCCAGGTCAAAAGGAATCAAGGTGGGCCTCGCAAGAGGTATAAAGGCCAACATTGCTCATGCTAGTTTAAAACCAAATCAGCTAGAGCAGCATGCAAAAGACCAAACAGGCTAGCGTGCTCACGTATGACAACTTTGAAGAGCAGCGACGTGTATGCCTCATTGATCCTTGTGAGAGGAAGAAAGCGAAACCAACAGCAGCAGCCTCACCAACAGAGCCAGGACAATTCCCTTGCCCCCATTGTGAACACCCATGCCGTTCAAAGCTTGGAGTTCTCAGCCACATGCGAATCCACAACTGATGAGCCTGTGCAAGCTCAAGACGTCATTGGCGGACACAATGGACTACCTACAAAATACCAAAAAAAAACCAACCTAGTAGCTTTACCTGGCCTTGCTTGGAGGGGAAGGTGGTGAGGAGAGGCATGGGTCCAGGTTGGACCATGTTTGCAGGTTCCATCCTGAGCTTGTGGGTAAGGGAGGGCAAGGTGCCTTTCCAGTCCTGAGCTGTGGGAGGAGGGGGAAGTGGGCTGCTTGCCTGGCCCATCTGGTGTGGGGGGATTAGCTGCACTGCAGCTGGTGGGAGGGCTTGGGGCAGAGTGGCCAGTGGCTGGCAGGGTTGAGAGCCCTGTCCTGAGGTGGTCACTGGTTTCCTGCTGCGCCCGCCCCAGTGGTCACTTCTCAGTATTGTTGTTCCTTGTCCTTGCTGCCCTCAGTGGTGAGTTTGAAGTATGTTGTTGCACCTGTCAGTGTCCCTCCCTTTCCATGTTCTGGAAAACCGTGGGATTCCAGGCACTTCTCATTTTTCTGACACAACCTGACAGTGACTTTGCTTAAAGTTAAGGTAAGAGGTTGCTGCATACCAAATTCAGCTCTTACAGTTTAGGAGGAGTTCTTGAACAAATGGGCTCTGACTGACAGATGCACTTGAAAATAGATATACAAACTGATAGTTGGGTTTATGATGACTGGGAGAAGCATGTAGTAAATTGACTGCAAGGGTTGGGGTTAGGCTGTAGATCTCTCAAGCCATCTAGATGAGCTTATGTGCAGTGCTGGAGAGGAGTTCAGGTTTATACAAAGCAACCTTAATTGCCTCTTTGGGTGATGGTCCAATATATCCCTAACACATATTTATACCTGCCTTTGCATTACAGGAGCTACATCTTTCAGATGATGTGGAACCATCAGGTTATGTATTATCTGAACTGTGTTAACTTCAGGGATTTTATTTTTTATGGGTCTGGTTCAAACTGTCTAGTTGGATCTTTTTTCAAATTAGTGCAAATAATTAGTTTGGGGGCAGAGATAATATCTCTGGAGTGCACCTAGTACAAAGGGTCCTATCCTACCTGTGGTCCTTAGGACCCACTGCATTTTTAGACTATTTATTTTTCCCCTGAGCACATTTTGTGTGGTTCTTGGTTCAAATGCTCTGGGTTACTGTTGCAGTGCCCCATGGAGATAGTCATTCATTTCCTGTATACTCGGAGATGATTGTGCTGGGTTGCTCCCTGTTTGAGGGAAACTGGAATAACATTTTAAGGTCAAAGTAATTGGTGTTTTGTCTGACACAGTCAATCTTCATTAAGGTGATAGGTAATTACCAACATGGGTTTGTGAAGAAGAAGTCATACCAGACCAATATGATAGTTTTCTTTGACAAGATAGCAAGTTTTGTGGATAAGGGAGAAATGGTGGCTGTGGTATACCTAGACTTTAATGAGGCATTTAATATGGTCTCATGCGATCTTCTTATCACTAAAGTAGGCAAATGTTACTTAGGTGGGGTTATGATAAGCTGGGTGCATAACTGTCTGGATAACCATTCTCAAAGAGTAGTTATTAATGGTACACAGTCATGCAGGAAGGGCATAACAATTGTGGTTCCACAGGGGTCTGTTTTGGAGCCATTTCTATTCAATATCTTCTTCAGCAATTAAGATTTTGGCATAGAGAGTATGCTTACTATGTCTCAGATGATACCAGCCCGGGAGGGGTTGTAACTGCTTTGGAGGATAGGGTCTGAATTCAAAATGATCTGGACAAAATGGAGAAATGGTCTGAGGTAAACAGGATGATGTTTAATAAGGACAAATGCAAAGTACTCCACTTGGGAAGGAACAGTCAGCTTCCTACATACAAAATGGGATACGACTGTCTACGAAGTAGTATTGCGGAAATGGATTTAGGGATCATACTGGACCACAAGCTTAATATAAGTCAACAGTGTGATGCTGTTGCCAAAAAAGCAAACATAATTCTGGGAAGTATTAACAGGAGTGTCAAGAGCAAGATATGTGAAGTCATTCTTCTGCTCTACTCAGCACTCATTAGGCCTCCAGTTGGACTACCGTGTCCAGTTCTGGGCATCACATTTCAAAGAAGGTGGAGAAATTGGAAAAGGTCCAGAGAAGAGCAACAAGCCTGATTAAAGGTCTAGAGAACATGAGCTATGAGAGTGGACTGAAAGAACTGGGCTTATTTAGCTTAGAAAAGAGAAGACTTCGAGGGGACATGATAGCGGTATTCAGGTACTTAAAAGAGGGTTACAAGGAGGAGGGAAAAAAATTGTTCTCCTTGGCCTCTGAGGATAGGACAAAGAGCAATGGGCTTAAACTGCAGCAAGGGAGGTTTAAGTTGGACATGAGGAAAAATTTTGTAAGTGGCAGAGTGCTTAAATGCTGGAATAACCTACCTAGGGAGGTTGTGGAATCTCCATCATTAGAGATATTTAAAAGCAGGTTATATAACCATCTACTGGAGATGCTCTAGATGGTGCTTGATCCGCTGGAGATTGGTTTGCAGCCCTCGACTTACAAGATGCTTACTTTCATATAACGATCCACCCGGCACACAGGCGCTTCCTCTGTTTCATGGTCGGCAAGGAGCATTTCCAGTACAAGGTTCTCCCGTTCGGCCTCTCCTCGGCCCCCAGAGTCTTTACCAAAACCCTGGCAGTGGTGTCAGCCTACCTGCACAGACAGGGGGTATTTATATTCCCATACCTGGACGACTGCCTATTGAAAGGGGCTTTGAAGGCAGAGGTCCTATGCATGATACGCGTAACAGCAGACGCGTTTTCTTCCCTGGGCCTAGTCATCAACCTCGCGAAGTCAAAGACCGACCCCACACAAGACATAGAGTTTATAGGGGCACGTATAAACTCTATTACAGCAAGGACGTATCTACCCGGCGCCCGCTTTCGCGCCATCAGTTCGCTGGTGCAAGTCATTACATACAGCCCCACGGTGCCGGTCTTAACGTGCTTGCAGCTGCTGGGAGACATGGCGGTGGCGACGTTTGTGGTGCAAAATGCCAGATTGCACATGCGCAGCCTACAACATTGGCTGGCGAGCGTCTACAAACTGGCATCCCACGCTGTCCGCAGGGTGGTATCGCCCACGACAGAGGTGCGCAGATCCCTGCAGTGGTGGGTAAACCCCAAGAACCTGCCAACAGGGGTACCCTTTCACCAACCACAAATCTCTATTTTTCTTACTACTGACGCTTCCCACGTAGGACGGGGAACACACATCGACGACAAGGTGATGCAAGGACTATGGTCCCCTGCAGAACAGTCAATGCACATAAATATACTGGAGCTCAGAGCAGTGTTCAACGCCTGCAAACATTTTTGAGACCACATACAGGGCAAAGTAGTTGGGATCAATACAGAAAATACCTCCACTATGTTTTATATAAATGGACAAGGGGGAGCCCGATCCCGTGCCCTATGTGCGGAAGCAGTCCGGCTGTGGAACTGGTGCATCGCCAACAATATAACATTGAAAGCCTCGTATTTGCCGGGCGCGCTCAACGTGAAAGCAGACCAGCTGAGCAGGCGCTTCGCACTCACACACGAATGGCAGATCCGCTCCGATCTGCTACGACCGATCTTTCACACATGGGGGTTTCCCCAGATCGCCCTGTTTCCCACTCAGCACAACAAGAAGTGCACCCAGTACTGCTCCAGGGCAGGATTGGGGCGGGGGTCCCTGGGGGACGCATTCGCAATTTCATGGAAGGGCCCCCTACTTTACGCGTTTTCCCCCCCACAGTGCTCATCCACAAAGTCTTGCAGAAAGCCAGAAGGGAGAGAGCCCGCATGATTCTAGTAGTCCTAACGTGGGATCGACAGCAATGGTTCCCCTTGCTTCTGCGCATGTCGGACCGCCCACCGCTCCCCCTTCCGGTGGCGCCAGACCTACTCATGCAGGCCCAAGGGTCCATAGTGCACCCACACCCTCAAGGTCTGCACCTACAAGCATGGCTAATCCATGGCTCAGCTCCCTAGAAAGCACATGTACGGAGGGAGTACAACAAGTCCTGGAAAGTAGCCGAAGGACATCCACCAGGAAGACCTACAAGCAGAAATGGACTCGAATCAGTGTCTGGTGTTCCGCCAAGCAGTTAGCTCCCCTTGAAGTTCCTATACCTGTAATACTAGAATACTTATTGGACCTCAAGAGGGGCGGGCTTTCCCTATCCTCACTAAAAGTCCACCTCGCTGCTATATCTGCTTTTCGGCATTCAGAGGAGGGGCCCACGGTATTTGCCCATTCTGTTGTTACCAGGTTCCTGAAGGGGCCGGTAAACCTGTACCCCCCTCGGAAACTGCTTCCACCATCGTGGAACTTGGACCTGGTGCTCAGCACGCTAACGGGACCACCGTTTGAACCCTTAGCCGCAGTTCCCCTACGTCTCCTTACAATAAAAACAACCTTCCTCCTTGCAATTACGTCAGATTGCAGGGTGAGCTCGCTCGCAGCAGTTATGGCAATGCCGCCCTGCACGGTATTCTCAAAGGAGGCGGTAACTTTACGGCTGCACCCAGCCTTTGTTCCGAAAGTTTCTTCTGAGTTCCACCTTAACGAACCCATAGTTTTACCCGAAGACTTACAGCTCCAGCAAAGAGGCACGCCTACATCTCCTGGACGTGAGGAGGGCGTTGGCCTTCTACATAGACAGAACTAAGTCCTTCCGGAAAATGGACAGACTTCTAGTCTCTCTCGCTCCCAGGTCAAAAGGAGAGGGTCTCTCTTCACAGAGAATCTCAAAGCACATTGTGTCCTGTATAAAAATGTGCCATGAACTTCAAAAGACTCCTTTGCTGGCCCTGCCTAGAGCTCACTCCACCAGGGCGGTGGCGGCGTCAACAGCCTTCAAGGGCATCGCGTTAAAGGACATCTGTAGAGCGGCGACCTGGTCATCTTATGACACCTTCGCTAAACATTATGCACTACATCGGGTATACCAAGAGGACACCCTTCTGTCGACGGCAGTCCTTTCGGGGACAAGCTGCACATAAACTGATTACCCACCTCCTTACTTGGGTTACTGTTGGGTAGTCACCTATTGTGGAGCACCCATGGGGACACTCGTAGAAGAAAGAGAAGTTACTCACCGTAGTAACGGTGGGTCTTCGAGATGTGTCCCCGTGGGTGCTCCACCACCCGCCCATCCTCCCCGCTTCGGATCTCTGTTTAGTGTTTTTCAGGAGCATCCGAGGCAGTTGGTCAAGGAACTGGCAGGGACCGGATCGCACACGTGGCCGGGGACGCGCAAGGGAGCGGTGCACGCCGGCGCATGCGCGATCCAGGAGAAATTGCTGGAAGAATTCCGATCTGCGGCGCTGGGCAAGCCCGACACCTATTGCGGAGCACCCACGGGGACACATCTCGAAGAACCACCGTTACTACGGTGAGTAACTTCTCTTTTGTGAGACTGTTCGTTTGTCTCTCATTTTCTGAAATGCTGGTTTCTCTTGAGTGATTCTGCATTTCACTTCAGTTAAACACCTACCATCGGATGTGATATAGGATCCTAAGTACTTGAATTTAGTCACTTGACGAACTGTTCCATTTGCTAGTACCTCACGTGTTGGCAGTACCTTCATTTTTGTAATAACCATTACTTCCGTCTTCGAGATGTTCAGCTCGAGTCCCTTCAGCTCGCTTTTTTTATTGACAACGTTAACCGGTTCCTGAAGATCTTTTTCACTTTCTGCTATTAAAACAGTATCATCTGCATACCTCAGGTTGTTGATGTTACATCCTCCAATGTTTAATCCGTGCAGATGTTTTATTTTGCAGATTATTCTTTCACTGTACAAGTTAAAGAGATCAGGTGAAAGAACACAACCTCATCTCACTCCTCGTTTTATCTTCACATATCTACTAAGGTTTTTTCCGACCCTGATGGCTGCTGTCTGTTCCCAGTAGATGTTTTTAATTATTCTCAAATTCTTCCCATCTATATCCAGTTCTTCCAACAGTTTCGTCATTTCTTCATGTTTTACTCTGTCAAACACTTTCTCATAGTAAATGAAGCACAAATATGTCGTCTTGAACTTCCAGTGCTCTTTCGATTAATGACCTTAAAATGTAGATTGCGTTACCAGTACCTCTGTCTTTCACAAATCCACATTGTTCATCAGAGATCTCAGACTATTTGATTTCAAATCTGGTTCATTATAATCTTCAAAAGAATTTTGGTCATGTGATTCACGAGACTGATTGTCCTATGTTGTTCACATTCAGTTGCACGTGGTTTCTTCAGCAAAGCAATAAAAACACATCTTGATAAGTCTCCTGGGACATGCCCTGCGCTGTAAGTATTCAAGAGTTTTGTAATTGTGTCAATGCCAAAGTCTTCTAAGGCTTCAAACATCTCACTCGTGAGTTTGTCTGGACCAGGCGCTTTTCCTCTTTCAAAGCTTTTCTTACTTCTTTCTTGAGTATAGGTGGACCAACTGCATTATGAGCTATGCCGGCATGAGTTTAACTCCTGGCAGGGTCACACATGCCGGACAGGTCTGAAAGTGGGGGCCGGACGAAGTGCAACTCAGCTTGCCGCCTTGCAGGAAGGTACGGGAGTACCGAAGGCTAACGGAGACAACCAAAGATAACGGATGGAAGGCAAGGGGGAACCACCATCGTATCATTCCCAAGCACATCATGAACCAAAACCACTTGGGGAACTACAGTAATGCAAATATTAAATCGGTCAGAACTCGGCACAGGTATTATGTTTTTCCCCTCTCAAACCATGATATTAAATTCTCTGATGTACCTAAGCAGAGGCCACTGCATCCAAATGTAGAAGAATTTCCACAAGTGTACTAACAAACTCCATGGTTGACTGCCTCCTCCTTTCGTTCTGGTAACTGGTATTTGTTGCAATCTCAACATCAGGAGCCTACCTCTAATGCCTTTATAAGATTATTGGCATGGGCAGTGGGTGAAGTTGCTGCGTGGGGAGGCAAGCTGCCCAGCCTGTGGACCCGCCCATCTCCACCTCAGATCTGCCTATGTCACTCCCCTATGTGACTCTGCCCAGGCCTCCTTCCCCACTGTCTCTGTCGTCTCTTTGCTCTCACTCTGTGCTTACCTGTTCCAACCAAATCCTAAAACCAAATGTAGCAAGTATTTTTTTCTTTTTTTGGGGCAGGGGGCGGGGGGTGTGCATCAGGGAATTGCTTCTAAAGAAAATTGAGCATGTTTTCCACTGAGCCAGATTTTTGAAGACTGAACACGCAGAAGGTACTTAATTAAAAGCACTATATTTGGAAATAAAAAGTCCTGTTTTTTAAAATATACCCTGAAGTTTGTCTGTGATTTAGTTTCAAATCTTTGTAGTAAGGGCAAGTCAGCTGTCATGCTTAATACAACATTAAATATTATGGCATATAAGATGTAGCTCTTCTCTGTTTTACATTTTCTTAATCAGTATTTGAAAACTGATTTTATATTCTATATGTACAGTAGAACTCCGACTTACATGGAGGTGGCGTTCCTGCATGAACCCGTGTAAGTCAAATTTCATGTTACGTGTTGAGAGTCAGGCTGCCGCTCCTGACAGGAGCAGTTTTCCCACTCCTGTCAGTGGCAGCAGCTGAGAGTCAGGCTCTCAGCTGCCATCGCTGAGGGGAGCGGGGAGCCGGTGCCTGGCTGCTGGCTGCCCACTGCTTACAGGAGTTTGGAAACTGACCAGCACTGCTGCATTGGTCAGGTTCCCAGCTCCCCTGAGTGGTGGGCAGCCCAAAGCCAGGCACCAGCTCCCTGCCACTCAGTCATGTTAACCTGAGATTTACGCAACTTGGATGTGTGTATCTTGGGGTTTTATTGTACTCTTAAGCCTTTGTAAAGTAATCAGTCCAAATTACTGTATATTTATCACCCTGAAACAGAGACATTATTTTAAATTAATCAGAGGAGTTCAGTGTGTTCATGACAAAGTTCATTGCTTTTAGGAAAACGGGATACTAATTTATTGGATGTGATATCTAGAACAATAGACATGTTTATGAAATTTTGCCATGTGTTTTATAATAAAATATGCTTCCAAAGATTTTGGCATAACAAAAGGATTTGATGTCGAGTAAGGTACTGGCCTTTGGTGTAGGATTCCCTTAAACTTAGTTAATCCAATAGTAGGCAAATTCATTTGCCCATTTATCTGGAAGAAAAGCAATGTTGTTCTTTTAAGGACTCTTTTCAGTGTGTGGCGGGGGGGAGAGGAGAATAGGGATGGATAGAAAGAACGGGAAGACTTTGGAAGCAAATTTTTGTACGTTAGAAATCAAAATTTATATTATGGGTAAGGATGGTCTTTTGAAGGATGTATTTTAAAAAATGGTCTGAAGAGCCAAGCATTTTAAGGGTAAACCTGAGTGTTCAGACTGTGTATCTAAAAAGCTATGTGGGGATTTTTAGAGATGTGATTGTATAAACTGAAGCAACAGACTGATGAAATAGTTTAAAGGAAATGTTAAGCTAAGGTTCTGTACACATAGTGATTCTACTTTTGTCAGTAAATTCAAGGTCGTCATTTGTCTTCTAAAAGGTATCATTACCATTTAATGTCTCTTTCACAGCTTCAGTGTTATGCGAGTAGGACTGGCAAGTTGGAAGGCTTTTCAGTTTTAATTTAACAAATCCACTTCTGGAGAAGAGCCACCATGCTGCAGGCTGCAAACAGCCTACTATGGGAGCCTTCAGGAATGGTCAGAATAGGGGAGCAAATACCAAATGGAGACCGGTTGATTGCTAAGACCCGGAGAGGACTGACTCCCCTTGCCTCCTATACCTCTGCCCATGATACTTGGTTGCCTTTACCTTCTATCTTTGAAGGAAGAGACAGTTTTCTTTTATACCAGAGCTTAGACTTCCGTTTGAAGTGTTGAGACATCAGTGAGCAGCGAAATGTCTTTCAGCGTCTGAAATGCCACAGTCGGAACAGCAAGCAGCTATTTCCCTTTTTGGTGTGTGTATGACAGAGAAATGTACTTATGTGCTGTATTAAGGACACCAGGAGAAGACTCTGTTACTTCCATCCTAAAGAATACTGCCTTTTTTTCATGTTAATGTTTTGATTAAGGCATTTGCTAACTTCTCCTTTCCCTTGTTCTGTTTCAGATGCATCCATTGGGACTGTGTAATAGCAATGATGAAGAAGATTTATATGAATATGGCTGGGTAGGAGTGGTGAAACTGGAACAGCCTGAGTTGGAGCCAAAACCGTGCCTTACTGTCCTAGGCAAGGTAAGGGGAGAAAAAGACTACCAATAACTGAGATAAATAGAGCTTGCAGTTCTGTTTTCTAGATGAGGATAGTCCCTTCCTATGAGGAAAGATCGGAAGAAATGTGTTTTTCAAAAAAACAAAAACAAAACCTTTTCTCCATTCTCCCGTTGGATATGCAGTTTGTGCCAAGCTTGGAAAAGGGCGTATCAGGGTTAAAAATTATTGGAGGGGAGGAAAGATTTGGGCAAAACAGACTATTTGGTTCAGGGATCAGAATCAGGAAAGTACTGTGCTCTGCTGGTAGTAACCTCATTGCAGTTATGCAAGAGTGCATCAAATAGGGTAGAATCGGGAGATTCAGAGACTCCAAAGCCTGGAGGAACTATTGTGATCACTTACTTTGACCTGTAGAACATAGGCCATAGAACTTTCTGAAATAATTCCTCGAACGGATATTTTAGAAAAATATCCAATCTTATTTAAAAATTTTAGTATGGAGAGTCCACCACAAACCTTGGTAAATTGTTTCAGTAGTTACTCTTCGCTAAAAATCTATGCCTTGCATCCAGTCTGAATTTGTTTAGCTTGAACATCCAGCCACTGGATCACATGAGACCAGGGGTCTGCAACCAAACTAGTGAGAAGAACCATTTTTTCAAAATCAGTTACAAAATCAGTACTTCTAAGAGCTGTAATGCATGTGAATACAAGGCAGTACTTGTAAATGGAAAAAAAAAAGTCAAACTGTACTTTTTTGTAACCTCTCCTTTAAGACGAGCGCACACAATGATTTTACCAGTTAGAAAGTTATCTTTATCCTCCAGGTTAACTTCCCATCCCGCAAACCTCCCCCTGCATCTCCAGGTTTAACCCTCTGAGCCCCAAAGCACCATTCCAACCCCAGATTTAACCCTTCAGTCCCAAACCCAGGATTTACCTGGCTCAGCGAGGAGCTCTGTGAGCTGCCACTGTACTGCCCCCCCCATTCTCCCCCCCAGCCTCCTTCTGTGCCCTGGTGTACAGCTGTGTCAGGGCAGTCTCGGCCACCCCTCCATCCAGCTCTCCTGCAGGTTGACCTTGCCCCAGCTTCCTCTTCCAGGGCTCCCTGCCCTGCTGGCTCCACCCCCGCCCCCACCTGGCAGCAGCAGACTGCTCTGCTGCTTGAACAAAATAACTAAATTCCATTTTAACTGCTGGTCTTGCGTAAACGGCGTCATCCTCCAGAGCTGCACGTGGAGTTTGTAGTGGCAGTTGTAGCCCCTATTGCCAACCCCTGCGTTAGATCTTGCTCTGCTATACTGAAGAGTTGCTTATTAAATACATTGTAGGTACTCATATGCTGTAATCACTTTACTACTTAATCGTCTCTGAATATATGAAGGTCTTATTTGGGAGTTTTGTAGAGACATAAGTCATTAAAATTTACCTGATAAGTATTAGCTAGGAGTTGATGTGAAAGTGGTAGGAATGAGTGAGGGACCAGAAGAGACCTGGACAGTGTTCTGGTGACATTGCTTAGTTTCCTGCTCTGGAATTCAGTCTCTTGTAAAAATATTGGCTTTTATCTCCTTTCCTAGCCTCTTCTGGCAGATGGATGGTGCCCCTCTTCAACCCCACCCTCAGTACTAGGGCCACTGAATTATTTGGACTGACTTTATTTCTGACTTTCACTAGAATAGGGAGTCACTTGGCTGCTTCTCCGTCTTGGCTACTAGAAGGGCAGGAGAATTTTTTTTTTTTTTTTTTTAATTCCATACTTCCCCAGCATCTCAGTGTGGGTGCCTGAGTTGTTGTAAGCTGACCTATCTCCAGTGCATAACTTCACTGCCTCAGTTGTAGCTCAAGGCGGTAGCGACCCAGTAGCAGCAGTTCCTGCAGAAATTACTCAATTCTTAGCAGTTTCACTGTAGCCCACAAGATTCTGAATAGGAGCCATAAAACTGACAAGTCCTATTTAACTTCATGCTATCTCTGGGCAAGGCTCTGAGCACCAGGTAGGGCACTAGAATTACTCTGAAAGGATCTCGAGAAAACTCCAAACTCAGTGACCTCAGTTCTGATATCCTGATTGAATGTCCAGCTCTCCATCTTTGAGCCAAAATCCTGCTGGACTATTTACGTTTTAGGATTAGTGTTTTTCAAAGACTGTGGTTTAAAGAAGAGAGAACTTTAAAGATGTAGTTGAAAGTGACACCTAGTTAAGATTGCTTAATGCTTTACAACCCCCCGGAGTTTAACCATTTGGACTCTAATTCTCCATTCTGACTGTGTTCAGACTAATTTTTTAAAAGCTTCAGCAAATCTGTTGAGCATTTCCACAAAAGACATTAGGAGGAAAAAGTATAGTCCATTTAAAAAAGTTCTTGCATACATTTCATTGCAAACTTGTAGTGTCTCCATGCATAGATCAAGGACTTGATATGTGGAAAATGCCATGGGGTCAAAGGTGGATTTGTATAGCTCTGAAAATTAATGGCAAAATGGAATTGCACCTCCCACTGGTGTCAGGATCTCATAGAAGATAACAGATTACTGCTCCCACTCATCATTGCCTCAAGTGATAAAATTCTGTGCTATGAATTACAAGGTTCCTACCCTGCTGGTGACCCATGTGGTGGACTGTGTTGCTCCATGGGAAGGAATTTCAATTTTTTTGTTTTTTTAATATTTACAAAGTCCTAGACAATAAAACTGTTATACTTGAAAAGTCAAGCATTCAAACTTTTTAAAAATGCCGGTGTTAAGATTGCTTGTGCAACCTTACTATACCCCTCATGTATAAATTGCAATTGTATGTGATCAAAACCAATTTTTGCCCTACCACCCCTCCCTTTTTTTCTATAAGAGATCAGGAGTTGGCAACCAAAATAGCAAGAAAAGCCACTTTTTTTAATTTGGGTGGGGGGGGACCTCTCTCAGTCAAGATCCACAATGCATGTGAATAAAAGACAGTCCTTAATAAATAACATCAAATCATGTTTTTTGTGCCCCCTATTTTAAGAACAGCACACACAATGATTTGTAATACAATACATGCTTACTGCAGGACGTTCACAAACTTTTTACATATTTTATTTCCTCACAATTTTTGTGTGGTTTTTATATATGGAGATATGTATATCTCATAAACTAGAAAGGACCTTGAGTGGTCATTGAGCCCTGCCCTCTCAGCAAGACTAAGCACCATCCCTGGCAATATTTTTTTTCTTTTAGTTTATTTGCCCAAGAGCCCTAAATGGCTTCCTTAATGATTGAACTCTCAATCCTGGGTTTACAAGGCCAATGCTCAAACCACTAGCTAGAGCTGTGTATTGCTATTGTCCTGACTTCACTCCTCAACCTATATTAATTGTGCCAATTTCACTTCATGTTTAATTTTGGTTTTCTTTTTTAAATGTGTGTTGCCTTTTGTAGCAGCAATGTCACAAGCTTCCTTTTCAAAATCAAGGTTTTATTAGAAAGATAATCAAAACACAGATACAGTATCCTATCCCACAGTGCACTGCACATATTAAAGGGGGAGTAATCCAACATTTTGAGATCTCATATTTGGTATTTAGATAGGAGTTGTTTTGGCTTTTAGATGTTCACCATTTATCAAAAATAATCAGTTGTGTGGTTTTTTTTTTAAACACTTTGCAATTACAGCATTGGGAGCCACAAAGAAGTCCTTAAAGAGCCACAGGTTGCAGACCCCTCGGATGGATGGTGCTCTGAGAGTGATTGAGTTATGAGGCAGGGGCTCTATAGCCTCCTTCCCTGCATTTGGAGAAGAATTGAAAATTATACAGTGAAGGAGACAGTCTTGTAGAAAGAGGAAAGATAATATGGTGGCAGAGTTAATTTAATGCTATGCTGGAGCATCAAAATCTATTCCTGTCTGTGCCACAGATATCCAGTAGGATGGTTACCAAGTTATTTAAACCAAACTTCTCAGAGCTGGCATTGCTGGGCTCTGATTTTTGGACATGCTAAGTACTTGTAACGACAATTGTCCTTTAACTATAAAAAGTACAATAAAAATCCTCTTTAAAAGGAAGAATAAACTAAAAATCTGAACCCCATCCATCTCTCACAGCTGTCCAACTTTCTCCCAAACATCTTGCAGATGATAGCCATAAAGGTAAATTGTCTTATTGCCCTGCTGTCCAAGCTTGGTTTTCATTGAGCCTGAAACACCAAGGAGGAAGTGTTAAAAGGGCTATGAAATCAGTCAAGATCATTTACATAGCACATTACCTGAAATGCAATGGATCCCTCATAAATCAGGATTTAAAGGACTCCTGCTTTGTTACTGAGTGGTGGAAGATGAAGTCTCTTTATTCCTCCTCTTACACCCTCTCAAAATACAATTTCCAGTTTAGATTCAAAGGTTAGAAGTATGCTAAGGGCTCAGACAAGCCTGGGGGTCCTGTTGGAAACTCATTTCGGGGTTCTGCGTTGCAAGTATTTGAAACAACTCTTGTGCTAACTAATAATTTGTGTACCAGCTTTCATGAATTCTAAGTTGCTGTACAGGGCATAAAAGAGTACAAACCAGAATACATCAGAATAAAATAACAAAGTGCAGATTTAAATAAAACTGAGGCATAGTGGGCAGTTTGCTGGGAAGGATCAATGACTTGAGTTCTGTATGCATGTGCATGGAACAGTATGAACAGTTGTAAGTGTCAAACAGATAATTTGGAGCTTTACAGATGTACATCTGCTGATGTCTGAATAAAAGAGCGGCGGATGAAAAAGAACAATTAAACAACCCATGGAATTTGGAGAGAACATAAGCCAAAAATGTATGAGGCAAAAAGACCAACAAGGAGATTGGTGATTGAGGCAAGAGAAAAAGCATGGCATGGACCAGCGTGTCAAATAGTTACCAGATGGTATCTACATAAATAATTAGCGAGGATCTGGATGAAGTGATATTTATAAGGCTCAGTGTGAAGGACTGGTAGTGATATAGGAAAAGCAAATCTTAACATACTTGTATATATTGTGGCAGATCACAGGCAGCATGCTACAACAGCCTGGTGGAAGGCAAATATTCTGGTAACAAGGTCAGTGCCTTTTTGTTTCCTACCTAGGCTCGGAGACAGGCAGTCAGCTAGGACTCAGTAAGAACCAGCCTGTGCAAAAGGCTAATCAAACACTTTCTGCCAGTTAAGGTGTGCTGGCTTGCTATAAAAGATTCCACCCCGTGCGTGTGCCTGGCCCCTCACCCCCGCCCTCCAGGAAGAGGAGAGTGGAGAAGGAGAAGAGGAGCTGACTAGGAAGTGACATTGGAGAACTGAGGTTTGGAGGAAAGAGGGGTCTTCAGCTAGCTATGAGGTAGAAGGTGCTAGAGGGAAGCAGTGCAAGAAGTGGCCCAGGGAAAGGCTGCTGTAATTTGGGCAGAGGAAAAGCCCCACCAGCTGCTGCTATTTAGGGTTCCTGGGTTGGAGCCCGAAGTAGTGAGTGGGCCTTGTGCCCCCCTTCCCCAAGATAGCTGCCCTAGCAGAAGACCAGTGCATCAGGACTATTTGAAGGGTATTGGCCCATATCAGTGACTTGCCTATGATGAGAAGAAAAGGTTAGAGGACTTGAGGCACAAATATCAATCCTCCAGTCCATCAGAGAAGGTGAAGACTTCCTTGCTAGATGGCATCATTTAGTAGTGCAGACACAGCAAGCTGAGCAACCCTTTAGGGTAGTATAAACCAAGGAAGAAAACTGGAAGCATGTAACCTCCAGGAGAAGACAGCCAATTCAGGTATTTCCAATCCCTGTGGAGGTAAGCAACCTCTTTCAGACTTTCTGCACAGGTGATATGATGGAGAATGCTGTGGCAGAAACCTCTCAGGGAAGGGATCAGAAGAATACTTCACTGACTGGAAGGTATGGGATGCGTAGTCCTACGGATAGCAGTTCTACAACCACCGCCCCCAAGAGAAGAAGACTGGTGGTGGTCAGGACTCCGTCCTAAGAGGGACAGTGTTCCATCTGCCATTCAGACCTGGAATCTCGGGAAGTTTTGATGCTTATCAGGAGCTAAAATCCAGGATGTGACAGAGACACTTCCAAAATCATCAAACCTGCAGATTATTACCACTTCCTACTTCTCCATGTAGGAATTAACACAACAAAGAACAACTTTGGTCAGATGACTGAGGATTATGTAACTCTGGGAAGGAAAATGAAAAAATATGGAGTACATGTGGTGTTCTCATCCATCCTCCCTGTTGAAGGAAGCGGTCCAGGTAGAGATTGTCAAATCCATAGAGATAAAAGCATGATTGTGAAGGTGATGTCGGAGAGAGGGATTTGGTTTCTTCGACCATGGGATTCTGTTTTGAGAACAAGGATTACAAGATAGAGATGGGATCCATCTGAGGAAGAGCGGAAAGAGCATATTTGCTGGCAGGCTTGCAAGCCGAGTGAGGAGCGCTTTAAACTGGGTTCTTTGGGGCACAGGGACACAAGCCCTGAGGTAAGTGGGAAAGGAAGAATGTACAAAAAAGGAGGACCCCTGGTTTGAAAGGAGAAAGTAGGCCAGTCAGTTTATTGTCTAAGATGTTTGCATACAAATGCAAGGAGCCTGAGAAACAAACAGGAAGAATTAGAGGCCCTGGCACCGTCAAAGTAGTGTGAAGTGATTGGAATAATGGAGACTTGGTGGGCTGACTCACATAACTGGAGCACTGTCATGAAAGGTGATTAACTGTTCTGGAAAGACAAGCGGGGGAGAAAAGGCGGAGGAGTTGCAATTTATGTGAGAGCAGTATGATTGCTAAGAGCTCCAGTATAGGGAGGGAGAAAAGCCAGTGGAGTGTCTTTAGGTTAAGCTTAGAGGCATAATCAGCAGTTGTGGTTGGTGTCGGCTATATACTGACAGATCAGGTAGATGAGGATTTCTTCAGGTGAATAAAAGAAGCTTCCAGATCACAGGCGCTAGTTCTCATGGGGGACTTTAATCAGCGAGATATTTGTTGGAAGACCAATACAGCAGCACACAGACAATTCAGGAGGTTTTTGGAGAAAGTTGGGGATAACTTCGTGGTAGAAGTGGTGAAGGAACAGACCAGGGATAGTGCACAGCTTGACCTGCTGCTCACAAAGAGGGGGAAAAATAGTGGGCAAAATAGAGGGTGGCAACCTGGGCTGCAGCTATCATGATATGGTAGATTTCAGGATACTGACGAAAGAAAGGTGAGCAGTAAAATACAGACCCTTGACTTCAGAAGAGCAAGACTTTGACTCTGAGAGAGGACTAATGGGCAGAATCCCCTTGGAAACTAATATGATGGGGAAGGTGTTAAGGAGAACTGGCAGTATTTCAAAGAAGTCTTATTTAAAAAAAAAAACCAGAAACAAACCATCCCGATGTGCAGTAGGAAAAGCAAGTATGATAGGTAACCAGCAAGGTTTACCAGGGTAATCCTTGGCAAGCTTAAACCTAGAAGGGATGCATGTAAGTAGTGGGAACTTGGACAGATGATTGAGGAGGACTATAAATATATGGCTGGAGAATCAGGAACTGCAGCTAGCAAGGACTGTGAAGGGCAACAAGAGGGGTTTCAACAGGCATGTTAACAGTAAGCAGGTTATTGGGGAGGGTGTGGGGCAGTTACTGGATGAGGGAAGTAACCTGGTGACAGATGATGTGGGAAAAGCTGAAGTACTCAACACTTTTTTTGCCTTGGTCTTCACGGACTAGGTCAGCTCCTGTACTACAGCAGTAGGCAATGCAGTATGGGAGGGAGGTGGGCAACCCTTGTTGGGGAAGGAACAGGTTAAGAGCTGTTTAGGAAAGCTAGATGTGCACATATCCATGTGTCCAGATTTAATGCATCCATGAGTATTGAGGCAACTGATAGATGTCATTGCAGAGTCTTTGGCCGTTGTCTTTGAAAACTCATGGAGATCAGCAGAGATCCTGGACAACTGAGAAAAGGCAAATGTAGTTCCTATCTTTAAAAAAGGAAAGGACAATCCAGGGAGCAGACCAGTCAACCTTACCTCAGTCCCTGGAAAAATCAGTGAGGCGATCCTCAGAGAATCCAGTGTAAAGCAGTTGGAAGAGGGGAAAGTGACCAAGAGTAGTCAACATGGATTCACCAACGGCAAGTCATGCCTGACCAATCTGATTAGAGTCTATGAGGAGGTAACTGGCTGTGTGGACAAGGGAAAGTCAATGGATGTGATATACCTTGACTTCTGCAAAGCTTTTAATACTGTCACACAACATTCTTGCACGTAAGTTAAGGAAGTATGAATTGGATCCATGGAATATAAGATAGATAGAAGGCTGGGTAGCTGGCTGGGCCCAACAGGTAGTTATCAATGGCTCTGTGTCTGGTTGGTGGTCAGTTTCTAGTGGAGTGCCCCAGAGATTGGTTCTAGGGCCAGTATTGGTCAACATCTTTATTAATGACCTGGGTAAGGTGATGGTTTGCACCCTCAGCAAATTTGCAGATGACACTAGGCTAGGGGGAGTGGTAAATACATTGGAGGGAAGGGATAGGATCAAGAGTGACCTACATAAATTGGAGGATTGGGACAAAATAAATCTGAGGCTCAACAAGAAGTGCAGTGTCCTGCACTTGGAACAGAAGAATCCCAAGCATCGTTACAGGCCAAGTAACAGTGCAGCAGAAAAGGATGTGGGGATTACAGTGGATGAGAGACTGGATATGAGTCAACAGTGCGCTTGTGTAGGCAAAAAGGCCAACGGCATATTGGGATGCATTGGGGGAAACATTTCCAGCAGATCAGAGAAGTTATTCCCCTCTGTTTGGCACTGGTGAGGCCAGATCTGCAGTATTGTGTCCCGTTTTGGAATAATATGAAAGCATTGGAGCGGGTTCAGCGGAGGGCATCACAAGTGTTTAAGGGGCTGGAGCACATGAACTGTGAGGAGAAGTTGAAGGAGCTGGGGTTATATAGGATGCAGAACAGAACAATGAGGGGTGATTTGATAGCAGCCTTCAACTTCCTGAATGGGAGCTTGAAAGAGGATGAAGAGAGGCTGTTCTCAATGTTGACTGATGGCAGAGGAAGAAGCAGTGGTCTGAAGTTTCAGAGGGTGAGGTATAGGTTGGCTGTTAGGAAAAACTACTTTACCAGAAAGGTGGTGAAGCACAGGAATGCTTTATCTGTAGAGGTTGTTGAATCTCCATCCCTAGAGGTTAAGTCCCTGCTTGACAAAATCCTGGCTGGGATGTTTTTAGTTCAGGTTGGTCCTGCTTTGGGCAGGGGCCTGGATTAGATAACCTCCTAAGATCCTTTCCACCCATAAGATTCTATGAGAGTGGCTCAGTAAGTGGACCCTTGCCTCTGGAAAGAACTGAGTTAGTGAAAGGGCCACCATGAGTCTGAAGCATAAGACAAATCCTGCAAAGATGCACAGAACTTATAGGGGGCTGAGAAGGGACTTACCACACTGTGTAGAGCAGTTAGATATCTGTGTTAGTTTCAGGATATTAGGGAGAACACAGGTGAGAGATCTCGTTGGGCAAACTTCAGTTGGTGAGAGAGAGAGAGGCTTTAGAGCCGCACAGAATATAGTGCCTAGACGTGAAGAATAGCTCTGGGTGGCTTGAAATCTTGTCTGTGACCGCAACAGAAGGTGGTCCAAGAGGAAGTTATCTCACCCAGCTTGTTTCTCTAATACTTATATAAAGGAAGAGGTGATTAGATCCTAAATACGCAAACTTTTGTTTTTTTTTGTTTTTTCCCCCCACTTGTGCTAAGTTCCAAAAAAAACTCTTGGAAAGCCTAACTAATGATCTCAGCCAGAGTGCGTGAAATTAGGAGACAAACATCCTCAGGATAAACCAAAAAGAAATTCTTTCCATTTTTGGATGCAGGAACTAATTATACCCATGACAATTAAAATATCAAATGTCTGCAGATACGGAGGGCACTGGGGGTGGGTGGGGGGGAGTAGTACCTTTTATGAAGAGAGGTTTGTGGAACATTACATAAGTAGATCAAAAGATTCATGTGATTATTATTTAGTTTTTTGCCATCAGCTACACACACAAATAATCTTTGCGCAATTGTAGGGCTCAGGTCATGAGTTGGGAACTCGGATGCAGTGTAGCTGGCAACTGTTGCATAACTCACAAGTGGCCAAGATTTCCTGGGTGTCACCAGTGATCCTAAGCAAACTGGTTATGACAGTTCTTATCTGATAGCTCTTTGCCCTGTTTGGAATGTGTGGGCTCAGTCCAGTTCCCAGTAGAAAGATGAACCCACTGCAAACCTACCATCATAGTTGTCATTAATTGCTTCCTGCTGTTGGTAGTGTTAAACAAGATGCTAAACTGGCATGGAAATAATTTTTCTTCCACCCTTTCTGCTCATCCTGCCCCATCAGTGATAAAGCAAGGTGGCAAATGATCCATACTTATATTGCCACTGCTCCTCAAAAGCAAGTCTGTCAGGGAGGGAAATGTGTTTTTAAGCATCTAATCAACTGTAGAAACAAGTGTCTTCATAGTATCTGTTAAGGAGAAGAAAATTAATATATATTAACAGCAGGGAGATTGTTCGACT
This sequence comes from Carettochelys insculpta, assembly GCF_033958435.1. Lineage (NCBI taxonomy): Eukaryota > Metazoa > Chordata > Testudines > Carettochelyidae > Carettochelys > Carettochelys insculpta. The sequence goes on from NC_134154.1 coordinate 32,704,376, forward strand.
TCTAACTGCTATTGTTCAGTCGTCCTAGCAATTTGGACGCCAGGATTCCAGACAAAGAAGGGTAGAAAAAAAGTATAGGGTGTAAATACAGTGCAACCAGTGTTGCTCTCAGAAAACTAACAAACAAAAACTACAACTAGAGCTTGCAGTTGTAAGCAGTAGCTTGTATTTTCTCTGCAAAGTCCCTGTTAGGAAAATACCCAGTGTAGCAGATTTCTGGCAGATCGTTGCAGCCTTTGGCAGAGAAAGGAAAGCCTGAAGGCGAGTGTTCGGGAAATGGAGTTCATAGCAACACAAAGATTTCAAGTGAAAGATGTTGGTGTTTCCAGAAGTTTCTTTAAAGAAAAAGTCTTACAGTTTATTTTTCACTTCCTCTGCTATTGCCACCTCCATTAAAGAAGCCTGAACACCTCTCATCTCTCCTCCTTTCCCCTTGCTCCCAAAAAGGATCTCATCATGGTTTTAACATGTAACTTAGGTACTTTTGCGTATAGTCTACTGGAAGAGTCTGGCTGAGCATTTCTGCAAATATATCTGAGATTATAAACTGTCCTTTGTGATTAACTTCTTCATCTGGAGTTTTTCATAGAATAGAGCAAAATAGCAAGTTTGCCTATTTTTCCAGGAGTTTGAGGTATAGAATACTAGAACTCAAAGGGACTTGGAGAGGTCCTCAAGTTCAGTCCCCTGCCCCCTCGGCAGGGGTCAGCAACATTTCCAAGGCAGTGTGCCAAAATTTGATCTTTTGACCTCTATGTCTGGTGATAACTTTTTAAAGTCACTAATAGCCCTGTTTACAACAGCTTCATGGATAGATAAATAAAGATGTGGAGCTTTACCATTTGTCTGTAAATCTCCATCTGGCCAGGATTTTTCAAGATCTAAAAATACAAGTTGAACATCTCTGGTCCCAGATTCTCTGGTCCAGCAACATCCATAGTCTCAGCTGATCTAGCAGGCATCCCCAAAGGCTGGGAGAGGAGCTGCCAGCAGCCATGGGCAGCAAGCTGCCTGCGGGCCACCTCCAGTTAGAGGAGGGGGCAGCAATAATGAGATAAGCACCCCGCTTCACCCAGCCTGCTCCTGCCCAGACGCTCTCTCCCACACCCTGTTCCTGCCCAGACCCCCACCCTCATTCTGTTCCTGCACACTCCCTCCCACACAGACCTCTCACCTCCAGTCCACTTCTGAAGTCCCCAACTGCTGCTGTACCTTATCCCCCACGCAAATGTCCAAACCACAGCCCATTCCTGCATTCTCCCTCACGCAGACCCCAAATACCCACCCTCAGCTTGCTCCTGCACCTTCCCTGTTGGCCAGAACCAAAGCACCCATCTCCAGCTCATGGGGGATGAGGAGAGAAACCAACCTGCAGCAGGTTCTGCAGGGCTCCATAACGGGGGCTCTGGGCTCAGCTCCACACTGTGGCATAGGCTCCTTGGGGGTGGGGCTGTGCCCCTAGCGCTGTGCCATGCCACAGCAGAGGGTCCTGGGAGCATTGGCCCTAGCCCTTCACCACAATGGAGGCTCTGGGGGGAGGCCCCAGCTCCCTTGTGGGGGCTTGTGCTAATGTGGTTGCTGCAGGAGGGCTCTGGCCCAAGCCCAGCACTGCAGTGGAGGCTCCAGGGGGTCTCTGCCCCAGCCCCACACTGCCATGGGGGCCTTAGCATCAGGTTTTCTGACCCCAGCACTGCCCTCCGTCCCCCTGTGGCGCTGCATGTGGGGGGAGGTGGAGTGGCAGGGGTTCGCTCCAATGATGAAAATTCTACAGCAATCTTAAGCAATTTATTCCAGAACTTAAACCATTTGAGTTAACTAGTCAAGTAAACATTTTGAAATGTCAACAGAGATGAAAGTTAAAATCTCTCTACCAGATTTCTATGTGCAGGTAGTTAGAAAAGGCCTTTTTTGCATGAGAGATGGGGTAATTTGCCTAAAATCCCAGGATGCAAGGATGCTGGACTTTTAAATCCATAAAGAATAGGGTTACCATATTTGAACTTTCAAAAAAGAGAGCACCCCTGAGAGGGAGTCTGTATCAGTATCTATCAATTCACTGTGTATTATTGTCAGATATATAATGAGAGTGCCAGAGCTGGCATTAGACTTGTTGGGTATGCCATATCTTCCCCTTTATCACCTATGAACCCATTTATTGCCCTGGAACTTTAATCAGAACATGGCTAGGAGCACCTCTTGTGTTATGATCTATAAGACATTAAAGCAACTTTGGCTGGTAGGTACACTCCCTCTCAAAGTTCAGACATGGAGCTATGGGCTATGGAGAGAGATTCTGCTTTGTGTCTCTGTATTATAACTAAGGGAACAACAACTGTATTTGGAATTCCCAGATTCTAATGCATTCCTTTCCTGGTTTCTTTCCCAGATTCTGTTCACTTCCTAACTATGCCATTATTTGTCCTTCAGCATTAATTCCATTGGAAGCCATGCTATTAACTGAGAACTATTGTTTTTGTTGGTTTTGTTGTGGAAAGTGCTGTATAAAGAGTTGGATTATTTAATGTGGCAATTTGATGGCAGGGACCAAAATTGATACTGTTGAAATTAGGAAAAGGATTTGTCTACATAAGTTTAATTTTTTTATTGATTGAAATAACTTACATATACACAACTTTTTGTATGGATGTTATCAGTTTAAGTCTTGGAATATTTTTTGTTTACTTTGCATTTGTAAATTATAGACAGCAAATTGAATCAGTCTGAACAATATTTAAATGGATATGTTTCTATAGGCAGATCTGCTACAGTTGAAATGAATTGGTTTAAAACCACACTTTCAGTTATGCTGATGCAATTCATGTGGACTAGGTTTATAGATTACTCAGAAGATCTAGGAGAATCAAGAGCTGTGTAGTGCTGCAGTGTCCAATACGGTCGCCACTCACCACATATGGCAAACAGGACGGTGCGGTGTGGCAATTTGACTCTGAATTAGCATGCAGCTCTTGGAGCCTTTAAATGTGGCTCATCCTAGAACCTCACACAAGTTCCACCTGCCTAAACACCAGCCACACCCCTGGAGGGAGAAGCATATAATGGTGCCTCTGGCCCGTAGGGCTCCAGCTCTAGCAGCTCTGGTGAGTTGCCAGCATTTATTTAGAAGTGAGGACTGGGGGAGCCTCGCTGGGAAGGGTGGCTGTGGAGAATATGGAAAGGCACCAACCACAAGTGTGGCAATCTTTCAATTCCTATTGGACACCACTGGTATAGAGAGATGCCATTGGGAATAACAGGGAAATTTTCAGAATGATATTGCTTCAGCAGGGTGAAGAATATTAAATTTCCTCAAATTAGAAAGCACGATAGAGAGAACTAAATATAAGTAAAGTCAGTCTGAAATACAGGAAAACAGGACAGGAGACAATACTAAAACTCTAAAAAAAAACTACTTTGATGTGTTACAAGTGAACCAGATTGTTACCTGCTTGTTTTGACATAAGGATTCTTCTCAGGGCAGAACCTTCGTCGGTGTTTTCAGTAGCTTTACACCGGGTCTCTGTCCTCTGACTAAATGGGCCCTGTAGAGAGAGGTAAAATTAAAGAAAAGAATGTTTGGTTCCAGAGAGATCCTTGCATCGCAAGAAATATATCCCACAAGAATGGTCATAATATCATATACTGGTAGGACAAGCACATGAGGGTCGTCATCTTCCCCCCCCCCCCATAAAAATAACTCCCATTTTAACAAGAGTGAAAACTGGTATTTGGTTGGGCAACGGGGGTGTGTGGCAGACTTGATTTAGTGTCTCCTTTGATCACAGTGCAGCCCTGTTTAAGGCACTGCTGCATGCAGGCAAAGCAAAGGCCTGGGCTTTACTGATCTGATGAGCTGCTGAATAGAGCTGGAAGGGGAATGAAGAAGGAAGAAGAAAGCTTTGAAAATGAAAAGGAAACCCCATGAACCCAACTGGCATTATTGGCTGGATTTGCCTACCAGGGAGCCGCTCAGTTTCTGCCAGGCTAATTCTGCTTCATTCCATCAGCCCCTCCTCTTCTTTCAGACTTTTTTGTTTTTGTTTTGTGTCTGAATCGTGGCTGTTGCTCCTCCGTTCTCAGGCTGGGAACCCACTGAGCCTGTTACCATGGTCACTGGGAAGCTCTTAGTGCCATGTGCTTCAAAGGGAACCTTTTCCCCTTCTAGAATTCCTGTTTTCTCAGTGCACGCAGCACAAAGAGAGTCGTTCTGCTTCATCAGCCAGCGCTCTCCCCCACACGCTGTCTTTACTTGTTTCCAGAGTACAGTTGTCTGAAGTTGCAATGAAAGTGCCTGCCCGTGCAGCATGATTGCAGCCAGGGATTGCCTGCCTGTGTGCTGCACACAAAACTGTGATTCTTTCACTGGTGCATTTCCGATCCTGACTGTCTGTTCAAATTTAAAGAAGTTAAACTGGTGGGACCTAGAATTGTTAGTGCCCTGCCTTTTTCCCCAGTTGTCCTGGAACAGGACCAAAGTCCAAACTGGCCAGTAAGAGACTATGCTGAAGATCAGCTTTAAATCTCCAAACTGGCCTTTTCTTACAGGCTTCAAAGTCCTCAGAAAGAGTTTTCTTTTCTTTTTCTGTACCTCTCCTAACGCCTACTGAAGAGGGATTTACCTTCAGTGGCTCTTAGGAGATGAATCATAGAATCACAGAATTCTAGAGCGGGAAGGGACCTCAGGAGGTCATCGAGTCCACCCCCTGCCTAAAGCAGGATCATCCCCAACTAAATCATCCCAGCCAGGGCTATGTCAAGCCAGGACTTAAAAGTATCTAGAGATGGAGATTCTACCACCTGTCTTGGTAACACATTCCAATGCTTCACCACCCTCCTGGTGAAATAGTTTTTCCTAATATGTAACCTACACCTCTCCCTCTGAAACTTCAGACAGTTGTTCCTTGTTCTGCCTTCTGTCACCACTGAGAATAGTCTCTCTCCATCCTCTTTGAGCTCCCTTTCCGGAAGTTGAAGGCTGCTATCAAATCACCCCTCACTCTTCTCTTCTGCAAACTATATAAGCCCAGATCTCTCAGCCTCTCCTCATAGGTTATGTGCTCTAGCCCCTTAATCATTTTCATTGCCCTCCACTGAACCCTCTCCAATATGTCCATATCCTTTCTATACTGGGGGCCCCAGAACTGGACACAATACTCCAGATGTGGCTTCAGATCTTTAAAGAAGCCTTATTGAAGGCACAGGAACAAACTGTCCCATGCGCAGTACTAAAAGTAAACATGATAGACAACCAGGTCAGCTTAACAGGGAAATGCTTGGCAAGCTCAAACTCAAAAGGGATGCATGTAAGAAGTGGAAACTTGAACAAATGACTAAAGAGAAGTATAAATATATTGCTGGAGAGTGCCAAGCATTCATCGGAAAAGTGAAAGCACAACTGGAACTGCAGCTGGCAAGGCATGTGAAGGATAACAAGAAGGGTTTCTACACACGTTAACAATAAGAGGGTTATCAGGGAAGGTGTGGGGCCATTACTCAATGAAAGAGGTATCCTACTGACAGGTGATGTAAGAAAAGCTGAAGTACTCAGTGCTTTTTTTGGCTCAGTCTTCATGGACAAGGACAGCTCCTACACTATGGTGTTAGACAATGCAGTATGGGAAGGTGGAG